>NC_080671.1:59111043-59428186 GCF_030247195.1 Topomyia yanbarensis
CATTTGGATTATGGAGAAGTTTTCAATAAAAAAGTTTTCCTAGCGACAACTTCTGACATGTTTTTATAATTCATACTATTTGCAGTCAAAATTACAATTTTCATTTTCAAAAACATAGTTCTAAATGCAATTTCAAATCAAAATGTCCATAACATAAATTTTAGGAAATGTAGTAGTTCTCAAAATATTAAAATTTTTTTTTAAAAAAAAACAATTATTCTGTTTTATTACGCCCTTTTCATAAATTATTCGCTGTTATTCCATTTGCTCATTTCTCGATCTTTGCTCGCGTTATCTGCTATTTCAGTAAAAAATTGACATTGGTTAATGTGAAAACCGAACAAACAAAACCTAATTTCACATACTGTTGAAACATCAAAGCCCTTAGTCAAGCAAAAGGATTGAGTCGTTTCAATAAAAAAAAGAATGACATTAATCCGTACGCTGCACAGAGGAGTAACTGGGGTCAATTCCTGGCCAAAATTATTTGTTGCTGCTATTGCTTTTATTATGCCTTAATATGAACAAAAAATAGACTAAAATTAGTTTTTGGAACAATTTGGCATCTATCCACCTACCAGTGCATAGGTCAATTTTCTATATCCTTTCGAATACTAGTAATTTCGAGGTGATCTTTGAGAATACATATGGTTTTCCAGTTGCAAAAACAGTTGATCAGTGGAAAAGGGGGAAGAAAAGGGACGGCTGCGCATATTTTCATAGAGATACATTTTGAAAAACATAGTACATGGCTGTAGGGCATTTCGGTGTACCTCAAATTACTAAAAATTTCAATATTTTCAAATGGTTTGGAATCTGTGGATCGGACAAGATCGGAAGAGTTCGAATGTTTTTCAGATAGCTGGAATCTACTTTTGTAATACTGCTTCAGAAACTTTGCCGGATCTCGCCGTATAATGTATCTTTTTTATCATTCAAATTTGGAATATAATGTTTAAAAAACTAATTTTTTAAAGTTGATGCAATGCAGAACAACACTACTATTTTCAGTTGGTTTGAGCCTAAAGTTATACAAAAGGCTGTGTTCTACTACGTTTGTAATAATATTGTCTTACTTAATACAGTCATCATCACTAGAAAGCGATATTGCTGGATATATAATTAAAATGACTAAAAAACTCATTGAAATATCACCACTTTGCATCCAAGCACAAAATCTTTAACAATTTTTGACATACTCCATAACTTGGCCACGTTATTCAGCAGGCATATAGGTATGTAAAAAATATAACGAAAAAGAAAATCGAAAAAAACATATTTTGGTTATTTGCCAGGAATTTGTTCTAGTTACTCCTCTGTGCGCTGCACAAATCACTATATCTTCGGTCTTCATTGTCGGTTTAAGTAAATTTTAACCGTTATATGTCCAACAAAAAAACACCTTTAACAGGCCAACGAGGATACCCGGGACCTACAAATTGAAATGCTCATGACTATGGCTTCCATTAACTGATTTAAACACTTTTAGATATTTTGGATTCAGGAACTCGTGTACTTTTTGATTCTATAAAATTGAACCGGATGAATGGTAAGTGGATGAGTTCCTGAACTTAAAACACTCAAAAGTATTAAAATCGGTTGGAAATTACCTTAGTTATTGGTATTTCAGTTTTATGGGTACCCGGGTACCCACGTCAGTCTACGTATTACAAAAATCAGGAACCCTCCCCCTCACTCCCCCCTACTATATCAACAATATTATTAACTCAAAAGCTTGACTTAGTGAAGTTCTAAGATGTCACGTTCCAATTTCCAGCTATGGTTAAAACAGGGGAATTTCACTAATTGAAACCTAATATGGTACACGGGTACCGCGTCGTATACATAACGGTTAAAATCAGTTTGACCAGGACAACCAATTAAGTGCCACGATAAGCAAGAAAGTACTAGCAAATATTTTCCAATAGTAGATCTCTAATCTGGCCAAACTAGTACCCAACTTACTTCTCATTAGCACTAGAATGCGTTAGCTCCATCGGAGGTGCAAATTGCTGCATGAACTCGCTACGGCACATATCAGGTTACATTTCAACTTTATCGGGTAAAGAATATTCGTTCCGTTCGAGCTGTTGCTCGAAAACAGGATCACGTTCAAAAGCACAAAAATATGTTGACGATAATCGTAAAATAAAGGAAAAGTAGAATTGCTTACACCCACTCTGTTCCTTTTTTTGTCGACTGTGACTGGCTCGTTTCTTTAAATCAAACACCCACACATGTACTTCTCTAGTTGCACAGTAGTCTACCGTTTCGGTCGTCAAGTCGATTGTCTCGGGTGCACTCCAGGTTGGTCGTCATTGTCAAAGTTTCCTACACGACAGGAACCGGCCGGTGCACAATGGGATAGATCGGAAAATATGGGGCACAAACGTGGAAGGTTGTTCCATACGATTTTGTAGTTGATTTTATGTAAAATTTTTGAGAGTTTGTGTTAATGACCGAAGATCGGTTTATGACTCAACATATATTCACGTTTTTCGAGTCTTAATGCTTAATAAAGCATATTAAAATATAAAAAACCGATAGCGTTACCTGCACTGTTTCGGTGCAACCCAATCCGACAAAATGTAATATAATTAATGGTTTACGGATAATAATAATTACTGTTCGAACATTAATTAAAGTACATAGTTCTAGTGATTGGTTATTTCATTTAACATATATGGTTAAAATCTCACCAGCACCAACGCACAGTAGTCAAAAATCCCGAAAAGCTGGCCAAAAGTTGACAAATAAATTTCTTCCTTTACAGCTATAGATTTTTTTACATCTTATATCCCCATTGGAGCATACAATGATGTCAATTTGCCACAGATGACTCTGTGAACCATTGAATTATTACCGACAATGTAGCTGTCGGAAACCTTAAAACCAATGCAAGTTTGTGCCAGAAAAATTGCTTTTTTTTTTCAAAAATTCAGTATTCGACAATGAATTAGCCTATGAGAAATGGAATGGACTCTAATGTTGAAGGTATATTCTTTAATAATGAATCATTCTGCTTTCTTACAAGTGACATGAACAAAAAACTTATTGTTTGAAAATTGTTAATAGTTGTAAGAAATAAATACTAATTTAAAATGGTTAAATCTTACTAGATCCAATTGATTTTTCGACTACTTAATGTTTGTTAGGAAATTTTTCAACAACTTAGCTTCAACTTCCTGCAACTTTAGATTTTATAGGCCTCTTAACTTATAGGCCTCATTCTAACTGAAAAGTTCAAAAAATCATAAATCCATAAAGAGAAGAGATAGCAAGTTATAATAATCCACAAAAATGTGGTTTTTTGAAGCATCTCCATTTTTCTAAAACATTACAAAATAGTCAAAAATCAAATAAAATAGATATAGCAAAAAAACTCCTTTTAAGATGGTATATCGACATGTACATCTGTTTTACTTTTTTCTTTTAAGAGATAGACATTTTGCATCTTCAACAAAGTTTCTCAAAATTAGATCCTCTACAAACTTTCTATAGACACTTTACCCTTTCAACAACAAAAGTTATGTTTTTCATCTGACTATATACCCCCTTAAATTAAAATTTGCCACCATCATATTAAATTGCTAAAAAAATTAAGAAACCTTCCTGAAGACATCAAAGTACTATAACTAATAGTTTCGTCGCGAATATTAATGTCCGGCTTTTTTGGATTTCATCCTACTTTGCAACGCCGCCGATAATGATATATTTGAGCGGCGATTTTTTTGCGAATTTTGCCATTTTTCACGAATTTACGAATACAAGTTTTGTTAATATTTACAAATGTGGCAAATTTTCACGAATTTTGAAATTTGACGAATTTTCTAAATTTTTGCGAAAATTTCCCAAATTACCTAAATTTTTACAAATTTCTTCATTTTTTATGAATTTAGCAAATTTTTATGAATTCAGAAAATTTTCACAAACTATTACAAAATTTTCAAATTTTCACAGTTTTGTAAATTTTTATGAATTTTGAAAAAATTTTCTAATCTTGAAAATTTTTACGGAGTTTGCACCAATTTTAAAAATTTAAACAGATATTGCAAATTTTTAATAATTTTGAAAATTTTCACGAATTTAAATTTTTTTACAAATTATGCAAATTTTACAATTTTTTACAAAGTTTGCAAAATTATTTCAAGTAGTTTAGTCTAGACGACTTTTAATATTGAACGTCACGATATATGGAAGATCTTGCACTGAAAAAAGTAAATTCGTAAGTAGAACGAACATGATCATACTCTGCTTGAATCCATTCGTCGTTTTCTGCAACGAAGCATTTTCTTGCCTTGTGAATAGTTGGCTGTGTTCATGTAACGATCTGAAAGAATGACGACTTGATAAACGAATATTTGGTGTAGGTTGGACGAAAGTGATCGTCGATGACGAACGTATTTTTCGTGAATGAAACGAGATGTTCCGTTTTCACTATTGAATATATATATATATATATATATATATATATATATATATATATATATATATATATATATATATATATATATATATATATATATATATATATATATATATATATATATATATATATATATATATATATATATATATATATATATATATATATATATATATATATATATATATATATAGTGGATATTTCTCGGAAAAAACCGCAAATTGCATAAAATTTTTACGAACATGTTTCGAAATGATGAGCATTTGGGGGAAATCGATTTGCCAGATCGATCTTGTTCAGCGCATGAAAATAATCGATTTTTCCAATGAAAAAAATTCCGACACATAAAATGGTTCGGTGAGTCGACTACAAATCTATTTCGTTGATACATAGTACGAACGTCATTTCATAGCGAGTTGCTTGTTAGCAGCGCAAAATAAATTTTGTAGGATAGTTGCAATCTGATTTCGAAAATTGTGCGAGTTTCTTATGAAATAAAGATAACGCCAGTATTCGATCAGTCTCTAAACAATTCAAGGTTCCGTTCAAAACATTACGTGCTCGTGTGAAAGGATAGTTCTGATCATGAAGGCGCGTCAGATATTTCGCGTGAGTTTACAATATAATAATTTAAGTTGTTGTTGAAGCAGATAATCGAAAAAAATATAATCGAAAAAGAGAAGGAAAATGAAGAAAAAAAATCTCCGAAGCGCAAACGTGATCGTCGCACAGTCAAGCAACTATGAGAGCCGGAATGCACAACTTCAATTCAACACTCTGGCGACAATGAGGACACCGGAGAAGTCATTCAAAAGTGCCAAGCCAGATGCAGCTGCTGAAAAAAACATGTTTTTTCAGCATTTCCTTTCGCGGTTTCATAATTGTTCACATCATTTGACACATCCTTCTTTTTTATCTGAATGACGTCAATGGATTGCATTTATTACACTAGTTTTACAGTATTTCTGAACTCAGTAAGCTGGTGGTCATTGTCAATGTAAAATCGTGTGCTGAATCTTTTCAGTTTTCGAGTTAGATTAAAAAATGAATTTCACCTTTAAAATGAAAAATACATTTAGTAACATCCATATATCTTATGTTATAGGGCATCGATACGAAACATAATTATGTTAAATTAAAGGTGAATGAATGTACTTTTGTCGTCTGAAAATTTTGTTTTATTGTAACTGATGGTTCTGACGTTATTTACGAATTTGTTGATCTTTTTTCTTAACTTTCCCTGATTTTTTAATGAAATTTAAATGTTTGGTCAAGATTTTGGGCAAGATAAAACAGTTCTAAAAATTGTATTTTTAGTGGAACTTAAAACCTGCTAAAATCAATTAAAATAAGTCCTTATCAGTTTCAATCGGATGAAAATTGTAAAAGTTATTCAATATTTTGTAAAATGTAAATTTTTGAGTTTCTCGGGGTCAACTTATTGAATCGTCTTGATTCCAATTCTTCCTAGAGTTTGTTTCATAATATATCAGGGATTCTGTGTTAGAACTCTGTTAAATAAATAAAATGAAGAATTTTGAGAGAATTTAATCGGGGTATTATTCGACTTCGTTTATCCAAATGATTCAAATCTTCTGATAATAATAATAATTTAAGACTCAGTAAAGTGATAAGTCAACAAAAAATTGGTATTAAATAGTACGCATATTATTTACATGTGTCATGTAGAATCATATACGTTCGAATCTCAGTATAAACTGCACTCTGCACTGTACCCTGATTTACATATCGTAAACTTAAGACGACGCAAAATATTAAACGCTAAAGAAAAAAAAGTTGGTAAAAATAAGAGTTTTTCACTCTTAGCAAAAAACAATCAACGCATACTCTTAGTTTGAAAATATTTTTTTTATTTTGCTTACCATTCTTTATTAGCTCAAAAGGAAAACTTTTATTTCTTTTATTATTCTTGATTAATTAAAAAGTTTTACTTTCAACCTTATAGTAGGCGTTGGTTGTTTTTGCTAAGAGCGGAACACTCTTACTTTTACCAATGTTTTTTTTCTGTGTCAATGAACTTGTGAGGATTTAGTTTACAAAGAATTTGGTATAAGAAGAGAAATATTTTCTGTATGACACATGTGAACATTATACACATTATTGCATACTAATCATTCGATGATTCATCCCTTCACTGCGCCTGAAATTATTACTATCATACTGGAATCATTCAGATAAACGAGGTCGTATAATACTCCAGATTAAATTGTCTCAAATTTTTCTTTATATTTGTTCAACACAGTTCTAACAGAGAATCTCTAACATTTTATAAAATAATCACTAGAAAAAAAGGGTTTGGGACGGTTCAATAAGTTAAGTCAGAGAAACTCAAAAATTCTCATTTTACAAAAAATTGAATAACTTTCATAATTTCGATCCGATTTTAACTAACAAGGGCTTATTTTCATTGGTTATTAACAGGCTATAAGTTTCACCAAAAATATAATTTTCAAGATTGCTTTATTTTGACCAGAATTTTGACCAAACTCTCAATTTTCTTTAAAAAATGAGAAAAAATTAAGAAAAAATTCAACAAACTAGTAAATAACGTCAAAACCATTAGTCGTATCAAAACAAAATGTTCAGACGGCCGAAAGTAAATACTTTTACGTTTAATTTATCACAATTACATTTCATGTTGATGCGCTATAACCGAAGTTGTATGATTTAGAATAAGCGTACTTTTTCCTTTAAAGGTGAAATCCACTTTTTCACTCTAAATTTTTTGGGCTTTATTTTTGGATTCAGCTCACAATTTTGCATCGAAAATGGAGGGCACTTGTATAAGTTAAGATTTTTATTTTTATTTTGTAAAGTAGTGTTATTTGTGTTATTAATTTAAAAAAAATCTTAAATACTATTTTTCTCCACTAGGGTGACATTTGCCATCTTACGGAGCACCACGTCGGACTAAGGCTTTGCTTAGTAACACAAATAATGTTTTTGTATTTGTAACTAGCATCAATCCGGTGCTAGCTTAGTCCACTAAGTTAATGTCGGATTCTGATGCGATGAAATCGAAACGCAAATTCCATAGCTAATCTACGAAAGTCGTTTCATGTTTTTTTTACGAACATGTTGTACTAAACCTAAAAGTGTTTCCATAGAATTACAAACGGTACATCATATATACGAAAAAAGCGTATAGTTTACGAATGTTGTCTGTACGAAACCTATTCGTAGCAGATTTACGAATATATTCTCTCAGTGTGCGTACAAATTATTTATTTTCATCCACTCTATGGTGGTTTATCCCAGCGGAGTTTCTAGATTGAGAACTTTTAGGCGATTCTTATGATGAAGGATCTCAGGCCGATCTTATACGCTTGAAATTTATTTTCGATTTTTTTTTCTAGTATGGTTAAAGCAGGTAGCACGAAGCATTTTTTGGCCTTGCGACTTTTATTTTCAGAATAATCCAAATCGATTATAGATTGCCATAGTTATGAACTTTTCAATTTGTACTCGAGTACTCTGTTACGGGCTAACACAATCCTGAAGCCCTTCCTTAGGCCCCTCTTACTATATTATCATTTTCATTCCCCCAAAAGCTAAGCTTTTCGATATTCTAAAATGCCACTAAGTGTCAAATTCCAACTTGGTAAAGAACATTGTAATTTCATCCATTGACATTTTCGGGCACATAAGTGTTAAAATGTTTTTTTCGAATGTTTGACCACTTGCATTCCCCACAGTGTCGCTGTGAGCAGTGAGCAGACGCAGTAAGAAACCGAGCTTTTCTTCAACTTTTAACATTCTCGCTGTAGACACGGAACGGGGGCCCATTGCGTCGCACCGTCCATTCGAATAAAGAAGAACCAGCGACAATGGGATAAATTACCAGCAAAATGCGACCGGCCATAAAGATGAATCTTTGCAGTATAGCCCGTGAATAAGATAATTAGAAGCGATTATCCAATTACTTTGCAGAGTATCACCGTGAGAGGTGCTGGCTAGTATGATGGAGCAGAAAATTAGTTCTTTCCAGTTGGACGAGAACAAACAATTGACTTGCAGTGTCTCGCTGTGCTGGTCGCTGCTTGCACGAAAAATAGAATGACACTTATTGAATATTAACACTGGGTGGGCAGGTTTTCTTTTTAATTCAATTCGGTGACCTCGTGTTCTATTCGCTGGAAAATGACGATTGTTCTAACAGTGAGTGAGCGGAATGAGAAATGAAGACCTTGACAGTAGCGTCATCACCCAATGCAACGAAGAAGGTACTGAATGGAAAAGTGCACTAAAACTTTTTTATTGCATCCCATTACACAATATTTTCCAAGAAGTTTCTTTTTATTGCAGAACAAAGGCACCACCATCGCATTGGAGAATCGACCGGGTTCGAGGTTTGCATGTACTTATATACATACATAGTGGCCACCCGATCAGGGTCGAAGTTTGCGAGCTTGAGGTCCCTAACCGTTGATCAATTGAGTGAAACTTATCCTCCACTCAACATGTATGCAGGAAGAAGGATTGAACGAAGTAGAAATTTGCTCCCGTTCGACGGAATAGAAGAGACTCTATCTCTGTGATTGCTGTTCGGACGGTGGAATACGAAAAAAAGTCACTGAAAACCTGTTTTTATTTCAACGTATAAAGGAAGAAAAAACTGCACTCATAAAACGCGGGAACCAAAGATTGCAGCATGTAGAACTGGATTTAATCGACGGGATAGGGAAAAATGCAGTAAAATATACGCTTTGAATAATTAATAGAATGTAAATAGAATTGCACTTTTTACGGCGGATTAAAATTGGTTGTGCATGGAACGGGTTTCAGCGAACAATTGACATTTAGATGGTTCGGGGTAATAGTATCACGGATTTTGTTTAATGTAGTATGACCAATAGACCATTGCTGCTTGAAACCTCGAATAGACTGGGACTGTGGTTCTCATCGTACCTTCAGGAATCAGGAATCAGTAGCGTCTGGCTCAAATGACACGTTCCCCATGTTGATCGGAGATTTATGCCTTGTCAAATCGTATTTTCATCATTTCCTGATGGGAAGGATTGGGGAAGCGTTAAGGTTAGGGTTAGGAAAATAACGACACAGAACAATTAAAACAGAGCATTTTGCAACGCCGGAAGGATGCTAAACGATTTGCAGGTGCTACAACAGCAGGAATTAAACTTCCTACCTTTGCACAGTGGGACGGAATCAAAAAAAGCCGGACATTGATATTTGCGACGAAACTATTGGCTATGGCACTTTGATGTCTTCGGAAAGGTTTTTTTATTTTTCAAGTAGTTTATTGTAATGTTGGAAAATTTTGATTTAAGGGGGTATATACGCAGATGAAAAAATAACTTTACAAGTTGTTGCCAAAATTGATAGTCGTGTATGGAAAGTTTGTAGACGAAATGATTTTATGAAACTTTGTTGAAGTAGCAAAATGGCTACCTGTTAAGCGAAAAAAGTTATTGGGTGAAATTGAAGTACAAGTCGAAACACTCCCTTAAAAGGTTTTTTTATTGTAACTTTTTTATTTGATTTTTTACAGTTTTTTGGTGTTCTAGAAAGTTTAAAACACACCTTTTTTGCGGAATAGATCAACTCGCTATCTCTTCGTTTTTAGGATGTATGCCTGTTTTTTGGTATTTTTGGCTAACTTTTAGAGGCTATGGTTTGTAGAGTAGCAGGCAGTAGTGACTAAATTTATTTTTTGTTATTTAGCAAGAAATACCCCATTGATACATATTTAAATCATAGGGGGATTTAATGAGATCCTTGGAATAATGTGGGGTAAAATAAACTAGCGTTTTAATAAATTATGTGTATTATGAAGCATTAAATATAAACTATTATGCGAAATTAGTACACATGTGAAATATTATAGTTCATTCCATATATTCCGACATTCAAAGTTAATTTTTTGTTATTAACATGCTCATAAGTCATCAGTGTCCTGCAAAATCTTCTTCGTCATTGGATGAACAAGATATTTCGTTGCTTAGAATACTCGGAGGCCTCGCAGGGATTTAGAATTTTTATTTAAACAGTGAGCGGTTATATCAACACCACCGAGGGGATACTGAGATAACGGAACGGCAACACCCTTAAAGAGGTATTGTCATTCAAATACGGCTAAAACTATAACTCTTTACCACACATATTTCGTAGAGTACTATTACTTCCCCTCTTGTATATCAAACTTAATCCCTTGTTTTAAATTTTTTCATAAAAAAATCTTTTGGCCCTCTTTTGTATATGGAATCTTATTTCTAGTTGTTCGCGCACATTCAAGCGTCTGTAAAGCTGTCGGACAATTATGACGAAGGAAATTGTTCGGTTCGCGGTGTAGTAAGAACTCGCGGTCACATTAACTAATTTCAGTGGGTTTATTCCATACTTATCATAAGCACAAACTGTCCAGTATAAAACAAGAGCGTATCCGATATAATTCAACTGTAATTTATTGTACAGTGCAGTACTGTAAATAGGTTTTCGTTTGATGCTAACTGTTTAGTACTGACTGAATGTGGATAATTATTGATACTAGCTCTTAATATCAACTTTGAATGATGACTGTTTAACTGTTAATTGTTTGAACTATATATAGGTTGCTACCACTATTAGATGAACACAACTGTTCATACAGGAAATGAGAATATTCTAGAACCTTATCTATGTATGCGTGAAACGCAACTCATTGCTTCAAGCTGTTCCGTAACGTACAGCTACTCGAATTTTAGGCTAGTCATAAACTGTTTTGAACTACAGTGGGTTCATGCTAAAATGATTCAACAATGCTAAGACTGGCGTAAACACTAGTCTTAAGATAGCTGTAAACTTTTTTTTCTTTTGTAAAAAAATATTTCAACATTGTAACTTTCTAGTTCTTAATATCCAAAATGTAAAAACAAAAGAATTTGGCACCGCCAAGCTAACGCATTTGTGCCTATCAAATAAACGAAATGAATAAAAAAATATTTTCGCCACGTCTTTCACTGAACTATTGGGATTCTTCTACTACAAAGCGCTGTCCTGATTTAATAAGTTTTATACTTTACTTGTCGGGCAAATGACCATGAAGATTAAAGCATCAAATAGACAAACAAACAAAACTTTTCGTGTTTGGACTGATTTAAAGACCGTTCTTTTGAGAAAATTCGTGGTCAACCGGTGGGTTCGCCTGGCACATTTCGGTATGACCGGTTTTACTAAACCTATCTTCGGAAATATTCGAAGTTTTACTTTGAAGTTTTGGGATAATACTCCTGGGTAAAATGGCTAATTATTGCAATAAATTGCATATTGATTTTTTGGAAGTTTTTGATAGCATGGCGCACTTAATCGAATAAGGTGATTAAGATTGTTTTATTAACTTGAAAAAATTAAATTTATCCATTGTAAGTGTCATATTCGTGCATATTTGGTATTAATCTTTCAGTAACAAAGTATCGACAAGATAATTTCATATTCTTTCCTAAAGTTTATCAATTTTGAATGTTCCAGTAGGTACTTGTTAGTTTAGCAATTCTGCCCTAAAAGTGTAAGTCGCTTTTTGGCCAAACTTGGATTAGTAAAGCAAAATATTTGAGATCTTTTTAAATATTCTCGAGTAATGGTGCAAAATACAACTTTGAAATAAAATATTTTGCTTTGATTTCCTACGATCTACAAAAACTTTGTAAATCTTTAAAATCTACACACTACTACTACTATACATATTATAGAGTACTTATCAATCTGAATGATAATATGGTGGAATTTATTCGAAAAACTTCTCAAAGCTGTAATATAAAATATTCGAAAGACAATTTTTAGTACTTCCGAGGAATATTTTGATTTCAAATTCCCATGAATTGATAGGAATAAATTTCAGCTGTCGTTGACAAAAAACCAATTGAATATATATTTGGTAGCTGTTTGTTTTTGTCATTGTCACTTTAAAAAATAATCTGAAGTATAAAAATTATTTTTATTTACAAAACGTGATTTTTGTTAATTTTGCTTTTTTCACTAATAAAAAAAATCGAAGTCTCCGTAGACTTTTGAGGAGGGGGGAGGGTTCGAGAAAAGTCTACTAAAGTCTACGTGGGGGGAGGGGGCTTAAAAATTGTCAAATTTTTATATACCTGGTTTATGGTTTGGCCCGAGGGCCTGCTGTTTCGAGAATTCATCGACATTCATGTCAATAAAATCCAATCGTGGACCCGGACTAAACCGACTCCAAACTCCAAGCGGATGTAATCATACTGAGGATTTGGAAAGCCCAATGGTGACTAAGTAGCTGAAGAGAAATAGTACATGTTACATCGCCGACTTCCGAATTCCTTTCTTGCACAACTTGCCACCGTTACGAAGAAGCATTATTCCGCCGTCAGCGCCGAGACTGCACAAACGAATTCACGCTGCGCTGCCATCACCGGGACGCCTGTTATGCCGCACTACGGAAGCCCCGAGCGCTCCGGCGCAGTCGTGCTACCAGCCAGCGACAAGCTTAGTCGTCCCGGCCCTGCGTTCGGAGGTCGTGAGGGGGTCTTCGCAACTCCCTTCTTAGGCGAGTATTTTGCTTTAGATGACGATCCGCTTCCTGAAAACCTTCTGGTTTCCAGCTTCCCATCGGGTACATCACGCCCTTGCAATTTATCGGGACGCTTGGCACGTGGCGTCGATGGTTTGCGATTGTATTACCAAAACGTCAGAGGGCTAAGGACGAAAATCGAAGACTTATACTTGGGTGCTCTTGACGGCGACTACATTGAAGCAGTTTGGACGAAGATTACTACTCAAACGAAGAACTACTTTATTGGAGCTGTTTACATTCCTCCAGAAAAAACGACTTGATTGTTCTATTATGCAGTTCCACCTAGACTCCATAGAGCGCGCTTCTTTTCAGGCAGATACAAACGATGTGATGATAGTCCATGGCGATTTCAACCAACCAGGACTCATGTGGGTTTCTTCTGGACGTGGGTACGCTTACCCTAACCCGTTATCCTCGACAACAAATCCTGCCAGCCACTTACTTCTGGACGGGATGGCTTTTCACGGACTAAGCCAAGTAAGCACGATTTTCAACCATCAATCTCGTTTTCTTGACCTTGTCTTCGTCAATAAGAATGCTTTGCCTGAGTGTTCTGTGAGTGAAGCTTCCAGTGTGATCGTTCCTTTGGATAACTATCATCCCGCTTTAGAAATATCCATTTCCACCATTAGTTCATCACTATATGAAGAAGCTTTAGCTGTGAATCGTCGTAATTTTCGCAAGACTGATTGAGTAGCTCTACGCCGCTCACTGTTGCTGATTGACTGGAGTGTACTACTTGATCAAGTGGATGTAGATGTTGCAGTTGATCTCTATAATCGGTTCCTCCTTATCAACCTCCCAGGAAGCCTCCCTGGTCGAACGCAATGCTTCGGAATCTGAAACGCATCCGTGCCAAAGCTCTACGTGCGCAGACAAATCGACGATGCCCTATTCTCAAGCGCTTTTTCGCAATATCCAGTAATGAGTACCGCTGTTATAATAAATTGCTGTACAAAGGATATGTGAACCGCATCCAACAAAACTTACGACGAAATACGAAGGGCTTCTGGATTTTTGTTAATACGAATAGGAAGGAAACGGGTCTTCCATCTAGGATGGTCTACAATGGCGAAGTAGCGACTACGAAGGCGACAAAGTGCTCCCTATTTGCCAGTTACGCGTCCCGTGATGTTCCCGTTGGTGCGGTGGATATGTATATGTATTCACCATTTCAGAACAATCGGTTCACTCTGCAATACAAAAAACGAAATCGTCGTATGCTCCAGGACTAAGTGCTATGCCTTCAGCTGTTCTGAAAAAATGTATTTTAGCGATTCCACTGACGCACCTTTCAATGTGTCACTTCAGCAGCAAAAATTTCCCGATGATTGGAAGTGTTCAGTCATGTTTCCGGTACACAAGAAAGGTGACAAAAGCAACATCGAGAACTACCGGGGAATCACTTCGCTGATAGTCGAGTCAAAAAATTTTGAATCGCTTATCAATGAGGTACTGTTCTCGGATTCTTTCCCGGTCAATCGGTGGAAACGAACCTAGTCTCCTTCACATCCTTTTGTGCGGAACAAATGTCCAAACAACTGCAGGTGGACACGATCTACACAGATCTTAAGGCTGCTTTCGACACTGTTAACCAAGAGATACTGCTAACGAAGCTTGATAGACTTGGATGCACTGCCCGATTCTGCCGTTGGCTTCGATCATACCTTGTACGCCGTGAAGTCGTTGTTCAAATTGGTGACAATGAATCTGAGTCCTTTTCCAACCATTCTGGAGTTCCTCAAGGTAGTACGCTTGGTCCGCTACTGTTTCACTGTTCATGAATGATGTTGTTTTCGTCTTAATGCGTGGAAGGAAGCTGTTCTTCGCCGACGACTTGAAAATATTTCTAATTATAAGGAAAGAAGCCGATTGCCGTGAGCTACAGTATCTCGTTGATACCTTTTATAGTTGGTGTAAAAGAAACATGATAGTTCTTAGTGTTGCTAAATGCTTTGTTATCAGCTTTCATCGAACGAGGAACATGTTTACTTTCAACTACAACGTCGCTGGAACTCAGCTGCAACGCGTTGATCATGTAAAAGATTTGGGCGTCATCCTTGATGAAAGGTTAACGTACATCCATCACTTCTTAACGATCATTGACAAAGTCTACTAGGTTTTATGTTCAAAGTATCCAACGAATTCCGGGACCCTTTGTGCTTCAAAGCACTGTATTGTTCACTGGTGCGCTCACAGTTGGAATTCGCAAACGTCTTCTGATGCCCCTACCATGCAATTTGGAGCCAAAGAATTGAAGCCGTCCAGTGCAGATTCATAAGATATGCGTTGCGTCAATTGCCTTGGAATGATCAGCTGAACTTGCCACCATACGAAGACCGTTGTCGATTACTAGGACTGCACACTTTAGAAGATCGTAGACAAGCGTCGCAAGCCACCTTCGTATCTAAGCTTCTTCTCGCCGAATATGATGTTCCCGATCTCCTATCACAAATTAACCTCTACGGACCAACCCGTGTCCTTCGTCCCCGAACACTGCTGCAGACTGAAATGCGCAACACTAACTATGCTGCCAACAGCCCGATACTAGCAATGGTCCGTCGCTTCAACGACTTTACCGACATCTTCGACTTCGTCATTAGTTCTGCACAGTTTAGAAATCGTTTGTTATCACTTTAGGTTAATTATTTGTAATTTAGTTCATTAAGACTCATTGTCAGATGGACGTAAATTGTTAAATACATAAATACATAAATGAACGGTCCTAAGGCAAATTGTTCCAACAAATTCATTAAAGCTCGCTACTGCTACTGATACCGATGCAAACTATGTCTAATCACTAATTGAGTCCTTTTTGGATTGGAAAGCTTTCGTGCATCTCGAAGCTAAATTTCATTTCTGAATATAATTAATTGCACTGGTGGGACGAATTGCATGAAATAAAACAAACATTAATTGATGTAAAATTGATTTTGCTTACACGAAAAAATGCTACACCGAGCGAAGCATATGTGCTTACTCCACATGATACGAAAGTATCTCCGAATCGCAATTAATGGGAAACTCACATTCCCCGTCTGGTATCGGGGTTGGTCATCGTGCACACTACTTCAGGCATTCGAGATGAATTCCCTGCACGGTTATTGAACGTGAAGGCAAAAGGCAAGCAAAAAGCTACAGAGTTTTATTAAATTCCTGGCTTGATATGAGATCTAAATTTCATGGCATAATCCATCTTCCAGAGCGAGGCTGTCATCGTCATCCAGCCGCCATGTTTAACGGTGCAAAAAAAACGGAATCGCAGAGTGTACCGGCTTCAACCGAGCGAGCAGATTGTTTTCCCATATATTCTTGGATGCATTTGGCTTCCCTTAGGCGAGGGAATGTTTCGGGACCGAATGTACGAATGTTCAGATATGCATCCCTTATTGCTTCCTCGCTGATTTCTCCCTCCTCTCGACCGTGTGCTGCAAGAATATTATTTCATATCTCGCGTGGTTCGAAACATTCATCCATCTAACCATTCCGGAATCCGGAAAATTGTACAACATGCTCACAGCCCGTATATGCATCGGTGGAACTAGCATGCGAATCCGACCTGCTGGGTTCCGTTGCATTTATACGTTGGTGAGCTGCTACATCAAAATTGTTTCATTACCACTGAAATTCGTGAAATTGTGAGGAAAAAAAATGAAATTAAATTTACGACCGACTTGAAAAGTGAGCTGTTTAAAATTTGGGAAATTGAAGAATTTTTCCTGCGATTCTGAAATTCGTTGTTTAGATGAGTGCACTTTGCTATAATCTGTATGTTTGAGATTAAAATGTTAATTTGAAATTCCTTGCAGCTCAGACCGGTCTCTGTAGAGTCTTTTCAAAATGAAACTTCCACCTCTCAACGAAACGGTTAATTCAACCACGTACAATAGGCTCGAATTTGGAAGTAGTCAACAGATAAACAAGATGACATTATATCTAGTGAAACTTGCTTGAATACGAGCCATAGACAGATGTCGATGCAGAAAATTAATTTTCTAACAAGTTCTCCACCATCCCTGTCGAACCATCGTACCCCACAAATCTGCCGTCATTACGGTGAAAGATAACTTTTCCGGTGACGTTTCACAGTCACTATGATTTGGATCTGTTTTCATATGAGTAAGTTTTTATTCTAGCGATGCGCGTGAGTTGTTCTAAATTTATACTAATTTGGCAAATGGAAAGCCTTGTAACTTCTCAAACGAAGCACTACGATACGAATCAAAGCACAAAAGTTGACATACTTCGCAAGGAGAGACGAACTAACTTGTGTATCTCTACCATTTGGAGATTGTAAACATCGAGTTCGGATTCAGGTCGAGATTTGAGGATCAAACAAACGTTCGGTTCGGGTGCGATAAACAGTAAATCCGAACATTTGTTGAATTTGCCTGAATCCCATATATCAACTATTTAAAAAAAAAATGGTTTTATACCGATTTCTTGAGTAGGAGATAGAAGGAAAGTTATATCCGACTCTATTTGCAAAATCATCCTAAGCGAATTACTTGAAAATTCCGTTGACAAATTACGACACAATTAAGAAGAGGAACACCTAAGGGGCCGTTCATGAACCTCGTAGAGTCATGGGGGGGGGGGGCGGTGGGTCTAGCAAAAGCCTGCGTTTGTCTATGAGGAGGGAGGGGGGTATTTGATAAAGTCTACGTAAACTTTGATTTTTTTGTTATTCTCGTATTCCTAATTATAAATAGAATTTAAAGAGAGTTGTGTTCATCATACAAGTTGACTCAGCTAGATGTATTTATGCAGACACTTCAAAGCTAGCACAGTACACTATTGAGGTAACTACTCTTTAGGCCAGCGGTTTTCAACCGTTTTCGTACCACGGACCCCTTAGAAATCATCCTGGGTTGCTGCGGACCTTCACGGATAAACATCGTTTTTGTATGTTTTCATTTTGTTGGGAAACAAGACTTGAAATTTCAATATGCTCTCGGAAAATACATTTTTCTTTGCGGAACCCAGGTTGAAAATCACTGCTTTAGGCGACCACTCAACCCAGAGCTCACGCAATTTTTTGGACAAAATAACAATCCGACACGTTTTTATGCCTTGCCTATATTAAAAAAAATAGCTTTGGTCTCAAGAAAAATTCTATGAATAACCCAAAATGGCACTTCTAAAGACGATCTCCCAAAATTCCGCTCCACGAAAGATTTTTACTGCGAAATTCCTGCAGTCGTGAATTACTGAGACATTACTAGTTATTATTAAATGCATGAACCATTAAAAGTTAAAAAAAGGTCAAAGTTAAGTAATAAAATTACCATGATAACAAGAAAACGCCCGATTATTTACAATAAGTGGATTGATTTTTTAAATTTTTTGTTCATTAATTTCGGTGGTTCAAACAGTGTAGTTAAATTTCTACAACAAAGCGTTTACTCAAGTTAATCAGTTTGTAATTTCTCTTGCAACCATTTACACTGATTTCAAATGCTTCAAAAAATTTTAGTTTTCGGTCTACGTGGTTTATGAACGGTCCCTAAGTGTATAGAACATCGTTGCGGTTATGTTTCTGACATTATCCATCCATACTTTTTCTTCCAAATAGAAAACTACAGCATAATTGATTCAATAATTTCCTCTTCATTTCATCAAACGACAAAATTATCGGTGTAAATATATATTCTAATTAAAACAACAATAAACTTTGAATAATTCTGTTTTTATTTCTCTAATACTGTTAGGGACCATTCATACATTACGTAACGCGAAAATTGTCCAAAATTGACTACCCCTTCCCCCATGTAACAAATTGTCACAAATTTCTCTATCCCCCCTCCCCTATTACGTAACAAATCTTTCGAAATATTTTTTTTGTTCAGTGAAAACATGTTACGTAACGATCTAGTTTACTCCCCTTCCCCCTCCCCCACATGTCACAACATATCACAACTTGTCGTACCCCCTCCCCCTAAATGCGTTACTTAACGTGCGTTACGTTAAATTTTGGCAAATACAATTTTAGTAATCAAATAAATTTATTGTCTCCTGAACAATTTTCTTTTTGAATTCAATCCATAACACTAGTTTACAGTAATTTGTATCCTGAACATTTTTATACCATTTCCATAATAAAATGATTTGCTGAAATCGAAAATGCGATAATTTTTTGTATGGGATGGATTATGTAATATCTTGAAAAGAACCATTTTTCGAAAATAAAAATTAAAAATAAAAGAACTTTTATAAAGCTAATATAACGCATACAAGCCTCATGACACTTCAAACCATGAAAGCAATATATATGCATTTGGTGCTATTTCAAAGCAAATATAAAGCCAATATATTGCTAATAACTTGTTTGTTATGCATCTCCTCTTTAAAATAATATTCGACACATTTTATTACATCCACTCAATACAGAGCAGCAAAAGGATATACCTGCTTTTATCAAAAGTCTTTGAAAACTTCCGGGGAAACGTGTAACTAGCAATAAAATCGTCATAGTAAACCTATTATGACTTACGGAATGTCAGTTCATGCAAATGATCCTTTTATCGGTAAACTGGTGCATTCCAGTGCTATTCGTTATTCCGTCGCGATGTATGGAAGAATCGATTTTTTCCTGATTAATTAAAAAATCATTTTTTTTGAAGAATTGTTTTTTTTAAAGATCGATTTTTTGGAATGCATTTTTTTAATAATCGATTCTAATGAAGTTTCAATTTTCTGAAGATACTAATTTTTAAGAAGAATCGTTTTTTTAAATCTATTTTTTGTAAAGAATCGATCTTTCGAATTTTGTTGAAATATCGATTGTTCTGAACAATTCATTTTTCGAGAAGAGATCTTTTGAAGATTCGATTTTTTATGAATCGATTTTTCGGAAGAACCGTTTTGGTGAAGAAGCAATTTTATGGACGATTCCATTTTTTAGAGAATAGCTTATTTGTAGAATAGAGTTTTTGAAGAATCGTTTTTTTGATGTTTTCGAAGATTTTTTAAAGAACCAATTTTCTTGAATAATCAATTATTCGAAAAATCGATTGTTTGGAAGAATCCATGTTTTCAAAGATTTTTTGAAGAACCGATTTTCTTGACTAATAAATTTTCCGAAAATCGATTGTTTGAAAGAATCGATTATTTTAAATGATTAAATTTTTTGAAAAATGTATTGTTCGGAAGTATCGATTTTTGAAGAATTTATTTTTTTTTAAGATCGCTTTTTATTGAGAATCTATTGCTTTAAGTATCATTATTTTGAAGAAGTGTTTTTTTAAGAATCGATTTTTTTGAAGCATTGATTTTTTGAAATACTGAATTTCACAAAGAATCAATTCTTTTGGGATTAGTTTAAAAGAATCGATTTTCTTGAAGATAGATTTAGCGAAGAAGCGATTTTTGGACGAATCGATTTTCTTAAGAATCATTCTATTGAAGAATCAACGGCGCCGGTGGTTGAGTGGTAAGCGTGACCGCCACTCATTCCAGTTGGCCTGGGTTCAATTCCAGCCGAGGTCGTTGAGATTTTTCTGAGGTGAAAAAATCTGTGGTCGCGTCTTCTTTCGGAAGGGAAGTACAGCCGTTGATCCCCGGTCCATGAAATTGGTGGATCGATATCTAGTCCAGGTAGTGGAATTACCTCTCTGGCGTCGGTAAAGAAGAAGTATATCCAACTTCTATACTCTACTAACAAAAATATCCTCCTCCCGTGATACTTGTGGAGTGCGCAGTAAGATATACGGCCTGTAGCAAAAGCAAGTATCGGACTAACAATTCCTTCCCTTTCCTTCCGCGATCTACATTCGGGCCTGACCGGCACCGGTATTGATCAGAAACACTTTAAGATTACCAGGAGTTGCACATTGAAAGATGTTTCGCTAATCCCAAGCATAATTATCTACTGATTCCCTGTGCAACTTCAGCTAGTCCCGATCGATAACGGAGTAGCAGCCAGGGGTGGTCGCACAAGCTCAAGATCAAGCTTAAGAATCATTTTATTGAAGAATCGATTTTCTCAAAGAATCGATTTTTTAAGCAATCGATTTTTTGTGTTGATTCTTTTGATGACTTTTGATTTTTAAGAACTATTGATTTTGTGAAAAATCGTTTTTTGGAAAAATCCATTCCTGGATAAACGATTTTTTTTGAAGAATCGATTTTTTGAAGATTTGATTTTCATGAAGGATCGATTTTTTCGAAGAATCGATTTTCAGTAGAATCGATTTGTTTTGAAGAATTAATTTTTTGAAGAAGTGATTTTAAGGGCGGATCATTTTTTTTGAAGAATCGATCTTTTTAAAGAACCGATGTTTTTTTAAATCGATTTTTTTTAAAGAAACAATGTTAAGAAGTTTCGATTATTTGGGTATCGATCTTTTGAAGAATAGATTTTTAAAATACAGTAGAGACCCGTTCTTATCAGCCCCATGGTGAATTTTAGGCTGACAAAACAGGGGCATAATATTTTTCAAAAATCGATTTTTTGTAGAATCGATTTTTTCGAGAATCAATTTTTGAAGAATGAAATTTTCTGAAGAATTGATTTTGCAGGCATGTGTTTTGGAAGATCGTCTTTTTGAAGAATCGACTTTGCTTGAAGAAATTTTGTTAAGAATCGATTTTTTGCTTGAGAATCAAGATTTTTTGAAAAATTAGTTTTTACGAAGAATAGTTTTAGTTGGAAGAACAGATTTTTTTGAAAGGTTTCAAGCAATCGATTTTTTTTAAAGAATCGATTTTCCGTAGAATCGATTTCTTAGAAGAATTTTTTTTAAGAATTGATTGTAATGAAGGATCGATACTTTCAGGAATGGATATTTTTAACCAATCGTTTTTTTTTTAAAAAATAGATATTTTTAAGGAATCGATTTTTTGAAGTTTCGTTTTTTTTGAGTATCGATCTTTTGATTAATCGATTTTTTAAATATACGATTTTTTGGAAGAGTCGTCATTTTTTTAAATCGATTTTTTCACGAATTGATTTTTTTAAGGGAATGATTTTTTAAGGAATCGATTTTTTGAAGAATACAATTTACGAATAGTCGAATTTTTTTGGGGAACCAATTTTTTAAAGAATCAATTTTTTCGAAAAAATGATTTTCTGAGGAATTGATTTTTTGAAGATCGTTTTTTGAAGAATCGACTGTGCTTGAAGAATCGATTTTCTGAAGTATCGAGTTTTTGGAAGAATTAATTATTTCGAGAATCAATTTTTTGAAGATTTTTCGAAAAATCGGCTTATGCGAAGAATATATTTTTTTGAAAAATCTATTTTTCCAATAATCTTTTTTTATCATCGATTTTTTTGAAAAATCGATATTTTAAGGATCGAATTATTGATGAATCAATTTTTTGAAATATCATTTCTTTTGCAAGAATCAAATTTTTGAAGAAGCGATTTTTTTAAAATAGATCTTTTGAAGAACAGATTTTTTGAAAAATTGATTCTTTTGAAAAATCGATTCTTTATAAATCAATTGTTTTGAAGATTCGGTTTTTTGGATTATTTTTTAAAATAATCGATCTATTCAAAGAATGGATTTTTTGAAGAATCGTTTAAAAAATATCGATTTTTTTGGAGAATCAATTTCGATGAAAAATCAATTTTCTGTGGAGTCAAGTTTTTTGAAGAATCGACTTTTTGGTGAATCTATTTTTGAGAATCGATGTTTTGAGGAATCAAATGTTTAGAAAAATCGATTTTTTTGCGGATCCAATGTATTGAAGAATAAATTCTTCTTAAGAATCAAGTTTTTGGTTGAATAGATTTGGTGAAGAATCGATTCTTTTAAAAATTTCTTTTTTGGAGAATTTATATTTTGAGGGATCGATTTTTTGGAATTTAGTTTTTTACGAATCAGTTCTTTTAATAGTCGATTTTTTGTGAGAATCGATTTGATTTGAAGTTTCAATTTTTTGTAAGAAACGGTTATTTACAAAAGTCGACCATGCAGCAAAGCAATTTTTGGGAGAATCGATTATTTGGATGCATCGATTTTTTTTGACGAATCAATTTTGTAAAGAATAGATTTTTTGGGGGAATCCATTTTTTTCGACAATCTTTTTATTGAATAATCGATTTTTTGGAAAAATCTTTTCTTAAATTTTTTTTATTGATTTAATTTTTTGAAAATTCGATTTTACTCCGAGAAATCGACTTTTGGAAAGCATTGATTTTTTTGAAGGATGGTTTTTTATAGAATCTGTTTTTTGAAGATTCGCCTTTTCGGAGACTCAATTTTATGGAGGAATCGATTTTTGAGAAACGATTTTTTAAAGTATCGATTTTTTTGAAGATCCAACTATTTTACAAGAATCGTTTTTTCTGAAAATAGATTTTTGAAGGAATCCATTTTTTGAAGAACCGATGTAATAAAGAAAGAAGTTTTTTGAAGAATCTATTTTTAAGTATATTTGAAGAATCGAATTTTTTTAAATGCTTTTTTGAAGAATCGATATTTTTAAGAATCGATTATTTGAAGAATCGATTTTTGAGCTACCGATTTTTGAGGATCAGATATTTAAAGAATCAACTTTTTTTCGAAGAAAAAATTGAAGGATCCATTTTTGATGAATCAATTTTATTTAGAATCGATTTATTTTTTCATAAAAATCGGTTTTTCAAAAAATCGATTTTTTAAAGAATTTTTTGAATTGAATTGGATTTTTTGAAGAATAGATTTTTTAAAGAATCGTTTTATAAGGATCATTTTTTTTGCATGACCGATTGTTTGAAGAATAGGTTTCCTTGATGAATTGGTTTTTAGAATAGGATTACTGAAGAATCAATTTTTTCAAGAATAATTTTTTTTTGTAAAATCGATTTTTTAACTATCGATTGGTAGATTGTTTCGCACTAATTCATGAATCTGCCGAAGTATTTCCGCTCGTCGATCTTTAGTCTGTTCTGGTGTCAATTTTTCATCGTCATGTATAAGCCGTTTGACTGTAGGTGATGAAGAATGCTGTGGATCCAGTCGACATGTATTCAAAACCATGTCGAAAATACGAGTATCCCAAAGGTTTTTCCTTATGTGTCACGATGGTTGTTCGTCTTATCAAGATACATTTCTTTCGCGAATAGATCATCGGTCTATCTTTTGCGAATTAGAAGTTATTGAGTAATTTTTGGTAAAATTATTGAAAGTTTTAAAAGCAATAACTTTTGAACGGGCAAAAAGCGGGCAGTCAGCTCTAATTGCAATTAAAAATGCTATATCAATACAATAAAATTTGATGATTTGAAAAAAAACTATTGTTTTTCAAAAAATGTCAAATATGTTGGAAATTACTCGTCATAAGAAAAATTATGCGTTAATACAAATTGAGTATTTTGACGATTGAAATAGCTTTGTGGAATATACGAAACACGTAGAATTGATAATAGAATAGATATTTAAAAAAATATTTTTGGAGATCATCCAAATATAACGAGATATAACTTCTTAAGCATCTTATATTCAGCAAAGATATTTGTAAATGCAATCTACACAACTTTTCCGGAGACGTATTGATAATTCGGTTAACTTTCTAGACCGGGTTTGGAAACACTACTTGTGAAACCAGCCAGGAAGCCAATGCGCATCAATATGTTAGTAATATCCCTCCATAAGAAGAAAATAGGTTTGTACATACAAAGCACAAAACATAGCTATATAAGTTCAGGGGTTTGCGTTTCGATTTCGTCTCTTCAGAACCGCGGCACTTGGCTGACGCTAGTTCAAAATTGAAAACATTACTTGTAAACAGACTATACGGGACTACAAACTAGCCATTTCGGCTTACAGTACCCATTATTACTATTATGGTTAAACAATAATTGCGAGTGATATGAAAATTGATGGAATCAATATCAAAACTATTCGGTAGAGGTAGATTCATCACCCTGGCAGCTTAAACGAAATTGGTCAAAACACACATTTACCAGCTCATTCTGCTGTAAACGACTATTTGATTACCGTAAAAATTAGCAACGAATTGCTGAGCGAAACAAAACACCGTAAAAACAGACATCCGACAAGAACTGATGCGGAAAGTAAGCGACGGTAACAGCACGTTATCCCCACCCTTCCTCTAATAGGAGTAAAAAGCATTCGAAAAGAAATTGTCCTCTCGCTAATAAAACTAAACTACATGATAGCGAAAACGCCACGCCGTTAACACACAGGTCTAATAAAATATCCTATTTATAGGTCGTTTGGTAATAAAACCGACCGTCGCTGATCCGCTACCCTTTGCCGACTCTGCCCGACGAATGCTTCACGGGGGAACGTTGAAACTATACTTATACTATATAGTCTATACATACATATACACAGCAGAAACAGTATCGCTTAACGGAACTCAGATCCTGTGCTATTGTTGATGTTATTGTTGTTATTACTCCCACCTCGCGGTGATCTGGCGATCTACGCTTTCGCCGACCGACCGGAACCGTGCCTGTTCCTGATGGGGTGTCGGTTAAAAATGGTCACTTCACATTCGAAGTGTTGAAAGCATTACAACAGAGCCAGCAATCGACACACCAACCGACCGACCGACCGACCGTCCACCGTCACGCGGCAACCAGCAATGTTCGATGGGGGGAAAACTGGAAAATTTAACGAGCCGGTTGAAAGCAATGACGAAAGCCAACCCGGTCAGCTACACGGCTCGTAGTCGAATGGGTAAGCGAAGAGAGTGCGAAATCCTAAGGAGCCAGATTGGAGTGTAAATATCGGTACCTACCCGGCCAATCGGTAGCCGTGCCCGTGGAGTCGAGCCGAGACTTGGCAAGTGGAACCGGTAATAACGATAAATATAAATAGTAAAAGTGTGAAAGAGAGCAGAACAAATAATAAAGCCTGTAGATGGAGGGTGGGGTGAGTTTTTTTTTCTGTTATTAAACGGAAAGTGGAATGGTGTTATAAGTCATTGTTGATATCCGGATTAATGTATCCGGTGATAATTTCAGTTGACACGGTCTAACGATTTTCGGTGTTATTGGCTTTTGGAGCATGGTATTGCTTTTCTCATTATAAATGACAAGTGATTGCATTTCTTTTTGGTCACTGTGAATTGATTGTTATCGAAATTAACTGTTTTCAGTTGAAATTATCATTTCAGAACAAGTGAACGTTTTTATACAACAAATCTATGCTTTACAATTCGATCGAAAAGAATGATGGAATTTTACGCTGCACAGAGAAATCTATCGTGGGACTTACATTCATTTTGCGTTTGTAATAATTCATCAGTTTTTATCCTAGCTATGATTCAAAAGTTGTCGGTAATTTTATAATTTGTTTTGCATTATCAAATTTATGTGCAAACATGATTCAAAGCTCCTGCAAATATGGTTAATCTCTAAAACTCACCTGCGGTGGATACCGATCGGGCAGCACGTGCAACGCCTCCCGGTACACGGCCAGCGCTCGTTGCAGCTTGCCCTGGTCCGCGTACAGATTCCCCAACTGCAGCATCGCACTGATCCGGGCGTTGTCGTGGGCTGCCCGATCGCGTAGCCCGGCACCGTCCAGTTTGGAGCCCTCGCGTAGCACACTGGCAGCTTCCTGGCAGCGTCCGAGCGCTATCAGTGAGGTGCCCAGGTTCAGATAGGCCACTGTGGAAAAAGTATGAGAGAAAATAAAAAAAACCTAATTAAGTCACGAGTGTTACGTCAACGATAAGAGCATTATGCGAGGGAGAAAATGTAGAAATTTCTTCCGGTTTTACGTAATAGATAAGCCGTTTAATCCAGCTTCAGCCTCGAGTAGCAGGAAGCCGGTTTTGTAAAAACATAAGAGCCGTGTCATCGGACGAGCTAAAGTATTTTGCAAGAAAGCGTAAAGGAGGCCACTTCAGCGGTCGTTGTCGTCGAATCGGGTCCCGTAGCCCGATGGCTATGTGCGACCTAGTACCGTAATCCGTAGATAATTGGAATGCACTTTATGTCTCCTACGTTGCCGTTGCTTTCGGAAAGTTTCTCACTGAGCAGCTGCAAAGTTGTCAACCTGCAAACGGAGGCGAACGGAAAGCCACCGCTGGCGTCGGCCTGTCAGCCTGTTGGATGGTATGTATTTCATAATCGGACATAGGAATTTGTGAAAGCATCGTCCTTGTACGGTTAGAGTGCAAAATAAACCCTGCATGTACAGGATTGACGTGTAATGAGTATGAGTGGAGAGCGAGTGTGGTATGATCCAAATGAAAACCTTTTAGCGTAATATCTGTGATGGAAGAAGAAATGATTAACTCATTGATGTGCATTCGGCGGCTCAAATTCTGCTATTCACGTAGTTTATGGAACATTAGAACTAAGAATTAACAATCGATTCATTTAGTTGAATTCCGAAAAGTACGTCAAATATCTTTTTTTAGTTCAAACAGATTCCTACTGCTAATATCAGGAATATTATTCAAATTTTCGACGGACTTTTTCCTTCTGAACAATAATCAAAATTTGTTTCTTGGTACAGATTTCCAACGAAAATTACGTTTCAAACCTACTACTAAAATTCAGCGAATGTTGAATATATTATGTCTTCAGCCCTCCCGCAACGGGCTCCAGCTTCTCGATCATACAATCAATTCGCTCCACTGGGTTCAGCTTCAATTTTACAGAGCGCATCGTCCCTTTTGTTTTTGCCAGCAAACTTGGTGACCACAAAATTGACCTGCCGTACATCCAATTTCATTTTATTACCCGAATTAAATTTGCTTCGCTGTCAAAACAGGAAAAAAGTACCCCTCTCGCTGCTAGAAAAGGAACACATCAAACGGGAACGGGATAACAATGTCGAGCGCCTACCTGAACCGGAGTAGTTGCTTCGTTGGGTTGTTGGGTATTTCAAAAACTTCTTTCTCCAACCAACGATTTGAAGTACAATGTTTCTTCAATTTAGAATAGTGGTTTTGTGTGTTTGGATTATAGTCTTCCGTGCAATAAGGTGTACAACACAACAACACAAAAAGAACCCACATCGTCTGCCTCCATTATTTGAAACGCGGTGGAGGCGCGTGGTTGTCCAATCAATAGTGTTTTGCACAATTTTTAAAATGAAGCCTATAAACAAAAAAAGAAGTCAACAATGTGGCAGATACAGTCTTCCGTGCAGTCTTCTGGCAGATGCAATGTGACATCTTTCGTGCTTGTAATTTTTATCTTGTTGCTATAGAGTTTCAGCAGGCTTTGATCAATCACGGGAAACTCACGGGCAGTCAACTAAGCTAAGCTAAACTACGGTAATTGCAGAATTCAAGAAATCGCTATCCTCCATCACTAGCAACACTACTCACAACCAGGGTTACCAAGCACAGATTAATCTCTTTTTGTCTAGTTCTTTCTATTTTAAAATTTAAAAACTTTATGGACAGATATTCAGATTTGTTGAGATAAGATGTTAAAAAACTAACTTAGACGAAAGTTTATTTTTCGTATTGTCTAATGATGTCGGATTCCATCGACTACTTCGGTTGGGCCTTAACATAATCGCTCGAATACGGGGGATACACGAATCTTATACACGGTTGCGCACTGTAGGGGTAATTGTTTTTATCTTGCATATATGACTAACGAAAAAACAGTAATTTCAAAATATTGACATAGATAAACGTACAATGTTTCAAATAATTTTATACATCCAAGTATGCTAACAAATTAATCCATGTTACATCCAAAATATTCTATATTTAATGTAGTTCTACGTCAACTACATGCACCAATTGAGTTAGCCTATGCAGTTTTGGATTTTTGGACAGATTTTTGGTGTCCTTATGGGTAGATCATTAGAGTGCGATGATGTAATCCTGTTCAGTATTCTGGCTAAATTTTGATCGGGTTTCTGATGGATTCCTAACGAAACCCTGTTCTGGATTTTAGACCATATCCCGCACATTATTATCTTCGCACGTTTCTGATGTAATGATTTGGAGGATTTTGATTTTTGTAAGCAGTTGAATAGACACGAATAGACACTCAAATTAAAACGGAACACTACGAGCAATCAAGTGGTAGTGGATGATATTCCACAAGCACATAAAATCTGATAGCTGAAGAGATAATAGAGAAATTGAAACATGGCTCGGTAAGGAAAGCTATGCGTTACACATTTAAAACTTTTTATTTATTTTTCTTTTCAGGAGGAACAATTTTACAGCTATCTTAAGACCAGGAAATATTATCATATACAAGAGAGAGTAATTGAATAATTGGATATCAGGAGAAGGAGGGCAGGGGGTCAATTAGAACTCCTTTTATGAGTAATAATATAATTTGTCAATTTTTAGAAAAGATATCATAGAATCAATTTACTGTTGTCTTCTGGTCGTGAGGCTAGAAAAAAAAATCGATTTTTTGCATATGTGGAATCAATAAAACAAATAAATCCATACACCGTTTCAAATAAACAAATTAAAAAAAAAAAAGAAAAAACGTCGTAGATCAGACAGTTAAGATCGTATTTTTTACAATACAATTATGAAATATTTATTGGAGAAACTGATCAAGAAGCAAAAAAATGTACTATGCTATATTTCTCCTAGGTGGAAAAATATTTTAGGTAAAAAACTTTTTTTTCCACTAAGGAGAAAATTGTTTTAAACCACTTTGCGCGTAAAGGACACGAAACCTATAAGCTTAGTCCGTTAACAAAGTTA
Source organism: Topomyia yanbarensis (assembly GCF_030247195.1). Lineage (NCBI taxonomy): Eukaryota > Metazoa > Arthropoda > Insecta > Diptera > Culicidae > Topomyia > Topomyia yanbarensis. Next base: position 59,140,635 of record NC_080671.1, read on the forward strand.
GTGTCGGATTCTGATGAGAGGAGCCAACGCCTCCAATAACTAATTTAAAAAAAAATACCAAATAAAAATAATCTGTGTAGTCACAGTTGTCGATTGGCACAACAGTATCCTTTTCATTTATTTCAGACATATTTGTAATATTTTTTATTTTGAACTTTTTATTAATTTTATGCTTTTCATTCATTATTTACGTTTTGTGCCTTTCAAACATTTTGTTGCTATGTTAATTGTTTTGTTTCTATCATTATATCACATTTATTTGTTTTACTTTCATAGCGCATCTAATTAATTAATTATTTTGTTCATTGTGTATTCAATTGATTCAGTTAGTTCATTTTTCTCATTTTGTTGGATTTCTTCAATTTATTTATTTCATTATATTCCTTTTATTTATTATATTTACTTTATTCATTTTATCCAGTGTGTTCATTAGATTCGTTTTATTCATTTTGTTCTTTTGGTTAATTTTAAATATTTTATTTATTTCATTTGTTTTGTTTATCTGATTAATTTTTTCTATTTATATTGTTCTATGCATTTCAATGAAAATTGGTTTATTTTTTAATCGTTGGATTCATACTATTAATTCCAGTCATTTCATGAATTTGTATACATTTTTCTTCAAATGCAACAATTTTCTTCGTTATTAATATCGTTAATTATATTAAAATTATTAAATTATTATTAACTAATTTTATTATTTTGGTTAGTTTTATTGAGTCTACATAATTGATTAATTTAGGTGTGTACTTCGCGTAAGTTCTGCATACTAATGAATCATCAAATAGTTATATTTATAATTTCACATGTCACTGCTAAATGGATTAACTCGGGGTTTTTAATTAGAGACCTGCACCCGAACACTCTCAGTCACCATCTTGATTCTTTACACATTGAAAGAATCTCACGGAAATGTTAATTTAAAATTAACCCCGCCTAATTCACCTCCTACAATATTGTAAGGGGCGATTTTTTAATACTCGCTTAACGTTTAAACCAGGTTTAAAAGTTAAGCGACGGTGAAGAAATCGACCCGTTTTCACCACCGCTTGGAAACCACTGCTTCTCTTTAAACTGAGACTAAAGTCGAAATATTCTATAAGCGGGACATTTTTTTGAAATTTTTATGATCATTTTCGAAGATTACTTTTCATCTAATAACACGGTGCTACAAAATAAAAAAAATGAATGTACTTTTAAAGTGATCTCTTGAAGGTTGAAGGCCTGGTCACATACAACACAAAACCACTGACTTATGAAAAAAAACGATTTTTCGGAACTTTTGGCAGTAAAATACTTTCTACGCGGTCATTTTTCAACCAATTTTAATTTTTTTGAGTGTTGTGGATAGAACAAATGACCCTTCCAATGGCATGCTATGTGAAGTTCTTTTTAAAAAGTATTATGCGGTTTTGGAACAACATTTCGAAAGTAAACATTATTTTACGATTTTTTCATTAAAAATATGAAAGTTGCTCAAATGTTTTATTAGAAAGCGTCTTTATTTTAATAGAAATTTAGAGAGAAAATTTAATTCCGTATTCCATGACCGGTTATTATTTTTTTCCATGGTAGAGTTATTATTTTTTTCCAAATAAGAAACTTGTTCGGGTACGACGGTGATCGTAGTGCTAGTGCGATAATCATGTGTTCTTTCTGGGACGTCATCATATCCCAAGGATAACATAATGGTTAGTATATTGGGCCAGAGTCTCGAAGGTTGCGGGTTCGAATATCACCTCTGGGGGATTTTTTTCCACATAATTGCTTTCGCTTCACTCACTTCGATCAGTTTTCCTCATTGGACTCTACCAAAAAACCTGTTTTAATCCACCTGGCGGTGCAATTGTGCCTTTCTCATTTCTCTAAACTATGGCTCGGTGGCTGGTTATGTTGAACATAATTGTGGAAACGTCCATTACATTTTTAGCACACTTTGCACTTATACACAATGGTTTGCCAGCCACGAACTTGATGAGTTACGTGTCGACGGTGAAACACTTGAAACAAAAAAAAATCATATTTAATTAGTCTAATCAGCATTAGTTCAATGTTATCTGCTTGTTAACTCATTTTGTCATGGGGAGGTGTGGAGAGCGAAAATCCCACGAACGAACGACTTCCCAGCTTAATTTTGTATACTTTGTGATACAGTGGTGGTTTAAAGATGATGTGGTTGAGACGTGGGGGGGGGGTATGAGGGCTGAATGGGGTGGTGGTCTGAGGTGTGATTGAAGGGGATTTTAAAAGGAGTGGAGTGAACAGTAGAGGGGGGGGGGGGTGGTAACCCCTCTCCGTATACCATCAGCTACGTTAAAATCCAGTCAAATGACAGTCAAAAAAAAATTTGGCCGGGATTAGGTTGACGTTTTTCAGAGTGATTGCTTAAACTTTCTATATGAGAAAGGCAAAAATGTGCCAAAATCCAAAAAAATAGATTTTCGTCAAATTTTTTTTCGATTTTGCATCAAATCTCGACGTTTCATGCACCTTAAAGACATTTGGAATCAAAATAAAAATACTATTTTTAATTTTTCCTATAGTTTATATGGGAAATTTCTGTGTGGCCGCATTCTTAAGCCCGTAATTCCGGAACTAGAATTCCGATCGATACAAAATTTAATAGCAGCTGATGGGAAGGTTGCACCTTTCATTTAAGTTTGAGCAAATCGGTCTAGCCATCTCAGAGAAAAATGAAATGGTTTTTCCAGCAGCTATTTTGCATGAATTGAATCGTGATGATCTAATAACTCGACCGATTTTCATCTTTTAGAGTTTTGAAAAGGATTAAATAAATAATGTGGTAGCAAAGCTGAACACAATTTTTCTTACGCACACTACCAAGCCTTGAGGTAACTTGATCCTTAAAAGTCCCATTTTCGGGTGATCTGCATATAATGGTCACGTATGACGGGATTGGTTTGGTCGGACGCATTCTCAACACTCGAACACCATTTGAAACACTCGGGAAAAAGTTTCTCTAATGTACATGCTGTGGTGAAATCCATTTCTCCGTATCTTGACATTTGTTTTAATCACGATATCAGGGATGCGCGGGAATAAATCATGTAAGCGAACTTCTAAAGATCTTTGTCAATATATATGAGGTTTAGGGTGTGTAACCGTTTAAGTTACAAATGCAAATATAATGAGTGTCTGTGTTTGGGGAAAAACCAATAAATGAAACGATAAGAAGTGATTGGAAAAGCAGAGAATAGGTGATAGACAGGATATTTTAGAACCCTATTGGGCGAGTTTCTTTGGCTGTGGGGTGTAGGAAAATGTAGGAGAATTTGGTTGTCGGAGTTGGTAAAAAGAAGGTGGAAAATGAAAAGGAAGCGGAAAAAATGGAAAGTGGAACAAAGATAGGTTGGTGATGTGTTGGCGATGGGCGAGAAGCTCTCTTGGGTTCTGACCGTGGGAGTGAACACATCGCATTCCGCTATTAATTGAAAGTGATAAAGTTTTGGACGGTCTGACCGGTTTGGAAAGCCCCGATCACGGTGTTAATAACGCCAGTTAAGAGCAAAGGATCGGCAAGTGCCTGTTTCGCCCTGACTGGTTTATCCAGTACGGCTAACCGTAAAGGAGTCATCCGACAGGCTGTCGTCGCGGGTCCGTGCTGCCGAGTGCAGTCCTTCATTCCGCCCGCTAATTATCAAGGACGACCGCGTGGCCCGGGGGCCAGATTAAGATCTCCATCACCTGAACGTCGAAGCCGAGAACGAAATCCCGAGAAGACAACGCTGAGAATCCATCGTTTCCCCGCTACTTTCCGACCACCTACCACTACCACGCCGACCGAAGAAGCAGCAGGAAAGGGTTCGAAGAAATTAGAAGAGGATAAAATTTTGTAAGAGTGAGTAAATTATATACATTGTATTGTTACACACGTTGCAGGTTTGCTCCCTGAACCCAGATCCGAAATACCCCCACAACATAAGACGACCCTGGGACCCGAGGACCAAAAGAGGCCTTGCGTGCCCACCCCGGAACGCGTATACCAGGCGTTGGGGCTTTGAACCAGTTCCCTTCCGGAGCTGGTTAACATCATCCTCGGGGGCTGAGAGCAGCCGCGTCCCAAAACGGTAACATTTGGCGCCCAACTAAAATTTGATTACGTTTCCTAGGAGAAGAAGAAATATTCGTAGAATATTTCTTCTTTCCAGTTGTGGGGGAGTTTTCGCGAATATTGCATTTTCCGCTCAAAGTCAATTAGTTTTTTCCACGTGGTTGGTGTAAGTTAGAATAATTCCTCTGATATAGCTGGTGAATCCACAGCCATTGAGCCCGCGATCGCGTTAGTTAGGCTTCAAGGGAAAATAAAACAGAAAGATTCTTTAAGAAATTTGGGTCGAGTACCATTCGTATGTTTCTGACAGAGTAGATTGAGGTGATTCAAGTGCAAAAAAAAAACACAAAACTACTGGGGTTTCGGATAGTACGACGTTCTTAGTTAGATCAACCCGCGTCACGCCCACCACCATTCAGACATTTATTCACTTGTGTTAACTTACTCGGTTGTGGCTTATAGTTATTAATCAAAATGCCGAGATTTTCCGGACCAGATCTTTATTCGTTATACCGTACCATGCGCGTCGATCATCTTGCTCCGGGCGAGCTCGACTATGAGCTGCTCCTTCGCGATATAGTAATCCCCGACGATCAATCGCGTTGCAAACGTCGGCGTCGGTTGAGTCAGATCCTACGAGAAGAAAAAGCAGGTCATGAGTTCCTTATCCACTACGATATAGATCCAGAGCTGGATCTCGAAGCTTGCAGGACAATTTACAACGAAATCGTCCAAATTCTATCCTCTCAAGACAATAACAGCCATCGTTGCAAAGCAAGATTGCTCCATTTGGGACATCGAATGGTCCTGATTAAAAATCATAGCAGTGAAGATGTGCAGGCAAGAAGTAAAGAAGAATATACAAAAGTTCTCCAATTGTTTTCCGAATATTTTTGGGATGCGCACGGTCTTTTTTCGGACGGAGATCAGTCCTCTAGCAGTGGCGATTCGCAATCAGCTGCCACTGCACCGAGAAATAAAACTTTACCCGCTAAACTTGGGGCAATCCCAAAACATGTAAAACCAAAATACGTTACTAAGGAAGATTTCACCTCTGCCGTGAGAGAAATCGGGGACTTATTCAAAAACTTATCTAGCGAGTTGAAGGACTTGAAAGCGGATTTACGTCCAGTATCTCGTTCCACATCACCGCTACTAAAAGATAACGAAATTTCAGACATTTTGCACGACACTCCATTGTCAGCATCCGCTGGTCATGGGAAAAATCGCTCGAGTAACAGAGTAGATTTTATCGACGGCGTACCGCGCCCTTCTCTCAGTTCAACCTGTATAGTAACTACCGCTGTGAGTCAGAGCATATCATTTCCCCCACTTAAACCAAAATGTAGCAGCGAATATGTTATTAATCAGCCCTATAACCTTCCTCCAAAAAGCCCTCCACTAGAAAGCACCCAGTTTTCATCTAATTATGGCCTTCCTAAACCACCCGCGACACGGCACGATGTTCTCATGGGTAGGCCCTCTGCGCAATATACCCCATGGGCCGAACCAGATCGGATATTGTTTAACCCGTTGGCAAACTCGGCCGCTTCGTTCGCAAACCCTCCCACTACTCAAATTTCACAATTCGTTCCATACGACTTTCGACCTCTGGAAATTCCACCAATTAATCCACACCGCTTTGAAACTCAAGCCCGTAAAGTGGTTCCCGTTTCGCAATGGAAAATTCAAAAATATAAAGCTGATGATCAGGGACTAGGAATGAATGAGTTTCTGGACAACGTGACTCAGCTAGCAATCTCTGAGCATGTTTCCGAGGCTGACCTGTTCGATTCGGCAATTCATCTTTTCGATGGGCCAGCTTTGAACTGGTATACGGCTATGAGAAGCCAACACCGTCTAGCGAATTGGATGGATCTGGTTGTCCAACTTCGTTCGGCCTTTCGTCACCCTGACTTAGATGCGGTTTTGCGTGTTAAAATATATCAAAATCGCCAACAGCGTAACGAGACATTTCAGCAGTATTATCTACAGATGGAGAAGTTATTTAGAAGCATGTCACAGCCAATGGCTGATATTGACAAGCTCGAAGTTTTAAAAATGAACTTGAGATACGACTACAGAAAGTTACTCGTGGGAAAACAAATCACTACACTGACGGGACTAGTGTCACTAGGAAACGACCTAGACGCAGCCGACTCATCTGCTTTCGCCAGAGTATTCGGTACCCAGAAAAAGGAATCCTGCGTCATTGCCACCCACTATAACCCCAAGGGTAACAATGAACAGTACTCCAGAACATTTCACAATAGAAACCAACAAAAACCAAACATGAAACCAAATGAGCAGAGTAAATACACCAAGCAAAAGTTTGAGGATCGACCTCGAAACATAGATCAGAAAGAGCCAACCCCGGGGACATCTAAGATTAAATCAAATGAGCCCGCAAAAAGTGGACCTAATAGAACAGATGCATTTGCTAAATTGGTGAGTAATTATAAACCTCCTATCAACGGCGAATGTTTCAATTGCCTAGAGGACCATAATGTAGGCGAGTGTCCTTTGCCGAGAAGATTTTATTGTAAGGTGTGCGCTTTTCCAGGAGTCGAGTTCAAATCGTGCCCCTATTGTAAAAAAAACTCTCAAAGGGAATCCTAAAGTCGTTGGATCCTCAAGATACGCCCCTCCATAATTCTTTTCAAAGTCTGCTTTCAGAACTCCCGAACCATTACTGTCCAAACGCCCACGAAAACGATAATGAATGCTCACCAAGACAAGTTAATAAAATTACGTTGACTTCGCCTGACGGCACCGACGACCGTCCGCACATACAATTAAAGCTTTTTGACATCTCTATTTGTGCACTGCTGGATAGTGGAAGTCATCGTACGATGTTCAACTCTAAGGTATTTAAGACACTGCGTGGCGTAAGACTAAGACCCTTGAATGAACCACTCGAACTCGTGACGGCCAGCGGGGACTCATTAACAATTGCTGGGGAAGTATCCGTTCCATATTCGTTCGAAGGACGAACACGAGTCATACCCACGTTGGTTGTTCCTGAACTGACGAATGATTTCATCTGTGGAATAGACTTCTGGCGGACTTTTGGAATCCGTCCTAAAGTAGCCACGTGTTCGTTAGCTACGAGTAGATCAGCTTCAACTGAACAGTTTGATGGTCCGGTTGTTTTGACAGACACACAAAAGCAAATGCTAGAGCAGGTTAAAAAGTCTTTTAAAGTGGCGACTCCAGACAAATTGGACACCACTCCCCTTATTGAACATGAAATCAATATAATGTTTCAACACAAGTCTGAAAAACCTGTACGCCAATATCCCTACCCTATTGCCCCAAAAATACAAGAGGGCCTCTTTGCCGAAGTCGATCGTTTGCTAGCGCGAGGGATAATAGAAGAATCCAATTCCGACTGGTCGCTGAACATCGTTCCTATTCGGAAAACATCCGGGGATATACGACTGTGCCTTGTCGCCCGCAAACTCAACGAGCGAACGAGCCGTGATGGTTATCCTCTTCCCCACCCCGGACGCATACTGGGTCGACTACCTCGGGCGCGGTATTTGAGTACAATTGATCTCACTGAAGCTTTCCTTCAAATTCCCTTGTCCCGGGCTTCGCGTAAATACTGTGCGTTCAGTGTTCAAGGGAAAGGAATGTATCAATTCACTCGTCTCCCTTTCGGGCTTATAAACAGCCCCGCTACCCTTGCGAGGTTGATGAACCGAGTTTTGGGACAGAGTGTCTTGGAGCCAAACGTCTTTGTGTACTTAGACGATATCGTCATAGTCACAGAGACGTTTGAAGAGCACATTCGACTACTCCAAGAAGTAGCGAGACGCTTACGAGAAGCTAATTTATCTATTAAGCTTGAAAAATCCCATTTTTGTCGACCAGAAATTCCCTTCTTAGGATATATCCTGTCTTCTCAGGGTTTGCAGACAAATCCCGAAAAGATCAGACCTGTTGTTGAGTATGAGCGCCCAACTACCGTAACAAAGCTACGACGATTCATGGGTATGGCTAACTATTATCGACGATTTATAGCCGATTTTAGTCGTATCACTGCCCCCCTTTCAGAACTTTTAAAAACTAACATAAAAAACCTGAAATGGACTCCGGCAGCAGAAGAGGCATTTCAAAATATAAAAGAAAAGCTCATAACCGCACCCATCCTAAGAAGCCCCGATTTCGACTTTGAATTTCTCATTCATACGGACGCTAGCGATCATGCTATTGCGGGTGTCCTAACACAAAACGTCGATAACCGTGAATATGTAATCGAATACTTTTCGAAAAAGTTGACCACACCGGAGCGAAACTACCATGCCACCGAGAAAGAGGGACTGGCCGCTCTACTGTCGATTGAACACTTCCGTGGGTTCGTTGAAGGTAGTCACTTCACCCTGGTAACGGATTCATCGGCACTGACTTTTATAATGCGCACAAAGTGGAAAACGTCATCTAGATTAAGCCGTTGGAGCTTAACTCTCCAACAGTACGACTTAACCATTCAGCATCGTCGTGGCAGGGATAACGTGGTGCCAGACGCCCTCTCCCGAAGTGTGGCCGCGATCTCGGCAAAATCTGACTCAGATTGGTTCAATAATCTGAAACAAAAGGTTTCGGAATGTCCCGAAAATTATCCTGACTTCCGTATTCAGAATGATCAATTGATGAAATTCGTATTTTCCAACGAGATTTCTGACCCTAGATTTGATTGGAAAATAATACCAAGCCCAGAATCAAGAAAATTAATTATTACTTCGGCTCATGATCACTGTATGCATATTGGCATTGACAAAACTACAGCTAAAATCCGACAACAATATTTCTGGCCCAAAATGACCAGCGATATCCGTACACATGTACAAAAGTGCAACGTCTGCAAGGAAATAAAGCCTTCGAGTGTACCCACGGTTCCATTAATGGGAGATATGCGTATTTCCAGCCACCCGTGGCAGATTATAGCACTGGATTATATCGGTCCTTTGCCCAGAACTCGATCTGGAAAACAATATATCCTAGTGATAATGGATTTATTTAGCAAATGGACCCAACTGCATGCCTTCCCGAGCATATCGGTAGTTACCCTGAAAACGGTTTTACGGGACCATTGGTTTTACCGCAACTCTATACCATCGATCCTCTTAACCGATAACGCAAGCACATTTTTATCGAAAGAATTCGGCGCTTTACTGAATCAATTCGGAGTGAAACACTGGCTTACGTCCAGATACCACTCCCAAGCGAATCCAGTGGAACGCGTAAATCGCTCGATCAATACTGCTCTGCGTTCCTATGCTAGGGAAGATCAACGGTCTTGGGACACCCGATTGTCAGAGATCGAGTTGGTACTCAATTCGACAGTCCACGCGTCTACAGGCTTTAGTCCATTCTATGTAACAAGAGGGGAGGAAGCAATATTAAAAGGAACCGACCATGATCAATTCCAAAACGACGACGAGCAGTCTTTAGAGGCACGTATGGCCCGGATTAAAGAAAACACCCCGAAAATTTTCGATCTTGTGACTAAACATCTCGCCAAGGCGCATGAAACATCCACCCGCAATTACAACTTACGTCATCGTAAGGCGGCGAAGCAATTCGAAGTTGGAATCAAAGTATATAAACGCAATACTAAGCAATCCAATGCGAATGAACATTACAATGCAAAATTGGGTGCACAATATTTACCTTGCACCGTACTAGCTCGACATGGATCGTCCTCGTATGAATTGGCAGACTCATCGGGCCGTAACATTGGGGTTTGGCCGGCCAATCTATTGAAACCCGCATAAAGTTCCTAAAAAAAAACATAAATGTATTTAATTTTAGAAGGGCATCGGCCCATTGCACTTTATCGTTCCCGGTCTCTGCAGCGACGACGTATGGGGAACAAAGAAACGTGGTGACAATGGACTCATGACCACCGCTCATATTAGATCAATAGGAATGTGGTACTTACCGTCTATTCTGATCCCCGCTTTCAGACTCATCTTAAACACTTTCCGCGGAGTGTTAGGGCTCGGTTCTGCTTTGGGGCCTTCGAGACCAATATCAGGTACTACTTTACCTATAAATTAGTACTGTGAAGTAGGCTATAATTGAGTATAAGAGCCATCAAATGTATCTCACGGTAAACGCGTCAATCGTGATCCGCACTAATCGAGTGGTATTCTTATACTAAGGTTGAAAGACGTTCCGACTGATAACGATTGCTTCGCGAAATATGATTGATATCCGAATAATAATTTACTCGGAACCCGAAGAGTAGGGAAATTATAGGGTCGACCCAACTCATCTCAATATTCGAGCAGTTTCACTAGGGATCACAGAATGCAACGGAGTATATTTTTTCAGTGTATGACTGATCGTACGGGACTTCCTCTGTTGATCGGGAACCGAGACATGCCGGTTTGAGGGAAAGCAAAATAAAATAATTTTGATTAGGTAGATTAGTTGGACACGCGTCTCTCGTCGGTGCACGTCAGCTTGATCGATTGCTAATGATCTGTCGCGCGCGATCGTTTTAGGCAACTGGAGTAGGTGTTTAAAAAAATATAGTAGATTTAATTTAAGTTCGTTGTTTGTTCGAATCAAGCAGTAAGATAAGTGTTTTCTTTTTGTATAATGCATGAGATTTTCGTTGAAAGAGGTAGTGGTACTCGTGGTAATGATTCTGAAGGAAGTTTTCTGTTTTTGTAGAGCGTTAAGTGTGTGATATGATACAAAAGTGTTTGATAACTCTCCGAGCTCTCGATCGAAGCAGTTCGTTTTCTGGTGCTGTGCATAAAGTGAACAAGAATAAATTGTCAGTGAAGGTCAACCATTGTTCGAGGCAGTCTTTGTTCGCCGGTGCCCAGGCTGGTGAAGTGAATACCAGAATAGCCGGAATCGCCGCTATATAAGCTAAGTATTTTTTTTTTCTTTCATTTCCCTTTCCCCGATCGGTCTCTACTTCTGCCCTTTCCCCTGAATATAAGTTTCATCTCTCGTTTACACCACGTGTTATCCTCGTGCCTAAATGGCCGAGGGCGAAGTAACATTGGATGGGAATGATATTCCCATGGATATACCGGATAAACCCGAAATTACTCCCTCCCCTGATTCCCCCAGTCCTCCCCGTATTAAAACATACCCAGCCAGTTCGACTGGACCCTGGGTGGTGTATTTCCGGCCCAACACGAAATCGCCCAATATTCTAGAAATCTCACGGGAGCTGACTGCCAACTACCCGTCCGTGGCTCAGATAACACGTGTTCGAGCTAATAAGATACGCGTTATAGTAAATGACCTCGACCAGGCAAACCAGATTGCTCGCAGCGAGCGTTTTACGAAGCAATTCAAAGTGTATGTGCCTTGTAGAGTTGTGGAGATCGATGGGGTCGTCGCCGAACCGGGTCTAAAGTGCGAAGACCTGTTGAAGTACGGGGTTGGCTGCTTTAAGGACCCTTCACTTCAAAAGGTGAAAATTCTGGAATGCAAGCAATTGTATTCCGCAAAAACTGAAGATGATAAGACAACTTATTCTCCGTCAGACTCGATTCGGGTGACTTTCTCCGGATCTGCTCTTCCCAACTATGTCCTCCTGGATAAGGTTCGCCTACCTGTTCGCCTATTTGTACCGCGGGTAATGAACTGCAGCAATTGCAAGCAACTGGGCCACACAGCCACTTATTGTGGCAATAAAAAACGGTGCGGCAAATGCGAGGGAGAGCATGAGGATGACGCTTGCGGTGGAGAAACTGAGAAGTGTATTTACTGCGGGGGCCCTCCGCATGCTCTTAAGTCATGCCCGGCGTACAAGCAGCGCGGGGATAAAATTAAGCGCTCCCTTAAGGATCGCTCGAGGCACTCTTATGCAGAAATGCTAAAGAATGCTTCGCCATCTGTCCCTTCCGAAAATTCCTTTGCTCTTTTGGCTGGCGTTGAGCAAGAATCTGACGACCCACAAGAGGGAACATCATTGGTTAACCCAGGGGAATCCAGGAAGAGGAGAAATCTAGCCTCCCCTACATTGCCTCGTAAGGGTGCCAAGGTGTCGTCCACTCAGAGTGCGCCAACCGCAATCAATAAATCCAACGGAAGTGATGCACAAAAGCCGAAGCAATTTGCTCCAGGACTTGGAAATATTAATTCTAACAAGGAGTACCCACCACTTCCAGGGACACCAAAAACCCCAAGTGTCCCCTTTTTTCAAACAGATACTCAGTCCAGTAGCGGACTAATGAAATTTTCTGACATAGTGGACTTAATTTTCACAGCTTTCAATGTTACTGATCCTCTTAAAAGCCTTCTGATACGTTTTCTCCCTATAGTGCAAACATTTTTGAAGCAGTTGACTACTAAATGGCCCCTCCTTGCAGCGATCGTATCCTTCGATGGCTAAGTCATCGAACGAGGTCACCGATTCGATCACTGTTCTACAGTGGAACAGCAGAAGTATCCTCCCGAAAATCGATTCCTTTAAATTTTTACTAAATAGTTTAAAATGTGATGCTTTCGCATTATGTGAAACTTGGTTAACTTCCGATATAAATCTCAACTTCCACGACTTCAATATAATTCGTCTGGATCGAGAAAACCCCTATGGAGGAGTACTTTTGGGGATCAAAAAGTGCTATTCTTTCAACCGAATTAACCTCCCTTCAACACCAGGCATTGAAATTGTCGCTTGTCAAGTTTTAATCAAAGGTAAAGACCTTTGCATTGCTTCCATCTACATTCCTCCTAGAGCCTCGGTAGGGCACCGAACGCTTTGTAATATCACGGAATCCTTACCGGCACCGCGGCTAGTTCTGGGAGACTTTAACTCGCACGGTACGGTATGGGGCTGTCTTCATGATGATAATAGATCAACATTAATCCAAGATCTTTGCGATAATTTCAACATGACCATCTTAAACACGGGAGAAATGACGCGGATTCCTACACCACCAGCACGCGCAAGCGCGTTGGATTTATCTCTATGCTCGACTTCGCTACAGTTAGATTGCATGTGGAAGGTGATCCCTGATCCCCACGGTAGCGACCATTTGCCTATCGTGATTTCAATTGCTAACGGTTCAAGACCATCGGAAACAATCAATGTATCGTATGACCTCACACGGAACATTGATTGGAAGAGTTACGCGACCGCGATATCCGTTAAAATCGAATCCACTCAAGAACTTCCTCCGGAGGAAGAGTACAGGTTTTTGGCTGGCTTGATTCTCGACAGTGCGAATCAAGCTCAGACTAAACCAGTACCCAGCGCGAATACCCATGGACGGTCTCCCACCCTGTGGTGGGATAAAGAGTGCTCAGAGCTGTACGCGGAAAAGTCCACTGCATATAAGGCCTTCCGGGAAGACGGGTTACCCGCTAGCTATCTACAGTACGCGTCGTTAGAAAGGCGAATGAAGAGTCTAATGAAAGCCAAAAAACGTAGTTATTGGCGCCGGTTCGTCGACGGGTTAACGAGAGAAACAGCGATGAGCACTCTTTGGGGTACGGCTCGACGTATGCGTAACCGTAATAGTACCAACGAGAACGTGGAATATTCAAACCGTTGGATATTTGCTTTCGCCAAGAAGATCTGTCCGGACTCTGTCCCGGTACAGAAAACGTACCGCGCCGCGTCTCCTCACGATACCGCGAACGAAACACCGTTTTCGATGGTGGAGTTCTCACTTGCTCTCTTATCATGCAACAATAACGCCCCAGGGTTAGACAGAATCAAATTCAACTTGCTGAAGAATCTACCTGACACTGCAAAAAGGCGCTTGTTGAATTTATTTAACAAGTTTCTTGAGGGTAACATTGTCCCTCATGACTGGAGGCAAGTGAAGGTCATCGCCATCCAAAAACCAGGAAAACCAGCCTCCGACCACAACTCATATCGGCCGATTGCAATGCTGTCCTGTATTCGAAAGTTGTTCGAGAAAATGATCTTGTTTCGCCTCGACAATTGGGTTGAAGCAAATGGCTTACTGTCAGATACACAATTTGGCTTCCGCAAAGGCAAAGGGACGAACGATTGCCTTGCGTTGCTTTCTACAGAAATCCAAATGGCCTATGCTAACAAAGAGCAGATGGCATCAGTCTTCTTGGATATTAAGGGGGCTTTTGACTCAGTTTCTATCAACATTCTGTCAGAGAAGCTGCACCAGCATGGTCTTTCACCAATTTTAAATAACTTTTTGCTAAACCTGTTGTCTGAAAAGCACATGCACTTTTCGCATGGCGATTTAACAACATCGCGATTTAGCTACATGGGTCTTCCCCAGGGCTCATGTCTAAGTCCCCTGCTCTACAATTTCTACGTGAATGACATTGACGATTGTCTTGCCACTTCATGCACGCTAAGGCAACTTGCAGACGACGGGGTGGTCTCTGTTACAGGGCCCAAAGCTGCCGACTTGCAAGGACCATTACAAAATACCTTGGACAATTTGTCTGCTTGGGCTCTTCAGCTGGGTATTGAGTTCTCCACGGAGAAAACAGAGTTGGTTGTTTTTTCTAGGAAGCGTGAGCCGGCGCAACTCCAGCTTCTATTAATGGGTGCAACGATCAACCAGGTTTTCACATTTAAATATCTCGGGGTCTGGTTCGACTCTAAAGGTACCTGGGGATGTCACATTAGGTATCTGAAACAGAAATGCCAACAAAGGATCAATTTTCTCCGAACAATAACTGGAACATGGTGGGGTGCTGACCCAGGAGACCTGATCAGGTTATACCAAACAACGATATTGTCGGTGATGGAGTACGGGTGTTTCTGTTTCCGCTCCGCTGCGAACATACACTTCATCAAACTGGAGAGAATCCAGTATCGTTGCTTGCGCATTGCCTTGGGTTGCATGCACTCGACCCATACGATGAGTCTCGAAGTGCTGGCGGGCGTTCTTCCGCTAAAAAATCGATTTTGGGAACTCTCATATCGATTGCTCATCCGATGCGACATTCTGAACCCGTTGGTGATTGAAAACTTTGAGAGGCTCGTCGAGCTTAATTCTCAAACCCGATTTATGGCCTTGTACTTCGACTACATGGCACAGAGCATTAATCCTTCTTCATATACTCCCAGCCGTGTTCGTTTCCTAGATACTTCTGATTCTACTGTATTCTTCGACACATCCATGAAGGAAGAGATTCGTGGAATCCCGGACCATATACGCCCGCAAGTGATCCCCAATATATTTTATAATAAATTCCGAGAAGTCGACTGTGACAAAATGTTCTACACTGACGGATCAAATCTCGATGGGTCCACTGGCTTCGGTATCTTCAACAATACTATCACCGCTTCATTCAAGCTCAATGATCCCGCTTCAGTTTACGTTGCAGAGTTAGCTGCAATTCAGTACACCCTTGGGATCATCGACACTCTGCCCACAGATCACTACTTCATCATTTCGGACAGCCTCAGCTCCATCGAGGCTCTTCGTGCGATGAAGCCCAAAAAGCAATTCCCATATTTCCTGGGGAAGATACGGGAGTCCTTGTGTACGTTATCTGAAAAATCTTATCAAATTACCTTTGTTTGGGTCCCCTCTCATTGCTCTATCCCGGGCAATGAAAAGGCCGACTCATTAGCAAAGGTGGGCGCATTAAATGGTGACATATACGAAAGACCAATCTGCTTCAACGAATTTTTTAGTATTTGTCGTCAGAGGACACTCAACAGTTGGCAAACCTCGTGGAGCAATGGTGAACTTGGACGATGGCTACATTCCATTATCCCAAAGGTATCAACGAAGCCTTGGTTCAGGGGGATGGATGTGGGTCGGGATTTTATTCGTGTAATGTCCCGACTTATGTCCAACCACTACACCTTGGATGCGCATCTGCGGCGTATTGGGCTTGCGGAGAGTAGTCTGTGCGCTTGTGACGAGGGCTATCACGACATCGAGCACGTTGTCTGGGTATGCGCCGGGTACTTGGACGCCAGGTCTCAGTTAAAGGATTCCCTTCGGGCCCGAGGTAGACCACCCAATGTCCCAGTCCGAGATATACTGGCAAATCGTGATTTCCCCTATATGTCCCTTATTTATACTTTCATAAAAACGACAAATATCCCAATTTAGCCCCTCTCTTTTTATTTCTCGTTTTAGAAGCTTTCTCTTGCCTTGTGGGACCGATCAGCTCCAGACTGCAACTATGTAACCGCCGTCGCACTTACCACTACGGAAACTGAAGCGAGAGCGACTCAAGGTCCGATGACTTTTGAAGGATTCCCCGCGGGTCCGAAGAATACCATCCGCCAATCCGACCTACTAGACTGAGGCGGTAATCTTTCGCTGATCTCCCGTTTGAGCGAAAGTTGCAAGTTTTGCTCTTCTCTCCCGGTCACCATCTACGCTTTCTCTCCCCTGTCCTTGATACAACTGCTTCTACAGCCCCCCTCTGAATATCTTGACCAAGCATAAGTCTCCGCTAAAAAAGTTCAAATTTGTATTCTGTATTCCTAGTTTTAAGATAGTTGTAATTTTACCTCTTTGTTAAAACTATTGCCCCCCATCTTGTAAATAGAATTGTATCCCTAGTCTTAAAACACCTGCGAATTTTCTCATAAATATTTGTTCCCCCTTTTGTGTACCAAACTATATTGTTAGTTTTAAGATAACTGTAAATATTTCCTAAAAATTATTACTATTGAATTCCTTGTTTTAAAATTTTTTCATAAAAAAAATCTTACGCCCCCTCTCTTGTATATAGAATCTTATTTCTAGTCTTAAGATAGCTGTAAAATTTTTCTTTTTTAAAAAAATATTTCAACATTGTAACCTCCTAGTTTTAAAATATACAAAATGTAAAAACAAAAGAATTTGGCACCGCCAAGCTAACGCATTTGTGCCTATCAAATAAACGAAATGAATATGATACAAAAGCGATGGTGCGTGGATACAACAGCTAGATCGCAAGGTATTAGTAAAGTTTATAAAAAAGGAGTTTCATTTAAGGAAACGTCCTTTTTTCACCAACCGCGGGCGGATTGTAACCGTTTAAGTTACAAATGCAAATATAATGAGTGTCTGTGTTTGGGGAAAAACCAATAAATGAAACGATAAGAAGTGATTGGAAAAGCAGAGAATAGGTGATAGACAGGATATTTTAGAACCCTATTGGGCGAGTTTCTTTGGCTGTGGGGTGTAGGAAAATGTAGGAGAATTTGGTTGTCGGAGTTGGTAAAAAGAAGGTGGAAAATGAAAAGGAAGCGGAAAAAATGGAAAGTGGAACAAAGATAGGTTGGTGATGTGTTGGCGATGGGCGAGAAGCTCTCTTGGGTTCTGACCGTGGGAGTGAACACATCGCATTCCGCTATTAATTGAAAGTGATAAAGTTTTGGACGGTCTGACCGGTTTGGAAAGCCCCGATCACGGTGTTAATAACGCCAGTTAAGAGCAAAGGATCGGCAAGTGCCTGTTTCGCCCTGACTGGTTTATCCAGTACGGCTAACCGTAAAGGAGTCATCCGACAGGCTGTCGTCGCGGGTCCGTGCTGCCGAGTGCAGTCCTTCATTCCGCCCGCTAATTATCAAGGACGACCGCGTGGCCCGGGGGCCAGATTAAGATCTCCATCACCTGAACGTCGAAGCCGAGAACGAAATCCCGAGAAGACAACGCTGAGAATCCATCGTTTCCCCGCTACTTTCCGACCACCTACCACTACCACGCCGACCGAAGAAGCAGCAGGAAAGGGTTCGAAGAAATTAGAAGAGGATAAAATTTTGTAAGAGTGAGTAAATTATATACATTGTATTGTTACACACGTTGCAGGTTTGCTCCCTGAACCCAGATCCGAAATACCCCCACAACATAAGACGACCCTGGGACCCGAGGACCAAAAGAGGCCTTGCGTGCCCACCCCGGAACGCGTATACCAGGCGTTGGGGCTTTGAACCAGTTCCCTTCCGGAGCTGGTTAACATCATCCTCGGGGGCTGAGAGCAGCCGCGTCCCAAAACGGTAACAGGTGGGACAAAAATTAGATTCCTGCTCCGAGTAACTTTTTAGGTACCTTTTAGGTCCTATTATAACTGTGCAAATTCTTAGCTCGATCCATGAAACTATATTCTTGCATCCACTGTTTAAAGTTTACATGGGTTTAGTATGGGAAAATTAATTTTCAGAAAATAATTCCTCCAGGAGTCGGCTATTGCCTCCTAAAAATAAATCGTTATGACTTTTAAAGGAAATTTAACAAAGAAACAATGTCCAGAAGACAACTAAACGTGCTGATGCTTGAGAAATGAGTTATCAAGCAGAAACTGATTGATGCTCTGACGATTGATAAAATATTCACTTTTCCTAGCACCAGTGCTGTTGGTTGTCTAAGTATATGCAATTTTGTTTTGATATTCTCTTAATGTATCTAAATCAATTATCTGAACTGTATGGCCACTTTACAAGAGTTTTGAGAGAGAATTTGAGCCTTATTTGTACATAATAAAAGAAAGTTAAAAATTTTGTATACAATTCGACCGTCAGCAACAGTGATGCTATAAAAATTGAAATTTTTATCAATCAACAATCAATCAGCATCAATCGATTTTTACTTAATAACTTTTTCTTAATAACTTTTTCCAAAAGCATCAAATAGTTTCGCGGTTTTCGAGATTTTGTTTCCTCGACAAATTTACAATAAGAATAGGGCGTCTGTTTATTTATAGGAGGTAACTGCCGACTTTTTGAAAATTTATTTTGCAAAAGTCGATTTCCCCATACGAAATCCCACGTAAACTTTAAACCGTAGGTTTAATATTATCACCAATTGAGCTTAAAATTTGCACAGTTGTTCTGGGACCTAAATAGGACCTAGAAAGTTACTCGGAGCAAAATTTTATTTTTTTTTATATAACCGTGTCCCACTCTAATGGGGATGTATACAGTGAAAATTACCGATTGTTTCAGGGATTGAAACATTTTAATGATCTACATAAGATAAGTATTTATTATTGACCATGAACATCAAAGTAAATAATAAATATGTTCAGTGATATCAAGTATTATATTATTAAAAAGATCTGTAGAAGGATACTTAAATAGCACAAAGTGCATCTAGATATGGTAACTGGAAGTGTTAATTAAATTACTAGTTGTTAGAGATTCTTACATTTCTCACATAACTAACAATATTACGGAGCACACGTTCACAATATTTATGTATGTAGTTTCATTTCCAAATATAAAAATCATGAAATTGACTTAGAGTCAAATTCACATGATGCCATAAAATTTTTAATTGTGGCAGGATCTCAGATCAGGCCGTAGAGTTGAACTGTTTTACCACATACACATATCGCCTGCCAGATTGTAAATTTTAGGGTGAATTTTGACATTCCCTTCTCTCGAATCTATTTTGGGATGGTAATTTAGGACTTTACGCCGAAATATTCCTTTGGACAAAATAGGGATTTATGCTAACTTTTTGATCAAACTATATTTTTTAAACATTCTTTAATATTGAATGATTAAAATATTTACTAAAAACTTTGCTCCAAATTTGTGACACATGGTCAAATATTATTTAAAATGAACACGCTGTTTTACTTAACCCTCTACTGCCAAAATTTTGTTTAAAAAAACTTGAGCAGTGTTTTTATGACGAGAAAACCGAAATACATATTTTCGGTTTACGAAAGTTACGGGTTTTTAGTTAAACCTCAAAACATGTAACCCGCCAAAAGGCAGGGTTGGGAAGCAGAGCCAAAAAAATTTAAAAGTATTTTTTTCTTGCCAAAACGTTGGAGATGGTTTTTTTCTGGGATGAAAATCGCGGAAACATTTCAAATATATTTTTCAGGTGATCCTATTGGATCGAAGTAGACGCCAAGTTCATCTTATCTGGTGTTTGAAGCGACAGAGTAGCACTTTTCGGATATGGTTCCTCTACAATATTCTATGGAATTGGTCTGAGGATGTCCCAAAAAATCACGAATGCACCAGGAATGCAATCTAGAGAATGCTACAGTATCCTCATGTATTTTATACGAACTACTATGAAGATTGACATAGTGCTCGATATAATGTGGATGTCTTTTACAATGTCTTCTGAAAACGTATTTAAAAGCAAAACAAAGCTTTGATACTTTGATACTTCAGTTTCAGAAGACTTCGCAGCCGATTCTTAATATCCAGGACAATTATTGGGCTAGTGCTACGATGCTACTGATCACTACAAATCATTCCTAGATAAGTTCCGCACATACGACGAATGGTTTATGAGTCCAGCACCTTACCCTTTGAACCGCCAAACTAGGGATCTTTTCTGAGTTGCCCAAAACTAGCTAGTGTGTCTCCAAATTAATGCAGAAAGTCGACATTTATGATTTTTTTTTCATAGTCAGGCGCACTTCGAGCTAGAAGTTGTATGAGTAATGAATATGGGTCACATGGCCCTCTGACAGTCCTCACTGGATTTCGTCAGTCAGAATCGGTATAGTTAATAAATCTTGAGTAAATTATTTGCAAGTAGTTTAGTTGAAATCGGTCGAGAATTAAGAAAACTGCAGCCAAATAAACACCTTAATTTCAAAGTGAAAAGTAGTTTTTCACCCAGCTGCCCAACACCGTCTTTTGGCGGAGTAAAATGTTTAGTTCATAGGTGTAACTTCAAGTTAGTACACAACCGAATTTCAATTCTACGGTATAGTTCTCCAAGTGGCAAGTATAACGGATTCTACTTCTCCGTATTGCTGCATGTATTTTGCAATTAACGCATGAGGGGTACGCGATGTTAGGTAACGTAGCCTTTATGTAAACATTTTCTATATACACAGGAATCTTCATTGGTTCAAGTTGCAAAACGAAACGTTCGATTTGGGTAACGTGCGGAGATGATAACGAAAATGGACGACTTCCTTACGACGAAAGCTTAGCAAACCGCGGCATTGCGTCGGTTCAGAGGTTTTTTCGTTAACTTTACTCATCATGGAAAGAATACATACAATGTTTCCTTTGTTCTCGAGATAATGCACACTAGATCAGGAAGCTGCTAGTGGTAGTTCAGTTGGATCGATTGTACGTCTGACTCAGGCAGAAGAAGAAAGCAGACTGATACAAATTGATACGAAATGGCTCAGCTTAATGACGAAATAAAAAAACAAGCTCAATATTTTTCGTAGAACACGACCTTACCAATGTTTACAAAATTGTAAGATTTCTGCTCACTTACATTGTTTATAAATTAAAGTAATTTGAAATGAACTGTAAAAAGGGAGTTGGGTGGTCATCAGAGCCGTAGCGTGATATTCTGGTGCCCTTGGCGGAGGCTCAGTTTTGCGCCCCATGCGTCATTTGTCTAGCAGCTAGCAGCAATGTCAGCCAATATGTCGCAGTGCATATGAAGTTAAGTATCTGAAAGACAATCTAACCGAGAAGTAATTTATATTTCACTGTATCTGAAAGACATCAGGTTTAAAGAATGAAATTTTTTATCCTATTTCCGGCAAAGCCATCAGTATGGAAAACCAACAAAACATTATAGTTTTATGAAATTTTAAATTTAAGTTAACCGAAGATTTGTCTCTTATATCATTTGAAGTTAGGTGTTTGAAGGCGACGGACGAAGGATTGTTCCGGAAGACTGTACCTCTGCGGTTCAACCCTTCAACAACAGCTATATTTATTTCCGTTGATTGAAAGCTTGTAAAATACCGAAAGTTTCGACTTCTAAAACATTCAACCAAAGTTCGTTCGTGTTTGAATGCCACGCATTTTATGTGAACATTTATCCAGGAGAC
Source organism: Topomyia yanbarensis (assembly GCF_030247195.1). Classification (NCBI taxonomy): domain Eukaryota; kingdom Metazoa; phylum Arthropoda; class Insecta; order Diptera; family Culicidae; genus Topomyia; species Topomyia yanbarensis. Next base: position 59,162,413 of record NC_080671.1, read on the forward strand.
TGTATATTGGAGTGTCAATAATAGCACGTATAGGAAAAAAGTAACAATCGAATTTTATAAACAGACACCTCGAAAAAAGTCTTGATGCAAAACTATTGCTCAATCAGACATGATAAAAGAATCGGGCTTAGTGGACAATTTTTCGAAAATTTTCACCCGTGAAAAAAACACCAACAACTCTTTGAATATTGAAAAATTCGCAGTTTTGATGCAAAATGGCTTAGATGGTGAAAAAACGTCAAGATTTAGTTTCATATCTGATTTTTTTGTGGAGAGCATTTACGGGACTTGGAAAATATTGGAGTTTAGAAAGATAGCAGTTCATTTCTTTTTGATGCAAAAAGCATTAGAAATGTATGAAATGTCGGATCTTGCATCATCTTAGAAATGCATAAAACGTCTAAATCTTTACCAGATTTAGACGTTTTATGCATTTCTAAGACATACAAAAAATTAAAAGCTTCATTAGCATTACTTCAGATCTCGATATTTCATGACATTTCAAGACATAACAACTTTTTTCGATATTCTATATCTGTATATAAAGACCAATATATTGAGGAGACTGTTTTTAGGAATTGATCATTACAATGCATATCATTACATTTGAATCATCAGTCCAAGTGCCATCACGACATTCCGATTGTGTCCCAGACATTATCCACCCATCTTTTTGCGCATGCAAGTAAAAAAAAGCTACGATTTATTTAGCGGCAACAGATATTTTGCCCGGATAAGCTCAGCGATATTCTGTCTTTTATCAAGGATTACCACGTCTACATGCCCGCTCCCAAAGTTGAAATCGACAGTGTAGTCATTTATTCGAGTTTATCATGCGTGGATCTACTGAAGCATGGGGTTGTTTCAAGTACTTCTTAAGCGGCCCTTACACGTTCAATATTTTTGTCAATACCAGTATTGACGATATTGTTGCAATATTTCAGTCCCGTTTGAAATCCACATCGTCAATACAACTTTTTTTCTTTACACGTACAATACTTTTGTCAATACTCTCTAGTATTGACAAAAATATTGAACGTGTAAGGGCCGCTTTACTCCGGTGAGCAAAGATTTTGAATGGCAATTGCACTGGACGGGACAAAATGGTGTGCCACCTGACTCTCAAAATTCGTGTCAGGTGGAAGGAAAGTCCACATAACCTTCCCCGCGTACAAAAAGCGTCCGACTAATGTGAAGTATTCCGTTAAAAAAATGTTCATGGTAATCTTTTCCAGGTATACTAAAAACAGCTACGCCACTCACGAACACAAATCATTATGCTCACTTGACTCAGTCCAAGTAACGATTGTGGTTTTGAGGCACTGTTAAAAAGCCTCTTAAAATTTAGATTGCCCTTATAGCATGCTATAAAACTTTAAATGCTACTTGGGAGGAGTGGGACTCTGATTATCTCCATGTATGGGCATTAGACTGCCCAGAAAAATAATGAATTTTTGAAAACTCAATCGGCCCACCCCTGAGTCGTTGCAAATCGGGCAAGTCTAGCTACCGGACCAACGTTCCTGAAGTTTGTATGGGATTTTTCGCTATTTTTCATGGAGCAAACCCACTAGATCGCATTTTCGCCGCTATGCATCGTGTTATCACTGTAAGTGAAAATAAGAAAAATAATTTAATTTTCTACAACTTTATCGAAGACTGTTTGTCAATCCGGCTTTGTTAAAAGAAGTTATAAAACTTTAAACGAAGTGAAGTCTGAGTCAGTTTTGCACGGGGCCTGGCAGTGGATGGTTGTGTACCAGTACTTGATTCCCACGAGCTATACATTTTTGTGAAATAATCGTTAGGTTTAGCTCAATAGTATGCTAAGAAGAATTATAGTATATAATAAGAGTTATGTTTTGGTTAAAAAATTTAGTTCCACCTGTGATCGCATAGAGGGCGCCAACACTAACTTTTCATAGAAGAGAGATAGAATATTGAGATGTTTAGAAGAATTATTGCAAAATTACTGTTCTACAACTTTGTGGAAGACACCTAATTTCTATCTCTTTCCGTAAAAAAGTTAGTGTTAACGCCCTCTAAGCGGTAACATGTGTAACTAAAATTTTCTAACCAAAACATAACACGAATTAATAATCGAAACTATAATTGTTATGAACATACTATTGAGCTAAACGATTATTGTACAAAAATGATTCAAATATACCAGCTCAAGGAAGCTCTGACACAAAGTCTTGGACATAATACAAGGAATTTACAACGTTGCTAGGAACTCTAAAAGTCTCATGCCATTTCAACCAGAGATTCACTAAGTTACAAAATCACTGATCGTTGATCACTGGCAACTTTGTGATATTGCAGAACTCTTCCTGGCATCGGGAAGAGTTCAGCGTAGCTTAATCTTTTAGCGCTTTTGGTGGGGTCTCAGTTGTGCACTACTTTGGCGTTTATATTGGCTTTCTTTTTTATTTCGATTTTCGAACAACAAGTTAGTGTGTGCCTGGAAATGGCACTCCTCTCATACTTATCTTATGATTTGTTATCACTTTTTTTTAAATAGATCACAGTTTCAGCGCCTTTGGCGGGGGCCAACCCCTCCAATTGTAAGCTTCGTTTTTGGTGGTCATTAATAATGGCTCCTCAATTTTAAATTTTAAACAAATATGTTGGAGAGTATAAGTCTTTCGTAATATGTACTTCGGTTAATTGACAACAGTAATATTTGTCACAATACAACTATTCCTAATCGGAATGTCGACAAACAGCAATAATATTTTATTGTGCAGTTGACAAATCCAACCTCATCCCAATTGAAGGATCGCTCTATTCCAGATAGGCGTGCTTCAATCCAAGAGAACTTCACCAAAACGAGCTTCGATGCCGGTAAATATATTGCACTGTTGGACGAAGAAAGGAGGCAAGCAACGAAGAAAAAAAAGAAAACAGCAACTGTACACGACAAGCAGGAAAATATAAATGATTTTTCCTCTCCATTACTCCCAATTTTGTGAAATAGATGATAATTCAACTTTGCTTTTCCGTCCGAACCGGGTACCAACCGACCGACCGACCAGCCGAGACCGAGTGCTGCGGAGCTCTTTCCTGTCGAAGAAATATGTGGCATGGTGTGTCGTTGGCAATTCGATTGTCGCTTCCAGTTATTCTGCTCTGCTTCTACGGTAATACTGACCTAGTTCGGCATATGTATTGATGTTACAATATTTACTGTTCCGATGTTGTAGCTGGAAAAAAGATCGTAAAAAAGCTAACAAACCCCCTTCCCAAACGAGAACCAGTCATGCGTTTTTTTTTCGTAGGAAAAGTGTACTTTACCGTTGCCATTCACCAGCCATTGTCAACGAAATTGCACCACTTAACAGCGTTGACGTAAGAGGAAGGAATTAATAGTACACAGCCTCAATTCGCTTATTTCATGCCTTCCAGGTTCATATCTTCTATCTTCACCGTAGTCAAAACATTTACGGTAAGCATCCTCAGGATAGCGCCCTCGTCGTACGGCATTCTCATCATTGCTCAAACATTAAATCAAGAGCGTAATGATGATTTTCATGAATATTCCACGCCCGAACAGTGTTAGTAGTCGCAGGATGCTGGTGTGAAATGGGAGGCGGGTAGTGGCAACAAGAAGCCTAACAAGTCATACATTCATAATGAACGCCAGCTCCACTCCCACAGCCCGCTCCCAGGAAGCTTTCATGCATGGAATTCTCGGATTTTCCTGCTTCTCTCGGAGCATAGACACTTTTTCTACTCTTCACCATCGTTTCAGCATTCATTGAGTGAAGCTTCAGAATCAGAACATGAAAAGCACAAAATGGCTATCTCTGCACCCCGTTCCTGCTAGAGATTTAATGACTTTTCTTGTTTCATATTTCACAATAATTATGATTACACCTCTTCGCTATGGAACACACTAGAGGGGGGATCTTGTGGCCCTTTTTGATATTCTCTTTGAAGGCAAATGTTCACTTTTTTATCCTTCAACCTTTGACACAAATGGTGTCACGAAACGATCTTAAGCCGCATCCTCTGGCATGGCACATACACACACAATCCGGACCTTTCAGGTGTGCTGCCGTGTCTTCATGTTACGGTGCGAAAGCGGATTGCTGCCAACCGGTGAGATGGGAATCTGGGCCCCGGCGTAGATTTCACTAATGGAAAAGTGGACAGCAGTGGCATCACTTGTGGCTTTTGGGATGCAGGCAGCTCCATTAGGCTGCGGCGGTCGTCGGATGACGGGATCGGTCGTTTCCTCACTACTAGCTAAGTGGTAGTCTACAAGTGGTACTTATCATTCACATTTGTTTCCATTTTTGATCTATGCTCGAATTCGTCGGAAATGGGCAGTGTTGGTACATTTTGAGCTGAAATCGTATTTTGTTGAGAGGTTTTCCAATTTTATAGCGTTTCTTCAATAATCGGTTAGCGTCTAAACAAAAAAGTTTTAACAATAACGGCGTAGAACAACGCTGGGTAAACCTTAATAGCCATGGTATTAACACATGCGTGGGCGTCGTATACCTCCCTCCGGACTCCGCAGATAACATAAATGTTATTCAGAACCATATTCAATCCGCACTTGACATTGCTAATTCGCTAGAACCCCAAGCTTCTCATTTGTTATTTGGAGATTACAACCAGCCTGGTCTTGTATGGAAAACGACTTCTTTCGGTTATGCTTACGCCGACCATTCCGACTCATCCCTTTCGAGATCTAGCGTTGCTTTACTAGACGGGATGTCATTACTCAACATGCTGCAAATGTGTACCATCACGAACAGACTAAATCGCACGTTAGATCTTCTGTTTGTAAATGAAGATGCATACAAGAACTGCCATGTCTATAGTGCAGATGAGCCACTCGTTGAAATAGATTCGCATCACCCTCCCCTGTTAGTTGAGCAGACCTGTCCTGGACAGGTTATTTTTGACGAGATTCTTGACGATTTGAAGTATAACTTTTCAAAAACCGATTTTCCTGGACTCAACAACTCACTGCAAACGATTGACTGGGTGACTTTGCTCAATAACGCAACCGATGTAAATAACGCAGTAGAAGAGTTCTCATCGATCCTGACCCAACTGTTTGAAATATATGTCCCAGCCCCGCGTCCTAAACCAAAACCACTTTGGTCCAATCGACGTCTCCGAGAACTTAAACGACTGAGGGCAGCCGCGCTTCGGCACTACACCAACCGACGAAATCCCAATACAAAGCGGGAATTCATATATGCTAGCAACAATTACAAAGCTTATAACCGCTTCCTATACTCTCGGCATGTATTACAAACGCAATCTGACCTTGAGCGAAATCCCAAACGTTTCTGGTCTTTTGTAAATGAGAAGCGTAAAGAGAGTGGGCTTCCTTCTAGTATGACTCTGGCAAATGAAACTTCTAGCACGACTCGCGGTATCTGTAACCTGTTTGCAAAACATTTTTCGAGTGCATTTGAAACAGTTCCGACTACTCCAGAACAGGTCGAAATCGGACTACGAGATGTTCCCAGGGGTGTGATGGACCTAGGTAACATCCATTTTACGGAGGAAGACATTGTTGCTGCTACTGACAAATTGAAATCTTCGACTTCGGCTGGTCCTGATGGGATTCCTGCCATTATTTTAAAAAGATGTGCGAGTGCCCTTTCCGCTCCCCTAAAGCTGATTTTTAATCTATCTTTGTCGCAAGGGACGTTTCCTCTTTGTTGGAAAAAATCGGTTATGTTTCCTGTTTTTAAAAAAGGTGATAAGCAGGACATAGCAAATTATCGGGGCATAACCTCTCTCTGTGCGGGGTCCAAGTTATTTGAAATTCTAGTAAGCAATGCATTGTTCCGGGAAGCCAAAACATATATATCAACAGATCAACACGGGTTCTTCCCAGGTAGATCAACATCCACGAATTTAGCACAATTCACTTCACACTGTATTAAAAGTTTTGAATGCAGAGCACAAGTGGATACTATTTATACAGATCTCAAAGCAGCATTCGATCGTGTCGATCACTCGCTCCTACTGGCTAAGATAGAAAGATTGGGTGCCTCACTCAACTTCATCAAGTGGCTTAAATCATACCTTGTAGGTCGTACCTTATCTGTCAAATTAGGAAATGTTGAGTCACATAACTTTATAAATTTATCAGGTGTGCCCCAGGGTAGTAATCTTGGACCCTTGCTGTTCTCCTTGTTCTTCAATGACGTTTGTAATGTCCTTCCACCAGGATGCAAACTTATCTATGCAGATGACCTTAAACTGTTTCTTATTGTACGATCTGAATTGGACTGCATTGAACTACAGCGACAACTAGATGAATTTTGTAACTGGTGCACTCGAAATCGGTTGACTATCAGTGTATCCAAATGCTCAGTAATTTCATTCACGCGCAGAAAAAATCAAATTTTGTGGTGTTATACTATCTCAGGGAAACTACTGGATAGAGTGTCAGTTGTCAGGGACCTTGGTGTACAGCTGGATCCTAAATTGACGTTTAGAGATCACTATTCCCACATCATTGCGAAAGCCAATCGGAACCTTGGTTTTATCATTAGAATAGCCAAAGAGTTTACTGACCCATACTGTCTGAGAGCACTGTACTTCTCTCTTGTACGCTCCATCCTGGAAGCTTCAGCTATCATTTGGTGCCCGTACACAAATGTCTGGATTACCAGAATTGAATCTATACAAGCTAGGTTTCTCCGATATGCCCTTAAAACCTTGCCATGGCGCAACCCGATAGAGTTGCCACCTTACATTGAACGCTGTCGTCTGCTCGACATGGACCCTCTTTCAAAAAGGCGAAATATATCCAGAGCCGTGTTTGTAGGGAAAGTTCTAACTGGTGAAATAGATGCCCCAAATATATTTTCTCAGATTAATGTAAATGTGCCCGCTAGAAGTATAAGATCGTGGAATTTTTTAAGACTTGACTATCAAAGTACTGATTATGGACAGAATGAACCCATAAGGGCGATGTGTAGCGTATTTAATAATGTTTATGAATGTTTTGACTTCTCTGTATCAAGTGACGTTTTTAAAAATAGGCTTAAACGGCTAACTTAGTGCATAAGATGTGATTTAGATAGTGATTTTGATTTGTTAGATGTATTATTAGTAACACATTGTAATGTAATGTAATGTTATGTAATGTAATGTGTAATATTGTTTAATATGTATATGTGAAAAGATAATGAGGTTTTTACGCGCATTTGGAGGTTGTTTGATGGACTCCAAAAGGGCTTTTCCTCATTCTATATTTCATGTAGACCATGTAGGTCAGATGAAAAATAAAATAAATAAATAAATAAATTTATAAAGTTGTTTGTTATACGGTTTAGAGGAAATATTGTCAGAAATAATTCCATCAAACAGCGAATTTATGCATAGCATTGTTTGCTTCCAACTTACTCCGGGCCGAATATCGGAAACCATTCTGTATGACACTAACGCACCCACCATCCGCATCGTTACGGTACTCGGTGAAGATAGACCACAATATGAATATATTATTATCATATTCAGAAAATGTCGCCTATCGCCCATCACTTCGCATGACAAAGTTCCTCGTTTGCGAGCAGCAGCCCGGTCTAGACTGAGACACTCTCCCACTCCTTACCAGTGGTGTGGTGAACGTCTCCATCCCCCTCCCCCAGAACGCACCCCACCAGATCTGCTACCGACAGCGCAGAAAATCGGAACCGAAGTTGAAGAAGCCAAGCTCCATTATCAGCTTGCTTCTTTGTCGCCGAGATTGATGTCTGAGAATTTATCATCCATCAGTAAGAAATGGAAATCCTAGGAATGCTAGGAATGAAAGGGCCATAAAAATCACTTCGCGTGCCCGGGGTTTAGAATCATTAAATTTAAAAATCGTTCTCACTCCACACCACGCTCGCGTGATGAACAAAGAGCTGCCATTCAATGCGACCTATTTAGCACAAAAGGAATCATTTCTCACACATCCCGGTGGGGTTTCCCTACACATTTTTGCAGGTACTCCCCCGCTCTGCACTCTCACGCTCGCCTAATTTAATTAGACCCGCGTGGAAAGCAGCTTCTGAAAACAGCCAAAATAATACTATGAAAAGAGATGAAGGGAGCAACCCTGAAAAGGTCGGGGAGTCCCGTCGTTGCAATGCAACCGATGGGGATCCCCACTTTAGGTCGAGCAAAACCAAAAATACAGATCTTCATTACCGAGTGTCCCGCACACAAGTAGGCAAAATTTAATTAAAATTAATCGACCCGCAATTTTCCGGTGACAACTAGTTAGGGTTTACGTGTTTAAACTTTGCGCTCGGATTGTGTACAGTTTTCTCTTTTAGGGTGGCTGGTCTGGTGTCTAGCGGGAAAACCTGAATTAATGTTGATTCGTTTACCTGCATTGTTAGGCTCCGATACATGACCCTCCGGAGTGTAGCGAGTGAGAGGAAAATTTCAGGTGGAATTCGGAAGAAATGGAAACATGGTGAATTGTTTTTTTTCCTTCACAGGAGATACTGGGAAATGATTGATTTATTTTAACCATTTTGGTTGGCTTGTTTGTTGTCGGGAATTTTGTTTTTAACGGGAAGTCAACGATTTCTGCTACTCGACATTGATTATAATGATTATTAAAATACAAATGAGCAAGAAAGCGTTACCGTTTAAAAAAGCGTTCAGTCAACAAATAACAACCGAGGGATTCCATGAAACATTGGCCGACCGCAAAATATGACCATCGCCGATTCGAACGAAACGTTGTACACCCAGGTTTTTTTACGCGGGGGATACGTATTGCGTAAAAAAAACCTTTTGAATGCAAAAGACTTAGACTTTTTCCTAAAGTCCTTTTAAATGCAAAGAACTTAGAAGAATTTTGGATTTTTTGCGCGGATTTCGCAATTAACATGGTTTTTGCAAAAAATATTCTAAGTCTTTTTGAATGTAAAAGACTTAGATGATTTTCGGAAAGATGGAAGAGACGGGTCTGGACTCCTTATGGCCCGCACCTCAACAATAACGGTATTTTCGGTATGGTCTTGACGAGTAGGTGCCAGAAAATTGTTTTGACGCCATTTTGAAATCCAAGATGGCGACTTCCGATTTAGCGAAATTTGCTATAATAATCAATATGGGAATTTTCGGAATGGTTTTGAAGAGTAGATGCCAGAAAATTATGTTTGACGCCATTTTGAAATCCACGAAGGTGACTTCTGGTTGAGCGAAATTCGCTATAACCCATGCGATTTGGATATTTTTGGAATGGTCTTAACGAGAAGGTGCCAGAAATTGATGTTTGATGCCATGTTGAAATTCAATATGGCGACTTCCGGTTTACTGCAATTCGCTATAACCCAATCAATGTGGGTATTTCCGGCTGACCGAAATTCCCGCATGAAAAATGTAGGCAATCATCCAAAACATCCTCGAATACAGTAATATTTCGATTATAACACTATGCGTTTATATTAATACTTCGATTATATTATATATCGGTTTTATTTCGATTATATCACGCTTTTTGAAAAACAGACAAGGCACACTACGTTTTGATCCAAATAAGCAACATATTGCGTTAAAAGTGCTACGATTTTTTTACAATTGATTTACTTATTTACATGTAGAGTAATGAGTCTATTAGTGGGTTTCTGACTATTTCGTTAGGGGTTTATATATGATGAGGTCGGTCAGAAAAACGAACTATTTTATTATTTTATCTTAAAGTATGGATTCTTAAGAAAGCATATAAAAGTTTTATAGAGGTCTAAGTAGTAGAAGCAAAGCAATAGCGCTGTTCATCTTGTTCCTTTATGGAGGCGGAGGGCGTGGCGTAAAACTTTAAATGGCAATAATCTAGAAATCATGTTTACCAAAAACTTGTTGCAATGACTAGGACTGCCGAAATATCTTTGGCCGATTCCAACTTTTGTTTTAAATTCTTCGTAACTTATTTGCTGAGTCCTTAAGGGGGCGTCTGGTCTGGTGGAGTGGGTAAAAAATTGACTTCTTTTTTATTCGCTATATTATTAGTTATCAGCAGAAAAATCTAACAAAATAATGAGAAAAACAAAATACGCAATATATGGCAGGTATGCCGAGATATGCATTTTCTCTTGAATTGATGTGAATACTATTCTTTTGGAAGGACAACATCAACAATTGGAGATGGGACAATTTCTATGGATGTTGAAACAACGAGAACTGAATCGAAGTCTCTTCTGTTTTAATAGTCAAGATATTTGCCCAAAGCCTTAAGAGGGGGGTTTAGGGTTTCAGCGTGAAAAAAAACACTTTTTTCGATAACATGCTGTAATTTTTCTATGCAAAAATATCGACAAACGACTCGGTGACGAAGCTTTTTGTACAACATCTATGGAAAAAACATGATTTACGGTGTTACCTGCCATTCCAAAACTATTTCACCGATTTTTTTCAAACTTTGCATACACATTCTATGTTAAAAATACCTAACCTGTACGTCGAGTTTTTGAGATAAATTTTCAATCAAGGGAGTTTTTTACTAATTTTAAATAAAAATCATTATTTTTCACGAAAAATTCCGCCTTTTTATGAGTAAACACCCACTTAAATGAATAATTTTCAATAATTCAAAAGGACGTAGACGTTTATACGTGCATTGCATTTTCAAATTTATTGTTCGAAAACTAAACAGCAAAACTATCTGAGAACGAGTTACAGGGCATGAATATTTGTGTAAAAAAATATACACTGAAAAAAAAATTTGTGTTATTTCCGATAAAACAAAAATATATGATAAAATTTAAAATTCGAAAAACCATTTCTTTATTTTTTGTCAACAAAAGCCTAAAGAGAAAAGAAACATTTTGAATGCGATTGCATGATAGAGAAATTATCGGTAAAAGTTTGTCTAACGAAAATTTTATACATATTTTTAAATTTTTTTCTAATTGACATAAAAAAAACTGTAATTTTATTACAGCATATGATTTTAAGTATCTTTCCAAATCAAAATGCATTTAACAAAAACCGTCCAAAATGCGATAGTTGTCGAGATATTTGAAATTCTGCTCCAGCAAAACCAATTATTTCGTGTTACTAAGCCCTTTTTTTAAAAGTTATTCGCGTTTCCCCACCACAAAATGTCAACAATCCGGTGCTTATCGTCTGGGGTATAAGAATCAGGGGAGAGAGGGTGCACAAAGATCGCAGGAGGGAGAAAATTATTAACTTTCAGTTTCAGGAATCAGGAGATCAACGGCATGCATTACAAACTCGGGTGGCCTTCATTAGGAAGAATCATGTACTGGGACGCCCTCTTCAAGACGGCAGAGGTTTCTCCAGATGATTTCGTAGTATGGCTCAGATGTGGATCGGCAACACTTCGAGCTGCGCGTGTAATGTTCGTGCTGTAGGTCCCGTGTTTGTTGGCTCTTTCGACAGAGATGTTTTGTATAAGATTTTATGGTCACCGCAACTTATTTATTTTATGGACTTGTTGATTTTTCTCGGTGAAAATGAAAACTCCGATTTTTCCCATTACTACATGTAACGTTTCGGCTTACTGTTCTTTAGCCATCGTCGAACGCCTTCAAACATTTATTTATATATTGTTTTGTATCGCCATGAAGTCGCATCGTGGATGTATGGTACAGGCGGAAGGGGGCACTTCTGAGAATGACAAGAAAAATAAAAGGGAAAATGGTTTTTCGGAAAGTGATTACGAGGGACATATAGAGGAGATCGCGGCTTGCCAGTACATCTCGAATCGGGACGTTGGTTGGTCTTCCTAGAGCCCGCAGGGTATCCATTAGCCAAGACCTGACAGAACTGCACTCGGTGCACGTCCAGACAATATGCTCGATGTCGTAATAGTCGTCGCCACAAGCGCAGATACCACTGTCCACGAGCCCAATACGCCGGAGATGTGCATCCAGCGTGTAATGGTTCGCCATGAGTCGGGACATCACACGATTGAAGTCACGACCCACATCCATCCCCTTAAACCAAGGTTTTGTCGATACCTTAGGGACTATCGAATATAGCCACCTTCCTAATTCACCATTGCTTCACGAAGTTTGACAACTTTCGCGGGTTCTCTGAATACTGAAAAATTCGTTGAAGGAAATTGGTCTTTTTTTAACGTCACCTTTTCGGGCACCCACCTTAGCTAGGGAGTTCGCCTTCTCATTGCCTGGAATGGAGCAATAAGAAAGGACCCACACCAAGGTAATCTGGAAAGATATTGCAGATAAAGTACGCAGTAGCTCCCGTATTTTCCCTAAAAAATACGAGGAGTGCTTTCCATGCTTCATCGAGCGAATAGCGTCAATGGAACTGAGGCTATCCGAAACGATGAAGTAATGGTCTACGGGTAATGTTTCAATGACTCCAAGGGTATACTGAATGGCAGCTAGTTCTGCGGCGTAAAATGAAGCAGGGTTACTGAGTTTGTAGGAGGCGGTAAACTTTTGATTGAAAATACCGATGCCAGTGAACCCTTCGAGATTTTATCCGTCAGTATAAATCATCTCAGAGCAGTCGACTTTTCGGAATTTATCATAAAAAATGTTCGGGACCACTTGTGGGAGTATGTGGTTTGGAATTTCACAAATCTCGTCTTTCGTGGATGTATTGAAGAAAACAGTAGATTGAGAAATATTTATGAATTGTACACGATTGGGATTGTAAGAAGAAGACTTAATATTCGGCGCCATGTAGACCAAGTACAGGGACATGAAACGGGTCTGAGAATTGAGCTCGACAATCCTTTCGAAATGTTCAACCACCTCCGGGTTGAAGATATCGCATCGAATGATATGAGAATTCCCAAAATCGATTTTCCATTTGGATAACGCTCGACAGGACTTCGAGACTTATCGTATGGGTCGACTGCATGCACCCTAAGGTGATACGAAAACAACGATACTGAATTCTTTCGAGTTTGATGAAATGTATGTTCGCGGCGGAGCGAAAGCAGAAGCATCCGTATTCCATTACCGACAGTATAGTTGTTTGATACAACCTAATTAGGTCTCCTGGGTGGGCACCCCACCATGTTCCGGTTATTGTACGAAGAAAGTTGATCCTTTGTTGGCATTTCTGTTTCAGATACCGAATATGGCATCCCCAAATACCTTTCGAGTCGAACCAGAGCCCTAGATATTTTACTGTGAAGACCTGAGCGATAGTTTGACCCATTAACAGAAGCTATAGTTGTACTGGTTAACGTTTCCTAGATATTACAACTATCTCGGTTTTCTCCGTGCAGAATTCGATACCCAGCTTAATAGCCCAAGCAGACAAATTGTCCAAGGTATTCTGTAATGGTCCTTGTAGATCGACAGCTTTGGGTCCCGTTACAGAAACCACGCCGTTGTCTGCAAGTTTCCTTATCATGCAGGAATTGTCCAGACATTCATCCATGTCGTTGACATGGAAATTGTATAACAAGAGGCTTAGACATGAGCCCTGGGGAAGGCCCATGTAACTAAATCGTAATGTCGATAAGTCACCATGCGAAAAATGCATGTGCTTTTCCGACAAGTTTAGTAAAAAGTTGTTTAAAGTCGCTGAAAGACCATGCTGGTGCAGCTTCTCTGAAAGAATGTTGATCGAAAGTGAATCAAAAGCCCCCTTAATATCTAGGAACACTGATGCCATCTGCTCTTTGCTAGCATAGGCCATTTGAATTTCGGCTGAGAGCAGCGCAAGACAATCGTTCATCCCTTTGCCTTAGCAAAAGCCAAATTGTGTATCTGACAATAAGCCATTTGCTTTGACCCAATTGTCAAGGCGGGATAGGATCATTTTCTCGAACAACCTCCGGATATAGGATAGCATTGCGATCGGACGATACGAATTGTGATCGGAGGCTGATTTTCCAGGTTTTTGGATAGCGATGACCTTCACTTGTCTCCAATCGAGTGGGACAATGTTAGCCTCCAGAAACTTATTAAATAAGTTCAACAAGCGTCTCTTGGCAGAGTCTGGCAGATTGTTCAACAAGTTGAATTTGATTCTGTCTGGCCCTGGAGCTTTATTGTTACACGACAAGAGGGCAAACGCCGGGCAGTGCCCCAAAGATGGAAGCGTAACTTGCTTTAGCATTTCTGTTAAAGAACGTTTGGATCGTCCCGCAAGGGAACGTTTCAAGTTATCCTCGCGTAGTTTGTATGCGCGACATGCCGAGATATCATGTAGACTCTCCGTACAGTAAAGACACTTTTCGGCTTTCTTACTGCACGAATCATCTAGATGATTCTCCTCGCAGTTTCCACAGCGGGTCTTATTGCTACAATGGGTGACTGTGTGACCAAATTGTTTACACTTTGTGCAATTCATGACCCACGGTACAAACAGACGGACAGGCATACGAACTTTGTGCAAGAGTATGTAGTTCGGAAAAGTGGTACCAGCGAAGGTTGCCTCATAAGAGTTTGATTAGGGGTACGTTTTGGAACCATTCCCCGCAACTACTACTGAATGCAAATGCTTGCACTCAAGTATTTTCACTGGCTGAAGTAAGCGATCTCTAAAACGGCTAACCCCGTACTGCAGCAGCTCCTCACACGTCAAACTCTCACCGGTGACGATGCCTTCAGACCGCACCTTTACAGCTGGAATATACACGTTATAATCCCGTGTAAAGTGCACACAGCAAGCAATATCGTTTACCTGATTTGAGTTGGCTAGCAACACCCTTATCTTGTTCGAGCGGAACTTCAAAATTTCGGTCACAGCCAGGTCTCCGTTCTGTCAGATCGTTAGAAATCTGAAAAAGATTCAGCGATTTAGTCTTGAGCCGAAAGCAGACCACAAATGGACCAGTTGAGAGTGCTGGGTAGCATTTGAGGGAGCGCCCGTGCAGCCGAATGAAAGCAATAAATTGTTTACGAAAGATAAAAACCACTTATCTTTAAACTGGTGTCCAACGACGAACCGATCCAGCTTGTTCAATCCTCACACGCGAACAAAAGACTGAGGACCGAACCGAACTGGCAAGATAACCTTGAACGCGGATTAGCACTATTCTTTGTCGCTATATAGAGCACGGACTGGAAAAAAGCACTTGTGTCTCAACCGAGAACTCGAAAACGAATGGGAATAGGTATATATGAGCATGCTTAGAGTTTTCCGACGATTTGACCCTTTGTCTTCTACAAGCAATTTTTTAGGAACTCTAACTTCGTTATTTGATAAGGTTCGATGTGATGCGTCTAAGCTCCTGAAATGATGGCCATGGGTCCCGGGTACTAGCACGATGCTACACAAACTAAATAATGTAGCCAGTTTACGGAGGCGGCCGGGCCGTATCCTAACAATCGTCTTCTCTACCAGTACTGATATGCAGTCTTCCGAAAAGGCATCCGGCAAGCTTGAATAGAGGAATTCGACTAAAATCATAATTCTTTCAGTTCAAGATTTGCAGCCCAATGCATGAAATGGGGAACGTACCTTTTGAACCGTCTGTAACAGATTCCTCATTTATGTATGCTACTTTCCAACCATCGAAAATAAAATTAATGGTCTCTGCTAGTAGCACGGAACGACCCAAACTAATTGAATCGCAGTTCACCAGCCGTGTCCAGCTCCTAAATCCTTCCTTTTAGATGTTGTGCAGCCCTTTGGGGTGATGTTTCGTTCGGTCCAGACAGCTCAATTTGGATGATAAAAGAAATAAATCTGTAGCGGGCCTATATTTAGAACCGAACCATGAATATCACATGGATCGTGGCCAGAGATTGTTTACCTTTGCCGATCCCAACAACGACTATTGTGAGTAAACCCAGAGCCAGTGAGTTTAGATTTAGTCAGGCAACTTAACTATTGGCCCCGTCTTCGAAATGCTAGTTTTTTGAATAGGGAGACTGTTATTAATACTTAATGCTTGTGAGAGTTCGACTTCTACGTCTATCCGAGCCAGTGAAAGCAAGCGAAGACACGAAATGTCTGTCGTAATATATATATGGAAAATTGACCACACCAACATCTCGCGCAAAAAGAGATACTATTTGAACGAATCGTTGCTTCATTTTTATAGCAAGGAATGTGAACGACAAATATGAACGAATCATGCCTTTGAGTCAACATGTTGTCGATTGATTTAAAAGGTTGAAATATTTGGTCATTTGTAAGCGAACTAGAATTGAAGGAAAAAAATTAGCATTGTTCAAACTTGGAAGTCCGGCTGTCCAGTTTCATCATATTAGAAACATATAAGCCTGAGAATAACAGTAAATGAAACAATGTAATTATTGTAAATGCCACTGCAGAAGGTCCTATTTACATATTGATTTTTTTTTCGTCAGGTGATGTAGTCAAAATAATTCTCGGTTTATATTTCATAAAAACATTCGATTTTTTATGTTCGTGCTATGTAACGATTGAGTACAGTAGTGTCAACATCGTTAGTTTCTAAACGTAAATTGGAGATGTATAGTAAAATTTGTACTTGCTAAATCAAAAATGAATAGCAACAGTCGTGATTTGTAAATCCTGTCATGACGATGACAGGATATCCGTAGATTAGGCAACATCTTTAAGTTTAATTGATTTTCGTCTTACTAATTATACACTACAAAATCAATTGCAAATTAGACGTTACTACTAGAATCTGACAAAATTGATTTCGTAAACCCTTTCACTAGAAAATCGTTCAAGCTTTCACTAATTGCTTCCAATACTCCTCTATCCACTGCCAGTCGTAGTTTCAACCGTTGCACATGTACTCCAAATTGAATAAGCTCAATTTGACTAAGCGTTCGTGAAGCTGTTTGATAAATTAACATAATCCAGTATGTACGTGAACAACCGTGAATCGGTGGAAGGGGTGACTGAGCGTTTCTGGTGGAATTACGTCCGCGTGTTGTCCATTTGGTCCGAACAATTGTATTTGATTAACGGCACTGAATTTATTGCCACACCAGCCGTAAGTGTTAATTGAATTAAATATAAATTTTAGAAAAGGCGATTATCATTCTCATCTCGCGGAAAGGGCTTGGGCTTGGTTTTAAATTTGCCAAGCTACCATTGGTTCATATTGTCGATAAATATATTAACAGTTTCGTCGTCTTTTGCTGCAGCTCAAGGTTAATTAGTTTTAGTTTAGATCAGTAAGACACATTGTCACGTGACGAATCAACATAAATGCTAGAACCTAGGCTTTTCTCAAAGCCAGACGTGTGTAAGACACAGAGTAGAAGAAACGAGCATGGTAGTAGTGCCGCCCATTGAAAAGCTGCATCGGAATAATTTGTTTTTTTTTAATTCGTTTATTTGGCACGGCTCAAGGCGTTAGCTTCACGGAGCCGTGGGTCTTTTATATATTTACATTATGTAAACAATAAAAATAATAAACAATTAATGCTAAGATCGATCGCGTACGCGTGACTTGCCATTGCGCGCGGAGATTCGTTTCCGTGTCGGAGAAATATTTGCATCCACGTCAGCATGGGGGTCATTTGTATCTCTATCGTCTTCGTAATGGATTCCACTTCTCCGGAATACAACATGAATCTTTTAATGGCCACTTTGCAAGTACGTGGTGCCAAATCATGTAATTTAACTTCCACGTTTCCGTTATCCATATACACAGGGATCTTGATTTTTGCGGTGTCACAATCCAGAACGTGTTTTAAGTTGTTTTGCGAAATGAATCTTTTCGCCTGGGCGAATTTGTTGAACGTTATCAGCACCACGTGTCTGACGTGCTCCAACTGGATGAAACTGACGTCTGAAAACCGAAGCTGCAATTTCTCCTTCAGCAAATGTTCCACATCACCCATACTCGGTCTTATGCGGAAAGGCCGGAAGTCAATGGCCACCATGTTAGCCCGAAGAATCACATTTTGTTGTCGAGACTCAGTCATCTTGATAGACTAATAGAAACGGTTCCCTTTGTTCTTCAGACAAAGCACACAAGAAAAAAGCAACAGAGAGCACACTGGTATTGTGATTGATGCCTTTGGGTGTTGAGAATAGACTCGGAATAATTTATTTGTTCCGTGCGAGTTAGTTGCGAATGTTGTTGCCGAATTATTTGCTTGTGCCGTTGTAGTTAACAAATTTACCTACTCTGAAAGTTTAGCGGTGGCAGATCAACTTATTATTCCGCTTATATCAGCTCTTTTCAGGACTCTATCATGAAGCAAAGAATATTTTTAAATGTTTTCCGTTGCCGATAGCAACAGTGAAAATTTGAACTACATGTGCTAGGAAAATACTCGTTGATCTGTAGACCATCAATCAAATCACACGTAATGGCTGCTTTTACAAAATCAGTTTTATCGTAATTTATGGTAATCGTATCATCTACGGAATTGTTGAGAATATTTCGTAACAGGTCGCGCAAAAATCTATTTATTCCATTCAGTACAGTGGCAATAATTGGCATTGAAAAAAAAAACTCGGCTACTTCACCTGCCAAATATTTAGAAACAGTAGAAGTTTTTGTCGAGAAGGAAATATTTGTGAGCTGTACACAGCTGGAGGATGAATCAGTTCGTGTCGTTACCTGCTATTCAATTATTTTCATGGTTAGAAAGCAGCATACACAACGACAAAACGAATTTTAAAACACCGGACCGAAGCGTGATTGGTTCCCGCTGATTACATGCACCGATCCGGAAATTTTGAACAGTTTTTGTTCGAAACTCCACATTTTCGACGATGGAAGTAGACTGATTTCAATCGATGACCAGCCCATTTCTCTTCGAACGTACACTGCACCGAGTAAAAAACCGGGAGTCGCTTGCGAATGAAGCAGCATTCGTGTGTTACATTCGTGTTGGCTACACCATACATACGCTCGCTGTATCTTGATGCGGTAAAGGAGGAAAGGGGAAAGGAAAACTAAAATCCTGCTGATTTCAGGCCGGTCTCCAGTTTCTTGACGGTCGAGTCCACCGTGTGATTAGAAAGGGCTACTACGCCGAACGTATCGTTGCCATCTAGTTGGCGACCGTAATGGAATATCTTGCCACCGAAATATTGCAGTTGGCAAGAACCCAAGTAAATTCTCATGGGCTCAAGCCCCACACAGCCCCTTGAAAAGACCATGAATATAACCGTTCCAGATTTCACAACCAACAAAACACCATAAAATGGTCTCACTAAACCAAAAATACACCAAAATATTTAATATGTTTTAATTATGGATTCCACGGACCATGGTGATGGTGTTTTCATAGGTTGAACCCATTTCAAACATCCGTGTCAAACACCATGGGTATTATGGGCTTTTCGTTTGCCATGTTGCCAAACATCAATACTACACTGCTGCCAAAGCAGGTCGAAAAGAATTAAGTTTTTCTTTGTTGGCAGACGAAACTCTGCCGAGAAAAACACGAATCTACCCAACCTTACTAAGAACGACCATTGTATTCGCAGGAAGAGCTTTGATTTGATATTCCGCTAGGATGGCCTCGATCCCCCCCCACCAATTGCAGCCAGCGAACATCAGTCGTTCCGGTCCTACGTGTGGGATGGGTGAAAGGGTCTTCCAACACGCCACAAATGGTAAGTATACATCCGATCCGAACACTTCAAGCGCTGTTGTATTCTTCGTCGTATTCTGGGGCGCGACGCATCTGATTTGCGATGTCTCGGATCCCCCACCACAGTCGACCAAGCGACCGTGAGCCGTTCCGATACTGTTTGTGGAATTGACGAAGGGATTTTCCTACACACTCAAAGCGGCAACATGGCTTCGCTCTCTTCTGGACCTGATTCGTTCTCCAACAACATCGAGGTTTACTACCAGAATGGTGGTGGCTTAAATTCATCAATGGACAGCTATTTGCTCGCGACCATGGGTTTTTGCTATGACGTCATGGTCTTGACCGAGATTTGGCTCGACAATCGTTCTCTGTCTCGCAAGGTGTTTGGTTCAACAATCGATGTCTACCGTTGTGACCGCAACGTCCTCAACAGTCACAAGATATCAGGTGGTGGTGGTGGTGTGCTTATCACCGTTTGCCATGGTATAAAAGCCTGAGTGATCAACAGTGGCGGTGGGCGAGCTCCGAGCAAGTGTGTGTATCAGTGAAACATTCCGATCGCAATCTGTTCCTGTGTGTAGTGTATTTTTCATCTGACAGAATTCGTGGTTGCAGCTGTGATCGATGTAAATCTTTCCTCCGTTTCTTTCATCACCTCGATTTCCGCCCCTTTAATGATATTGTTATACTGTGTGAATTCAAATTATCTGGCTTGACGTAGTGCCAGGCAACTAATAGATTTCTACGAATGGATATCGAAAAAACGGTACTTATCAACAATGTCAGTTGTATTCTAGACAGCTGCAGCAGCGTAACTCTTCGGTAAATCAATAATATCATCAACGAGAATGGACGTACGGTGGACCTCTGCTCTGTAAGTGCTCGGGACTACGCTCCGTACTGTTACACTGCTCAGACTCCTTTAGTTCAGCGACGTTCACTCGATTTTTGTCAAAAAGTGTATCAACTGAAAACTACTGCGCTGGTTTCGTTCCTACCTCGATGGAAGGAAACTCCAAATCAGCATTAAGGACTGTCTATCTACACCATTCTTCGCTACATCCGGCATCCCACAAGGAAGCCATCTTGGTCCAGTGATATTCCTCCTCTACTTTAATGACGTCAACATCAAATTACAAGGACCCCGCCTTTCTTTTGCCGACGACATGAAAATGTTTTGACAAATACGGGATAAAACCGATGCCGAGTTTCTTCAGAGTGAATTGGAGAGCTTTAGTACGTGGTGTGATCTAAACAGAATGGTTTTAAACCCGAGCAAATGCTCAATCGTTACGTTCACGCGGAAACGCCATCCGATTCAGTTTGACTACCATCTCTTTGACTCGAGTATTCCAAGACACTCTAACGTCAAGGATCTCGGAGTCATCATGGATTCGGTACTAACGTTCAAACCACATACATCATCCATTGTGGATAAGGCTTCAAGACAGCTTGGGTTCATCTTCCGAATAGCGAAAAACTTCAAGGACGTATACTGTTTAAATACTCTCTATTGCGCGCTGGTTCGCTCAACACTGGAATATTGTTCTGCTGTTTGGAACCCTTACTACCAGAACGGTGTCGACAGAATCGAGGCCGTCCAACGCCGGTTCATACGCTTTGCACTCCGACATCTTCCTTGGCAAAGCAGATTTCAGCTGCCAAGCTACGAAAACCGTTGTCAGTTAATATAGCTGGATACTCTAAGCATCCGGAGGGACTGCTCTCAAGCCCTGTTCGTCTCGGACTTACTGTCTGCCAGGCTGGATTGCCCTACAATCCTCGGACGCCTCGATCTCCAAGCTCGCGTTCGAGCTCTGCGCAATAACTCTCTTCTGCGAGTCCCGTTCAGGAGAACTAACTATGGGCGCCAGAGCGCTGTTACCGAACTCCAGCAGTTTAACAGTGTGGCGACGGCGATTGCCTTCAACCTGACAAGGAATACGATAAAAACTAAAATAATGCGTATTCTGAAATGTATTTAGTTTAAGTAATCACCATTGGGGCCAAGGGGTCTGTTGGTGACGGTACAACAAATAAACAAATAAACAAACTGGCTTGTTGAACCACTTCGGCGAGTTTTCCGGCGATCACTCACTACTGGAAAGCAGCGCACATGTTTCTATTTCATAAGAACATTGATGATTATCGGGCTGGGTGTTTTAGACCCTATTTTCTTTCACTGCAAACACTACATTGCAGACGACCAACACGGTTTTATGCCTAAACGATCGACAACGAACAACTTGCTCTCGTTCGTAACATATGTACTCGATGGCTTCGCTGCCGGATTGCAAATCGATTCTATTTGCGGCCTTCGACAAAATCAACCATGATATCGCAATAGCAAAGTTGGACAAACTCGGTATTCATGGACAACTTCTGCGCTGGTTTCGTTCCTTTCTCAATGCAAGGCAACTCTAAATCAGCATTAAGGATTGTCTATCTACATCATTCTTCGCATCATCCGTCATCCCACAAGGAAGCCATCTCTGCTCAGTAATATTCCTCCTCTATTTTAAAGTTCCGGCAGTCGTGCTAGTGCACGGAGTGCACGCTGCTCTGAAAATCTAGCGAAATCGTCATAGGGCCACAGCGGCTGCTCGTTCAATGGGCCATAAGCGCGACTTCCGGAGGGTTAACGATGTCAACATCAAATTATAAGGACTTTCTTTCAGCAACTAAAATAAAAATTTTTCGACAAGCATGGAACACAACCGATACCGTGTTTCTTCATAGCGAAATAAGATGCACAAATAAGATTACCAGATTTGTTTAAAAAATATAAAAAAATACCAAAACATGCTTGTCCCATCCGTTTGGCTCAATGAAAATGTCAATCTTGAACAGTGTTTTTCTCAGCTAGCTGTTTTCCAATATAGGACTCTTATGTTTTTATGGACAGAATACCTAGGGACCACAGAAGAAAATTTGGCAGTTCCGGTTAATTAAAAAAAAGGAAATATATCACGCCGGTTGAATTTCAAAAGTTCCATTTTCATCATCTACTTGTCAAGTCCGTTCCAAACATACCCGTATTGTTAGGTTTGATTATATCGCTCAACCAACGAATTTAAATCAGGCTTCCTTACTGCTCTTGATATTAGCTCATTTTTCTCTTTTGCAAGCAGTTAAACGCAGTAGGGCTGTTTACTAGCTCCCACCGAAAGCGAAGAGATTTTTTTGAGTTCACACAAATCTCTCTACCACACCGGGGGATGCGAAAGTATTAGTTCTCTCCCAATTCAAGAGGGAGTGTTCCTCATCAGATGCTCAGTTGCAGAAAGAGCATGTTTGAAAAATTGCCAATAAAATAAGATAATTTCGAAAACAAGAGAATGGCGATATTTTATATCAAATGAGTGCTTTATTTAGGTTTTGCATATTCAAACCAGCCATTGTATTGTATTGTTAACACTAAATCAATTCAAAGTTGTTCAGTAATTTCATTTGACGGTTTGCACAGTAATATATAACGGAGATTTAAGCAATTGATTTAAAAAATTGCAAAAGCGTATTTATTTTTCAGCGACTTCGGTAGTTTTACGAATAATTTGCTACTAAAACCTGGAATACTTTTAACTGAATTTATTATAACTTTTGCTTTTTTCGGTAAATTATCCATCATTCAGTAAAATACTGACTTGTTCGGCAAAAAGTTAAACATCATCGAATCTCGTCAAAAACATACAGAACACGTACAACAAACCATCTGTTAAATCGCCATTTTCGGAGAAAAACATTAACAGGACGTGTTTGCACATTATGAATACTTCTTAGTTTTTTGTAAAACCATGAATTTTCAAGATAATCCAGTAAAAGCAGTGGTAGTGAGATTTCTCTGGCCGTCATTATGTTTAAGGTGTATTTATTCCTTGACTAGGGCAATTTTACACATAACGATGTTGGATAAAGGATTTGACTCGCAAGTATAATAATTAGAAGCCTGATAGTGCAAGGAAGTGTAGATTCAATCGCGAAACAGTGGAAATAATTCGGCTTTATTGATAACTATTGAAGATTTTTACGAACAAGTGATTTTTTTGATAATGAGAATGTTTTGTGTTCAGAAATCCCGGGCTAAAATTGGTAATCAAGTTCAGGAAATGTAAGATTTCTTTCGTTCGTCTTTTAATTCTCTGCATAACCTTTAAAAGCTGGTAAATTAACCCACTACCAATTCGTCAAATTTAATGATCAAATTGCTGAACAAGTCAGCAATCCTCATCCGAAAATTTGCTGAGTATTTTTGACGTTTGGATAAAAAGGGAATATTGCGGAGAGTTTGGTAACAGAATTGGTTTACTAAATTGGCTTGATGTTCAAAACCCAAGTAAAATTTTCCAATACTCAATAATTCAAACTAAGTGTGTAATCTATGCACGTTCGATGGAGCAAATTAATAGACATTTAAGCATTACACCAATATTATGACACCTTTTATTAAACATGTCCTTGAGAATGATTTGAAAACAACGTTGATTTTATTTTGGCAAAGATTGGATTAAGGCGGAAAATGGTAAAATACTGGTGTTTAAACGCAATGAAAACTTAATTCGAGTACCCTATGTTTCACCCTGCCATTTGCGGCAATGAGATGTAGAAAGATGGCAGACGCTGCTTTAACCAAACGCTTAAAATGAGTAGGGGAGAGTGGGTACACTTGATCACACTTTTGTTTTTTTCACATAATTTTTTTATGAAATAAACATTTTGATTGCAAATATCGTCATTTTGCAGTCAATTCAAATTGTAAGAGCTGTGAATAATATGTAAATCCAAATACCATGTCCTGTCAGTAATATGAACAGTTTTGAAAATCATGTCAAAATGTTTTTGTAAAAACGTGTGGTACCTTGATCCCCTGCCTACTAAGGCTAAACAAACAGAGCACACTATGACTAATAGACACGAAAGTTAAGCTAACCATCCAGCCTGCCAAAACAACAAATAAGATTACCTTTTAAGATGCACGACAAGCTTTAACACCAGTAGAAAGTGGAGTCTGATATTTGCAGTAAATCAGTGCTGTTTGACTGCCTTTTCCAACATTCAATAATGCATATCAAAATTTGATTGCGACACAAACATTTTAGTTCCATTTATACTGTCAGGTACTTTATGTAAGAGATTATTTCTATTCCTATACATTTAGAAATTGTGTGTGAGAGTTAATGATAGGGATCAAGAGAATGAGGTGAACGAAATTTAGTTTTTTTGTAGAAGTTGTGTAACTATTTATTCGAAAAACGTGTTTTTCTAGATAAAAGCACTAATAAAGTAAGTATAGTTGAATATATTCATAAATAATTAGTTCGACGAACTCATTCAATCGTTCAAAAAAATCGTTAAAAGATCTTCGAGATGAATTTTAACCCATATTTTCAAGTATATGATACAACTTTTCCGAATCAAATGTAATTCATTTGATTTGTTTTTTAAACATAATATGTCATTTTCGCAACGCTTCCTGTGTAAACCTCAAACCCACTTTTTTGAGTTTGCAGGAAATACAAGCCGAACAAATAGCTTTTGATCGTTTTGAAATTTTTACAGCATATTCATAATTCTCCAGCAACGTATGTAGGATTTTAATTTCTTATTGCTCAATTTTTGTTGAATTAACAATTTGTTTCGATTTGAATGGTATTTTCGGCGTTTTTTACTTAATAGTTCTTGAGCGAAATTTTGCGAAAAAGCAAAATATTGAAAAAAATCCTCCTAAGTCGCTTGCCACTGTCATAAGGAATCATAAAATCAATTTTTTGGCTCTAGGTTTAAAATTACGGGAGATAGTTTTCAGGCAATGGACGTCTACCTAAAAAACTCGCATGGGGGGAAATGCTGCACAGTTGCCATCTGGTGATGAAATTACTAGAAAAAATTATTTTTCTGGTTCAATACATATGTTATAAATTCCTTTTAACAACATTTCAACTCATCCCCTTATTGTGTCAAGAAAAAAATTCCGAAATATGCCCATTTTTTAGCTCTGCAGTGCTGTAACCCCTTAATGTTGTTCTGCGATTTTGAACTGGAAGCTACCAATTCAAACATCTTTACTATTCCCAGAAGGTAAACATGAATACTTATCATGAAAGCCGAGTTAAATATTCGAACACTGATGTGAAGTGAACTAAATTTGGTTCCCTTTGGGGGTAAAGAGGAAACTATTTTATTCTCATCTGCCAACTGAGCAATTTATCTCCGTTGCTCCACCAGACTATGATGAGGTAAAAGCAGAGCATCTAATAAAGGTTTGCTCTGTCACAAGCAAGAAGATTCAGTAATGAGAGCATGTGGTTTCTCTCTGCTCTCCTAGTTACTGGGCAAAAAATGCGCACCAAAATAAAACTCATGTTATATGGGGGTAAAATATTTCTTTATCTCTTCGTTGCAAAGATGAGTAAAATGAAGCCTGATTGAAATAAGAATGTGAAGCAAACTTTTTTACGAACTAAACCCAAAAAACGATCACTCTTTTGCGAACTAATTCGCGTCCCAGAATACGACGCTATCTTTCGCCATAGAAACTGTCACACATACGAGCACAGAGGTAGTTATCGTTTTGACGCATGCAAGAACCTATATAAGGGCTTTGGACTACATAGAAACATGATGCCATATTGCCTGAGTCTACTTACTTTAGACCCCGAGAGTATTGCTTCTCAATTCGTTCAAGGTTTCTTAACAGGTGTCAGAATATATCTATCTCTCTGCTGGGAGGATTATGCCGGTTGTTTTGCCACTGTCGTTAGGTACATCGAATACGTCAGATTTATACTTTGCCACGGCACTATCTCAACGACACGAGAGACAAAATTTAAACTGGATTATTCCGGAATTGCTTTATAATTGGATTATAATGGCGTATAATTGGAAAGTGTCATCCACGCATGCCATAGAACAGGTATTTGCGTGGGTGCACATTTTATTTGCTGCTTGATTATGTAATTTATCAAACGAGGACAATTCCATTTCTAAACGCCACCGGCATGCATTCATATCGCAAACACTCACAGGAGGAGCGGTAAAAGTTGATCGAAATAAGCAGTGTTCGAGCTGATAAAACGACAACGTGTAATCTATTCCAATGACTCAGACACAAATCCGCCCATCTGCCGCGGGTGGAATATATTGTAATAGTTATTGCAATTGTCTTCGCCAGACGTAACCACTTTTCCACCACAACATTGGAAGACATTTGCGCTTAGCATCCGGTTTCTTCCTCGGTAGCACGGATATGAGGTAACATTTCCCGGCAAACTTACCCGTGTTTATTGTGAGCGCAGAACGGCACCCGGTGTGTGGTGCTTGCCGACGACGAAAAGACATTACATTTCTTCCCTTTTACACTGCTTGTTCCCGTATCCTGTCAGGTATTTATGTACAAACATTCCGCAAAAGCTTATGGTGCCAATTCAGAAGCCGGTTTCTCAATACACCAGGTGAAACGAATCCAGAACACCCGAGAAGTGCGAGTGCTTTGGAAACGGGTTGGGAAATGAGAAAAGGACTTCGAAATGGTTCGCGTTGTATTTTTTATGTGTGCGTATATTGACAAAAATCTTTGGTTTCATTTCAAGTGCCATTGAAAAATACAGCGAATTGTGTAAGATATACCTAATGCTCCACTCCGCTATGGATGTTTGAGTTGTTTCACCAGTGCATTAGAAATTTGATACTCGTAAGCATAGTCTGTGAAATGTAATTTTAAATGAAAAACGACGTTATGCATACAATGAAAGTTAAAATGCCATTAGTTTCCTTCAACGTTTGAATCAATTAAATGCGTTTTTTGCTCCTGCACCTGTTGCAGAGAAGCACTGTTAATTTCATCACCAGGTTTTTGTCTGCTACATTCCGTGATACTTTTTTGTGTTCCCAAGAGCAAAATAACAAATAATGTAAACGAACTAAACGCTGAAAGTATTCTCATATTCCCCGTAGCACAAAGCTCTGTTCAACTCGTGATGAACACAGCCGTCATCATCGCAGCAGAAGTAATATATCACGAGCACACGGAAAGTGAGAAACTGCTCAAGCTCGGCGTCGTTCTTCCGGAGGACCACGGCGGGTGGCTAAAAAGGGTTTGCTGAACAGTTAGTTTCCCAGAAGGCGAAAATGAATGTCCATTATGTAGACTGAAAGCAGCCCGCCGCCCGTGCTGCACTCGTTTCTGGTCTGCCCCCCCCCCCCCATACCTTTTTTCATCCGCTAGGACAATAATTACTCCCGTGTGTAGCCATTCTGGCAGCAGCAATGAAGCTCATTTTCATTAGCTAAGCAACTCTGACTGCAACAGTCAGTGTAAATGAGACAAGCTCCCGCCTGGAAGCTACCGAGCGAGTCCCTTTTTTCGCCAGTATCCCTTCGCAAACATGGTAAAAGGATGGAACAAAAAAAAAATGCAAACGAGAAACACAAACTTGTGCCATGAAAAGCAAACTGGAAATGAACAAAAATGCTCCATGTATGCCAGTTCCTCGTCCAAAGATAGACACTCTCACATACGCCGACACATCCTCTTTTTCCGAGGAAAAAGAAACTGTTTCAGGATTCGGATGTCTGGCGGCAAGGGTCACCGGAAACTAGAGAATGCCATTTATTCTGGTTTCCATCAGATCAAGCTGCGGAACTAGAATCGGCGTAAAGGCAGATATCCAGCAAATCACAGTAAAGATTACGTTTCGGCTGTTGGATTCAGATGAACACAAATCCAATGAGTAATCTTTTTACGGATAACGTTGGTCTAGTCATGTAGTCATGGAACAGCGACGAACGTAGACAGATGAGAGGGACTCCGCCTGGTGGTGGAACGATATCGACAATGAATGGAGTCTGTGTGATATGAGTTTACGCGACCGAAACTTTGCGGTTGAAAGAGGAAAATTGATTTTTCATTTTCGCAGAGAAAATTCAGCAAATCGACGAAATAAAGAAGCATAACTGTTTAATGGCCAATCTTCCCCATTTTAACACCTGATTAGAGAGCTCTTATCTAGCTTTTCCCGTAAAATGCCTCGGTTTCACCAGTAGTTTTTACGCGCGAGTTCAAGGACAATATTTCCGTAAAGGAATCTTCTAAATAGGAAAACTACTTCACATCATCTAAGCGTACGGAAAAAAATCAGTTTTTAAATTCATGAACAAAAGATCACGATTTCATGAACTGAACGATTTATGAAAATCGTGATTAAGTTCCTGAAATTGTAAACAATAAACCTCATATCCATGGAGCTGTTTGTTTATCCAAAAAACAAGTTCGCCCCGAATATATACATGGCGTTATATTTGAATATAGGTTTGGTTACTGTTATCGTTCCGTGCACCTATTTAGTTATTGTTATGATTCTTGTTCATAATTTGGAAATACATAGCCGACAGTCAAAAGATGTTCATGATTTCAGGAGTTTATTCGCGATTTTCGTGATTTCTCATCCCGTTACCGTGCTATTTTATTCATGGCTTTACTATCGAATTTTGCTGTCATACTGGCGGGAAATATGTTCATGATTTCAGCAATTTTGTCGCAAATTTCGTAATTTATATTCACGTTATCATATGTTTGTCATGAGTAGATTGATTCATGTTCATGATCTCACGATCTTAGTCATGGTTTTTGATATTTTAACCACGAGCAGGTAATGTAATTTATGTTTATGATTTCATAAACTTTGTCGTGATATACATAATTATTTTTTCACGTCATGACATTTTAGTCACGAATAAAAATTTATTATTATTTATGTTCTTGATTTCAAGATGTTAGTCACAATTTTCGTAATTTCTGTTCACGTTATCATGCTATTTTATTCTATAGTTTACATTCGAATTTTCCAAGTGGAGTAACGTGACTCATGTTCAGCAGTTCTATTCTGTGAACTTTATCACTAACACGATGTGTGGTGCCCAAAGCAGTTTTTGTTTTCTATCAAGACAAAACACAGAACATTATCAAATGAATAACGATATTCGAGGTCCTAATAGTTTCTTATATCAGCTGCTCGTAGCTGTTACTTGTCGCTAGACATTTTATGAAAAGTGAATGAAGCAAAAATGGTTCCATGAATGACACCCCAAATTTAGTGAGAGTTCATGTGAAAATTTAATTATCATGTTGCATGAAATTGAAAATGATTAGGAATACATTCCAAATTTTACAGGCACACAAGATGGAACGTAAATGATGTACTAGGAATCATAAACTAGTTCACGAATACATGAATAGTATTTCACGATTTTGTGAACTATTTAACGAGCACGAATAGTCAGACATATCTATTGTACTAGGAATCATGAACCAGTTCACGAATATATGAATATTTTATGATTTCATGACTTATTTCATGAAATTTATTTCACTATTATATTAGGAACCTTGAACGATTATATGAAAAATATTTTAAGATTTTGTGATCTATTTCACGAGCACGGGTATTTGATCGTGAATAATATATTAGGAATCATGAATTACACGAGGACTGTATGAGTTCATGAATAAAATTCCGAGTTTCGTGAAATAGTTTACAAGAAAATATCAAAAATGTTTTGATTTCGTGGACTTATGTTCCAAAATCTATGAATAACATCATGAGTCAACCTATGGTTTTATAGAAAATGTTCATAAAGTTGTGAAGTAGTTCACGTACAGAAGATCGATTTAATAATGACATGGCGAACACCGTGACTGAAGTTCACAAAACAAAAACAAATATTTTCACTAATTAATGCGGTTAGCGAGCATTACTGAAAATAAATTGAACATAATTAGAAAACGCGTGATTTTTGTTTTGAAATTTCCCGTTTATGTATACTATAGAGAAGTGATATTTACGTATGTCCTATATTCGATTCACAACAGACATCATAGCAAAAAAAAAGTCTTTTGTTCCACATATTTGCCGCATAATAAATCCTTATGCCAACCTATGCTGGATTTAAAATGGTTGTATTATACTGTGGTAGAAAAGGATTTTGACTTATATATCACAAAATTTGGGGCAGCTCAGATAGCAATTTGAGAGGCACTGAAATGATGGAATACCCGTCATTTACTCAATTTAGGGAATCGCTCAACTTTTATATGATATGATAGGGAGAAGATGTTAGACGTTACCCTCTGCTCCGACAGCATGTCTCATGAGTTGACAAATTGGCTTGTATCGAACGATCTCGAACCGTCATTTCATTAAAACATAATCAGATGATCATGTTTTATTATGTTAACATTTCGCTTGATATCATCACACGTCGTAATCCTAAATCGATGAACTGTAACCTTTCCGAGGAAGGCTTGGTTTTAAAAATATTTTCAACGATTAAATTTCCAACTGACCTGGATGAGGTCACGGTCAAAGAAACTCACTTATTGCACCTCGTGCTTGTGGTTTAAAAAGTTATGTAAAAGAGCCGGGAATCGCAGACATCGAGACGGGTTGGATGCTCGCTAAGCTTCCAGAAATGCCCGCTGATCATCTGAAAGCAGTGGTTAAAATAGAATTTGCAGAAATGTGCGCAGTGTCAGTTCAGAATAACGATAAATTCTCGTCTAACGAGGATGAAGTGCTTAACTTTTTTTCAAGCTATACGGAGTCATTACCAACAACTGCTTCTAAGTTTTGTTCGCGTTGATCTGAATCATACGCATTTGCGCGTAAAATTGTGATAAACAAATCGATCGAATAAGTGCACGAAAGTTTTACAAACTTAAACAAAATAAATTTCATGTCAGGCCAAAAGGTACCTACAAATGTATTTCAGTAGGCAATGTGATAATGTTTATTTTAACAATAGTAGATGGCTCGTACACCTATACGATCGCCAAATGGTTGTGTATCCCTTCAATTCAGAGCCTCTCAAATTTATACCTGAGCTGCTCCAAATAATGTGATGGGCATTTACATCCCTGCCGATTATGAATGGGAACCCTTTTGTAATCATCAGAAGGGTACGATTCGTGATGCAACAAATATACCGAACAATAGAAGCATTTTCTTTTTATATCATCAACTGTGTAAGTGTAAATACTGCTATTCGTGAGGTCGGACTGAACCGCAGAAAAACAAAATCTTCGTGCCAAAAACTTAACTTTTTGCAAATAACTTTTAACTTAGAATAATACACAGACTAATTCGTATCACACACGATGTTATAGATTTTCACCCTTCATGGTGGAAAATATAATTGAGTGTCCTTTCATTTGAGAATCACCTCATAAGAACTACAAAAACAAACTACCTTCTGTGCGGCAGAAATTTACCTTGTCAAGAATTTATTGTTACTAAGAATTTGTGACGTCCAGAACTAAAATTATTCTGACAGATTTTGATTGGAATTTCGAAACGAAATCAT
Organism: Topomyia yanbarensis; assembly: GCF_030247195.1. NCBI lineage: Eukaryota > Metazoa > Arthropoda > Insecta > Diptera > Culicidae > Topomyia > Topomyia yanbarensis. The sequence continues at coordinate 59,194,209 of NC_080671.1, forward strand.
CGTTTTCTGTTCGTGTGGAGTATCACATTAATTATTTGAGACGAATGATGTGAAAAACTACAAGGGACAGCCCAATGTAGTTAAACTGTTGATGTAGAACTGAATATTTTGGTTATTACATTAATTAACTTGCATGTAAAACAATAATCGGAATATTGTACGTTTATCCTCTCAGCATCCATAACATATTTTTACAACCTAACCTAATTTACGAGATACCAATTATTTTTAAAGAAAGATTCGACGGAATAACAGATCGAAATAAGAATAATGGGCGAACACGAAATTATTGCGACACATTCAACAGGGCATAACTTTTTTACCATTGGATAAAAATCAACCAAATTTTGCACACTTTCTCATTGACGTGTATTGTTTACATGCTGTCAAACTCGAAGTCGTGTTTTTCGATTCAACGAAAATGGAGGTGAACCACGGCGAGTCGAGAGAACAAATTCTTTCTAAACACCTGGAATTTCCTGAACTGTCGCACCGGCAGTTGGGAAAAATGTTGAACATTCACCATTCAACCGTCTCCAGAGTGTTCAAGCGGTTCCAGGAGCGGTTGACGTTGAACCACGGCAAAGGAGCTGGAAGAAAACCGGGACCGGAGAACAAAAAGTCGGAAGGAAAGGTGAAGCGGGTGATTAAAGCAAATCCCAATGTCTCTAGCCGTGGTTAAAAAGATCGGCATGTCGCAGAGCTGCGTCCAGAATGCAAAGAAGAGAGCTGGACTACATACATATAAGGTACAGAACTTCCCAAACCGCGATGACTGGCAACAATCGACGGTTAAAACTCGGGCACGGAAGCTCTACGAGAAGATGCTGACAAAATATGGCTGCTGTGTGATGGACGACGAAACTATATAAAACCCGATTTTAAGCAAATTCCGTGGTTGGAGTTTTTCACCGACAAGAGCAAGTTCTATGTGGACGACACATTTAAGAAGAAGAAAATGTCGAAGTTCGCCTACAAATATCTCATCTGCTCTTGCGGACTGAGGAGTGAGCCTTTCGTGACAAAGGGCACAGTAAATGGCGAGATCTACAAATCTGAGTGACTCGAGAAGCGCCTTTTGCCGTTCTTGCAGTAGCACGACGAAGCTCCGCTATTTTGGACAGATTTGGCATCATGCCACTATTCTAAAAGTGTCCTGGAGTGGTATGAGGCCAATTCTGTCCATTTTGTTCCAAAGGACATGAATCCGCCAAACTGTCCGGAGCTTCGCCCATGGGAGCAGTACTGGGCAATGATGAAGCGGGAACTTCGGAAGAGCAAAAAGACAGTCAAAGACAAGAAGGACATGTTAAGAAAATGGAAAAAAACTGAGAAACTGGTACCGGATGACACTGTAAAGACTTTGATGGAGGGCATCAAGCGGAAATGCGTTCAATTTTACACTCAAGGCTCCATCGATTAACTTTTATTTTGATTTTTGAAGTAAATATATATATATATATATATATATATATATATATATATATATATATATATATATATATATATATATATATATATATATATATATATATATATATATATATATATATATATATATATATATATATATATATATATATATATATATATATATATATATATATATATATATATATATATATATATATATATATATATATATATATATATATATATATATAAAACTACCCTAAAATTTTGGTTTGATTTTAAACATTATAAGAAAATTGGCATGACATTTTCGGTGTCGCAATAATTCGTGTTCGCCTTTTAATATAAGTCTGTTATTCCGTTAGACATGACCAAAAATCTTAAAATAGTAAGGATATCATAAACTAAAAATGATTTATATATTGTAGAACTGTATAAATGAAGGAAAATACTCGCAGAATGTTTAGACCAATCAATGGGCATTTTTGTAAATATTACTTTCGGTCAAATAACACTTGGACCGACACCAGTCGGCGAAACGATATACGGCAAAATGATCTTCGGGTAAACCACATTGTATCAAACGGCGTTCTACCAAACGGCATATGGCCAAACGGTATTCGACCGAATGGCATTCGGCCAAACAGCCCATTCAGCCAATTGGCATTCGACCGAATAATGCTTTCGGCCAACAAGCATGCGGTTAAATGATTTTTTCGGCCATTTGGCCCTTTCGGCTAGTAGCAGTCGGCCGAATATCGTTCGACCAAATGGCCTTCCGTCAAACGACCGGACACCAAACGAATAAAATATTTTGAAATTGCTTCAAACATTTTTACTTCGTTTGTCCATATTGTGAAATTACGGTTTGTTCGTAAGACATATAAGAGAGTTAGAATAATTACCCATACGGTGCGAAACCATGTCTAAAATTCGTTTATCCCCCGTATTTGAGCGATTTAAAGGCCCAACAGATGTAATCGATAAAATCCGATACTATTTGACTAAATATGATGAACATAAATAGCGCACATACCTCTTTTAAATAGCAGTTAACTAGTGCTTAACATTTTCGTTACGTAACGGGTGTTTAATAAAAAATGAGAATGTTTTAAATACCTTTCTGTAATTAAAGTAAAGAGCGTACATTTTTTTTCTCTCCAAAAGAATTGCTCACTGGACTCCTTGGAAATGGATGGCATGTTTTTTTTGCTAGGGTGCTGTCAGTTCAATCGAAGATGGCATCGAAACAGCAAGCACTACGCGAGCGTGTTGTACGGTTTTACGAAACGCATGGTTATCGTGGAAAAAAGTTTACGGTAGACCTCTTTCGAGATGTTAACGGGTCGGTGAGTACAGTTCACCAGATCCTGGCATCCCATGGAGCGGAAGTCTGGTAGCGGCCATTCGGCGATGATCATGACGAAGAAGAAGAAAATTCTGTTCGATAACAAGGACGGAACGAGTTTGCGTGACGCCGGCCGAAAATACCTTCATTCACCGAACCCTCAAGATGGAGGACATCATATGTCGGAAGGAAACTCTATCCCCCGAGTACATGGACGAGCAGATAACGATCATGAAATCGCCGGTGGATGACGAAGAACTACCGCGGGACGTCGTTCGTGCTGGACGACGAAAGTTACTTTCCACTCACGAAGACCAACATTCCAGGAAATGACAGCTACAATTCCAGCGACAAATCGGTTTCATCCCCCGAAGTAAAATATAAGTTTAGGCACAAATTTAAAAAAAAAAGTTATACTATACATCGCCATATCGGACATAGGGATTTCAAAGCCGTGCTTCAAGCCGAGCGGTCTGGCCATCAATCAACAATTATACCAGAAAAAGTGTCTTGAGAAAATTCTTCTGCCGTTCTTAAAGAAGCATCCTGCGGATGGAAAGTACGTCTTCTGGCCAGACAAGGCGTCTTCCCATTACGTCAAGAAGACGCTGGAGTATCTTGAGTATAAAAAGATACCCAAGGATACGAAGCAGTTGACCGCTAGGAACCGGAATTGTATCCGGAAGATGGTCGTCAGTGCCGCCCAGCGCTATTATGAGAGCATCGCGACTAAGTTGCGTCGTACGGCTGACTAGAGCCCCTTCTCCAATATTCATTGATGTTTTTTTTTGAAGAATAAACATTCTGTTTTTAATAATAAATACAAAATGCGTTGAAATTTTCCTTTTGTTTTTTAGCTACTACATGACTGAAAAAAATTTCATTTTTATTGAACACCCGTTATAAACCAAACGACCGTCATTTAGTTTAACTTCTTTTCAGCGGACCGAGTAAATAAATCAATCTGCCACCCAAAGCAAGCGGCAGTAAAACCAGTCGCTGGGATACGTGTGCATGTTTTGAGGTGTTCCTCTAAGCTGAAAACACTCGGCTAAGGTACTTTCATTTGCGAACTGTTGCCTTCGGTGTTTCCTGGTGCATTCTTCTACACTAGTTAACCGGTAGACATAGGAGTATTTGACCGAAATGCAAAATTTCAAAAACCGTTGTCAGGAGCATTGTACTATATCATCATATTCTCTAATAATTTCTGCATTAGATGGTAACCATGTTGTTTAGCACTGTTAAATGTCGAAGGTAGTGGTATTTTAATTCTGCTTGCCTGATTAAAAATCGTGCGTGGAAACAAATTCTTTCAAACATTAACTATTCGAATTGTTCCCATGGAAAGGCTCTGCTTTAATAAACCTAGGTCAGGGATATATGTTAGTGTAGGTAGACCAATGTATTCTAAAACTATCAGTTTTATAGAGCTTGGATACAAAGAAAAAATCCGCGATTTTCTCGCTTTTAAAAATTGAAAAAGTTTATATTCCCAATCCGTCCCAGTGACAGCTCTTGTATACTGATCAAGCTTGAACCAAATACTACCAGATCAGCGAACAAATTCGAGCACGAGTATGCTATTTTGAATGTGAGTTGCTCGAATATTTTTTTTTTTCGTTTTACTACATTGTTCGTAAGAAGTTTAAACTTTTTCAAGGATATTTCTTCTGGAAATAATGGATAATTCTGAACAATATACAGATTTAGTTACCTGGAAACAAAATTCTGGTTTTATTAACCCAGAGCGCTCCCAATTGCTTCGGGTAGTCAAACGGTGAGATAAAATAGTTCTTACAAGTTTCCTATCTCTTGCCTCCATGCGTGTCTAAGTCTATTGATGACACATGATTCTTAGACCGGCGACGACTGGGTGCTATCAGCCTTCTTTTGATAGTAGCAGAATGGGAGTGTGCGAATGGATTTAGGCGTGAAAACATTACCCTAAAAATCAATAGCTCATCGATGATCAGTCTTAATATGACTGTAATCTGACTAGTATCGATGATCGCGAGTCAATAGGTGCTGAAAATTCGCCGCGTTTGCATTTATGTTTCTAAATTCAATTTATTCTATCAAAAATTTCGATATGAAATATTGTCAACACCTATTTTAGTCTATAATATTTAACTTTTTCATAACGTTTTGCCCATATTACGTTTCATCGTGCCGTGGTTTCCAGGCCAATAAATATATAAATATATCGTAGAGTTGAAAAAACGAAATCTCTCTTAATACTTAATTACCCCTTGGACTTCAAGTGGCTTATATTGGGGAAACAGGTTACTCTCGGTAGCCGGCTGCCCAGAATAAAAAAAAAATCTCAAAAATTAAACAAGATCTTTTCTTTTTCGAGTGATCGTCTACTTAGAGACTAATAAACAACTAGAAAATAAACTATGCTTTACAGGTCGCATCACTTGCCTGGAGCGAACCTTAGACTTTAACACTTCAAAATCGCCAACTCTGCGTCGAACCAAACAATTAGAGGGCCTACGTTGACGATTGATGACTTTCACAGTGTCCTGCAAAAAAACACATACTGGGCGTTTGGTTCATGGTGAAAAATCGCTCGAGGGGTAATAGAGGATCATATTTGGAGAAGATATTGTTCTACACATATCAACAAACCTCAACTGTTAACATCGCTTATTTTTCCACCACCCTGTTTGACAATATGCTGCCAATGCTCGATTGAGCGTCGGTTTCACGAGCGAAAAGTTTGTTTAGATAAGAGCTCTGTCGTTTCATGCATCCAAGTACTTTTCAAAATGATCCAATCATCATGTCTTGATTTTGTTTTCTTCCATCACAATGGAAATCTTCAAATTTCGCCGAATGCTTCAAACTGTGGTTGTTTACCCCCATCCAAGTTATCTCATTCACCAACCCGCCGCGCCGGTCGCTCCCAAACAGGTTCGATCGCATGGTAAAATCTCAAGACAACCCACTTGCTTTGCTTGGCTCGTTAGCTTCTCCTAAAGTTTCTTTCCGCTTTGTCCCAAAGAATCACTTTCACAACCAGTCCGTTTGACTTTTATAAATATTTTAGAGTGAATAGCATCTTGAATGAGCTCAGTTCGGTGCTTTGCTTCTCAGTCGAACCTGGAGCTGTGTGCCACGGACGGAGGACAGCAGTTTTGTCACCGGGATGGCATGCAAGCCACACCACCATCAGGTAAATGTTGTGCTACTTGCCACATGTGTGTCTATAACCAGACTACACATACTGTAGCTGTCTATTCAGCATCCGAAGTTGGTCCCTATCCTACACACGTGCCTGTGAGCTTCCGAAAGCACCTTTTCAGTTCCGTACTCTTCTGCAGCACGGTTTCGGACCGTCAAGCCATTCATTGTCAGCTTATCCTCTGAAGACACATACTTTTATGTGCAAACCTTTGGTTCCAGCCAAAGATTTTCTTCTTCAACCAGAAGAAGGTTTCTGGTACCGAGACATGATGAGACGACGAAAGTTGCTTTTCCTGGATGGAAGATTTTTTCCTTCTTCCTCTCTACCGAACACGAACCTGAGCAAGAGGTGCAGTACCTATGTGAAAACGTATTCCATTAGAAATAGTCTAAAGAGAACGGCGACCGACGTCACGGGTGCGGAGCGGAAGGAACTTTCCCTTATCACCTATCACCATCACCCGTTTGGGCTCCGGGCAAATCTTGGCCTAAGCAGCAAATTAGAAAACGTGTGAATGGTTATGAGCCTCAGACTCATTTAGGTCGCGTGGGTGGGAGAGCGACAAGACGAGAATGACGACGGTATAAAGGGGTTTTTCCGGCGGTTATGGAAAAAGGTTGATTCTGCACGATGTGACTGGTGTGCGTGCGAACCAGTCACTGTGTGAGTTTGTTGCTATTCAGTGCGGTGTGGTGTCATTTTAAATGGGTGGGTGTCGTCGACCACAGGTAAATGTTTTAGGGGTCGATCGACCATCGGTAGGGTTTAATTGTACGGAAATGCGTAAAATTGGTGCGGCCTAATTACGAATAAAAGGCTACCGACGTTGGTGTTGAATGAATGTCAATAACTGTCACAGGATACTGGAAGCACCGAAGCAAACGTGATTGACATTCCGAAGTTTTGTGAAAGAAAATACATCAATCAGTATTCAAACTTTGGCGTTATTAGAAATTCGATTAAAATGTACAATTATTAAAAAATACTGACAAGTGACGAGTAAAGAAAAATATGTGAGTAAGGTAATTATTTATATCTTGGGATGTGATGCTAACTGTGATACTATGCTATCGGTTTAGAGCGTCAATAATGTTGTTTCAAAAATATCAATTAGGTATTTTGTACTTGTTTACTGTAAGTTACAACATTTCTTGGTGCTTCTTCTGTATTTTATGCATTTTCTGTATTCTGCTTGTTGTCAAAATCGGATTCATATTAATTGCAGGACAACTAAAGTGCACCAAGCTCACCCGGAAATTTATAAAAAACCTGTTTTAATCCACCTAGAGGTGCAATTGTGCCTTTCTCATTTCTCCAAACTATGATTTAATAGCTGGTTCGTACAATATAACATTATGGAAATATCTTTCATTCTTATTACACTTGGTAAGTATATATAAGAGCACGTTTTTGCATTCATCGCGGTATCGGTTTGAATCGGAGTTTTCTATGTGATCGCACTCCACAACCCGTAACTCCGGAGCCGGAAGTCGGATGGTGATGGAATTTAATATCAGTTTCCCACCTTTCATTTGAGACTAAGTCAGAGGCGGATCCAGAAAAAAAATCGAGAGGGGTCCGAAATTTCGATTTTAAATTGAACATTATACAATTCGTATTACGCAATAACCTTATTAAAAGAATGTCAGTTTTGTTAATCAAATTTGGTTTGGAGTAATTTTGAGTTTAAAGCTAATATAAAATTGAAACTAATTAAAAATTTCTCAACAAGTAAAATAATTTCGGAGGGGGTCCGGACCCCCAGGACCCTCCCCCTGGATCCGCCACTGGACTAAGTTTGTCAAATCAGTCTAGCCATTTTCGAGAAACCAATATAATCGTTATTCTGAATTAGGATGCTTCCGGATCCGTCGATGGTGGCCAGTGTGGCCAAAGAGACTTTGAATGACTGTTGGTGACCTAGATATACAAATTCAACAGTTGTGTTTACATTTTGGAAAAAAATCACCTTTTTACATTCATCGCAGAATTCGTTAGAATCGGGATTTGCTGCGTGATCGTACGTATCACCCTGTAATTCAGGAACCAGAAATCGGATCCACACAAAATTCAACAGCAGCTGATGGACCTTTCATTTAAAATTAAGTTTTTTTTTTCAATTCGTTTATTTGATAAGGCAGGTTTGCGTTAGCTTAAAGGTGCCAATTTTGTTTTGTTTTACATTTTAAATTACTTAAAACTAGGGGATTACATATTGATTAGCTATACATATACACAAGGGGGTAATATAATTTTCGTAAGATTAGGGGGTCATTTAGTTTTTATGGCAATATGGTTTGACATTTTTAGCAATGAGATTATTGGAGCAAATAATGTTTAACTAAGGGGGAAAATTTATACGACTATCTTAAAAGTAGAAATAATTAGAGGGTGTGATTAAATTTTGTAAAGATTCGGAGACATTAATTAGAGTTATTTTATGTGGTAGTAGAGTTGGGCATTTTCAACGAGATCATATAATATAATAGTTAAAACTAGAAAAGGCAGGAAGAGCTAAATGCTTCATGAAGATATTTGGGGGGGGGGGGGGGGAAGGGGTGTTACTTCTGTGTATAAGAGTCAGGGGAAGTAGGGTGGACAAACATGGCAGGGGGAGAACATTATTTCAGTTTCAGACTTCGGGAGATCAACGGATGGATTACAGAATCAGGGTGGCCTTCATCAGGAAGAATCATGTACTGGGACGCCTGGTGGTCGTTCTTAAGATGGCAGGGGTTTCTCAGACGATTTCGTAGTGCGGCTCAGATGTTGATCGGCTACATTTCGAGTTGTGCGTGTGATGTTCGTGCTTTAGGTCCCGTGTTTGTTGGCTCATTTGACAGGGATGTTTTGTGTCGCCTTGGAGTCGCATCAAACCATCGTGGGTGTATGGTACAGGTGGAAGAGAGCGTTTCTGAGAATGATAAGGAAAAGGGGCAGTTAAAGTTGGATATTGATGGTTTTTATGAAGGTGTATATAAGGGACATATAGAGGACATCGCGGCTTGCCAACACATCTCGAACCGGGACGTTGGGTGGTCTTCCTCGGGCCCGGAGGGTGTCCATAAGCCGAGACCTGGCGAAACTGTACTCGGTGCACGCCCAGACTATGTGCTCTATATCGTGATAACCGTCGCCACAAGCGCAGATACCACTCTCCACGAGCCCAATACGTCGGAGATGTGCATCCAGCGTGTAATGGTTCGCCATGAGTCGAGACATCACACGAATGAAGTCACGACCCACATCCATCCCCTTGAACCAAGGTTTCGTCGATACCTTAGGGACTATCGAATGTAGCCACCTTCCTAGCTCCCCATTGCTCCACGAGGTTTGCCAACTTTCGAGGGTTCTCTGATGAGTAATACTGAAAAATTCGTGGAAGCAAATTGGTCTTTCAAAAACGTCACCTTCAATGGCACCCACCTTAGCTAAGGAGTCCGCCTTCTCATTGCCCGGAATGGAGCAATGAGAAGGGACCCACACCAAGGTAATCTGGAAAGATTTGTCAGATAAAGCACTCAGTAGCTCCCGTATTTTCCCCAAAAAATACGAGGAATGCTTTCCATGTTTCATCGAGCGAATAGCGTCAATAGAACTCAGACTATCCGAGACGATGAAGTAATGGTCTGCGGGTAATGTGTCAATGACTCCAAGGGTATACTGAATAGCAGCTAGTTCTGCGGCGTAAACTGAAGCAGGGTCACTGAGTTTGTAGGAGGCGGTGAACTTTTGATTGAAAATACCGAAGCCAGTGGACCGTTCGAGGTTTGATCCGTCAGTATAAAACATCTTAGAACAGTCGACTTCTCGGAATTTATTATAAAAAATATTTGGAACCACTTGTGGGCGTATGTGGTCCGGAATTCCACTAATCTCATCTTTCATGGATGTGTCGAAGAAAACAGTAGATTCAGAAGTATTTATGAAATGCACACGGTTGGGATTGTAAGAAGAAGGATTAATATTTTGCGCCATGTAGTCAAAGTACAGGGACATAAAACGGGTCTGAGAATTGAGCTCAACAAGCCTTTCGAAATTTTCAATCACGACCGGGTTCAAGATATCGCATCGAATGAGCAATCGATATGAGAGTTCCCAAAATCGATTTTTCAGCGGGAGAACGCCCGACAGGACTTCGAGACTCATCGTATGGGTCGACTGCATGCACCCTAAGGCGATACGCAAACAACGATACTGAATTCTTTCGAGTTTGATGAAATGTATGTTCGCGGCGGATCGAAAGCAGAAGCATCCGTATTCCAGTACCGACAGTATCGTTGTTTGATACAACCTAATAAGGTCTCCTGGGTGGGCACCCCACCACGTTCCGGTTATTGTACGAAGAAAGTTGATCCTTTGCTGGCATTTCTGTTTCAGATACCGAATATGGCATCCCCAAGTACCTTTCGAGTCGAACCAGACCCCTAGATATTTTACTGTGAAGACCTGAGCTATAGTTTGACCCATTAATAGAAGCTGTAGTTGTGCTGGTTCACGCTTCCTAGAAAATACAACTAGCTCAGTTTTCTCCGTGGAGAATTCGATACCCAGCTTAATAGCCCATGCAGACAAATTGTCCAAGGTATTCTGTAATGGTCCTTGTAGATCGACAGCTTTGGGTCCCGTAACAGACACCACGCCATCGTCTGCAAGTTGTCTTAACGTGCAGGAATTGTCAAGACATTCATCAATGTCGTTGACGTAGAAATTGTATAACAGGGGGCTTAGACATGAGCCCTGGGGAAGGCCCATGTAGCTAAATCGTGATGTCGATAAGTCACCATGCGAAAAATGCATGTGCTTTTCCGACAACAAGTTTAGTAAAAAGTTGTTTAAAGTCGCTGAAAGACCATGCTGGTGCAGCTTCTCTGAAAGAATGTTGATAGAAACTGAATCAAAAGCCCCCTTTATATCTAGGAACACTGATGCCATCTGCTCTTTACTAGCATAGGCCATTTGAATTTCGGTTGAGAGCAACGCAAGACAATCGTTCGTCCCTTTGCCTTTGCGAAAGCCAAACTGTGTATCTGACAGTAAGCCATTTGCTTCGACCCAATTGTCGAGGCGGGATAGGATCATTTTCTCGAACAACTTCCGGATACAAGATAGCATTGCGATCGGTCGATACGAATTGTGGTCGGAGGCTGGTTTTCCTGGTTTTTGGATGGCGATGACCTTCACTTGCCTCCAATCGTGTGGGACAATGTTAGCCTCAAGAAACTTATTAAATAAGTTCAACAAGCGTCTCTTGGCAGAGTCTGGCAGATTCTTCAACAAGTTGAATTTGATTCTGTCTGGCCCTGGAGCTTTATTGTTACACGACAAGAGAGCAAGTGAGAACTCCACCATCGAAAAAGGTGTTTCGTTCGCGTTATCGTGACGGGACGCGGCGCGGTAGATCTTCTGTGCCGGGGCGGAATCCGGACAAACCTTCTTGGCGAAATCGAATATCCAACGGTTTGAATATTCCACGCTCTCATTAGTACTGTTTCGATTTCGCATACGTCGGGCTGTTCCCCAAAGAGTGCTCATCGATGTTTCTCTCGTTAATCCGTCGACGAACCGGCGCCAATAACCGCGTTTTTTGGCTTTCATCAAACTCTTCATTCGCTTGTCTAACGTCGCGTACTGTCGAAAACTAGCGGGTAACCCGTCGTTCCGGAAGGTCTTAAACGCGGCGGCCTTCTCTGCGTACACGTCTGAGTACTCTTTGTCCCACCAGGGATTGGGAGAACGTTTTTGTATGTTCGCGCCGGGTACTGGCTTAGTCTGAGCTTGATTCGCGCTGTCGAGAATCAAGCCAGCCAAAAAGCTGTACTCTTCCTCCGGAGGAAGTTCTTGAGTAGATTCGATGTTGTCGGATATCGCGGCAGCATAGCTCTTCCAATCGATATTTCGTGTGAGGTCATACGAAATATTGATTGCTTCCAATGGCCTTGAGCCGTTATTGATTGAGACTACGATCGGCAGATGGTCGCTACCGTGGGGATCAGGGATTACCTTCCACGCGCATTCTAACTTTAGCGAGTTCGAGCAAAGGGATAAATCTAATGCGCTTGGGCGCGCAGGTGGGGGAGGAATCCGTGTCATTTCACCCGTGTTTAGAATTGTCATGTTGGATTTGTCGCAAATATTGTGAATTAAAGAGGAACGGTTATCATCATAAAGGCAACCCCATTCCGTACCGTGAGAGTTAAAGTCGCCTAAAACTAGTCGCGGTGCAGGCAGGGATTCTATGATGTCATGTAGCCGGCGATGCCCAATCGCGGTGTTGGGGGGAATATATATGGAAGCTATGCAAAGATCTTTGCCTTTGGTTGTTACTTGACAAGCGACAACTTCAATACCTGTTATCGAGGGAAGGTTAATTCTGTAGAAGGAATAGCGCTTTTTGATCCCCAAAAGCACTCCTCCATAGGGGGTGTCTCGATCAAGGCGAATAATATTAAAGTCGTGGAAGTTGAGATCTATGTCGGAAGTTAACCAAGTTTCACATAATGCAAATGCATCGCAACTCAAATTATTTATTAAAATTTTGAAGGAATCGATTTTCGGGATGATACTTCTGCAATTCCACTGTAGAACAGTGATCAAATCCGTGACCTCGTTCGATGAGTTAGCCATCGAAGGATACAATCGCTGAAAGGAGGGGCCATTTAGCAGTCAACTGCTTCAAAAATGTTCTTACTGTAGGGAGAAAAGCTAACATAAGACTTTTAATTGGATCAGTTATATTGAAAGTTTTTATTATCCAGTCCACAATGTCCGAGAGTTTGATAATTCCAGTGCCGCGATTATTCTCGAACTGAAACAGAGGAACACTTGGGATTTTTGATGTTCCGGGAAGTGCTGGGAACTCCTTCTCTGAGTTTAATCCTCCGAGACCAGGAGCTAATTGCTTCGGTTTGGTTGCAACACTTCCAATAGATGTGACTTTCGGAGTCCCGTCAAGGGATACCTTCTGGCCTTTACAACGAACTTTAGGAGAGGAAATGTTCCTCCTCTTCCTATAACTTCTAGGCGCCCTAGTAGATGTTCCCTCTTGTGGGTCATCAGCCTCGCCTTCGTTAGGAGGCAAGTGAGCATAGATGTTTGTTGAGGTTGGTGGTGTAGCTTTCTTTAGCATTTCTGCGAAAGAACGTTCGGATCGTCCCGCAAGGGAACGTTTTAGTTTATCCCCGCGTAGTTTGTACGCGGGACATGCCGAGATATCATGCAGATTCTCTGCACAGTAAGGACACTTCTCAGCATTCTTACTGCACGAATCATCTAGATGATTCTCCCCGCATTTTCCACAGCGGGCCTTATTGCTACAATGGGTGGCTGTGTGACCCAATTGTTTACACTTTGTGCAATTCATGACCCGCGGCACAAACAGACGCACAGGCAGACGAACCTTGTGCAAGAGGACGTAATTTGGCAAAGCGGTACCAGCGAATGTCAACCGATAAGAGTTTGATTGGGGGTACGTTTTTGAACCATCCCCCGCAACTACTACTGAGTGCAAACGCTTGCACTCGAGTATTTTCACTGGCTGAAGTATGCGGTCTCTAAAACGGCCAACCCCGTACTGCAGCAGATCCTCGCATGTCAAACTGTCATCGGTGACAACGCCTTCAGACTGTACTTTTACAGCTGGAATATACACGTGATAGTCCTTCGTAAAGTGCTCGCAGCAAGCAATATCGTTTGCCTGCTTTGAGTTAGTCAGCACGACCCTCAGCCTGTCTGAGCGGACCTTTTTTATTTCGGTCACAGCCGAGAACCGTTCCGTCAGGTCTTTTGAAATCTGTAATAGATTCAGCGATTTTGTTTTGGGCCGAAAGAAGACCACAAAGGGACCGGTCGAGAGCTCTGGATATTGTTTGGGTCGGGGGAGAGCCTTAGGAGTCGACTCGATCTCCATTTGGCCATCCGGGGAGGAAGCCATCGACACCGTCAATGCACGGGGTCAGCACCCGCGCAGACGGGAAAAAGCCGTAAATGTATCAAAAAGGTAGATTTCACTTATCTGTATACTCGTTTCCCACGACGCACCAGTCCAGCTTAAATAGCTGGTTATTGTTCAATCCTCGCTTTACGAACAAAAGGTTGAGGAATGTGGCCTAACGGTTAACACACGCACAAAAGAATAAAAGTCCAAACCTCGAAGAGGCAGAGAATGGCAAAATAACCTTGAACGCGGATTACTGCACTGTTCTTTTTCCAACAGACCGAAAACAAAACACTTCTATCTCGATCGAGCGATGCGTAGAGACTGATAAAATTAAGTTTGTCAAAATCGGTTCAGAAAATTCCGAGAAACCGATGAGGACAAATCAACAAATTTTGTTTTGTAACCATACTCTTCAACTCGTAATCCGGAACAAGATGTCGGTTGAAAATGAAATTCAATAGCAACCTATGGGAATATTATACCTTTCATTTGAATCTTAGTTTGTAAAAATCGGTTCAGCCATCTCCGAGAAACCGATGTGGACATTTTGTTAACAAATCCGCACATACACACACATACATACATACATACATACATACATACATACATACATACATACATACATACATACATACATACATACATACATACATACACACATATATACACACATACATACACACAGATATTTTGCGATCTCGGCGAACTGACGCGAATGTTATATGAGACTCGGCCCTCCGGGCCTTGGTTAGAAAGTCGATTTTTGGAGCAATTGCAGAACCTTTCTATATAAGAAAGGCAAAAGAATAATATTTAATTAGCTTAATAAGCATGAGTTCAATGTTATCTTCATGTGATTATAATTTGGAAAGGTTGGTGGAATGGGTTTGAACGTGTAGGGAATGGGGGGTTAGTAGAGTGGAAGTGGAGGATGCGTCAGAAATCCTTCATCTTATATGAAGGAAATGCGGGCGTGAGGGTGGTCCAAGAGGAGGGGAGTGATGAAGGAGGGAGGTGTAAGGACAAGGCGGGGGGGGGGAGGGGCGGCGACGCAACACTAAACTGCATATTTTGCCTTCCATTTGAGACTTGGTTTGAGAAAATCGGTTCAGTCATCACCGATGAACCGATGTGACTTTAATTGTGGAATATGCCCGGAATTCCGGACTTCCGGAATCGTCGATAGTGGACAATATATTCAAAGAATGTTTGATTGGCAATCAGTGATCTAGATCTGCGATTAGAAGTAATTTTGTCACCATTTCAATAGCTTTTAGCCTCTGAGGTATTACGATTGTACCGATTTATATGGGAAATTCCAGTGTATCCTTACTAACACCCCTGTAACTCCGGAAGCAAGAATCAGAACCGAATGAAATTCAGCAGCAGTCAATGGCATTACTGTATCTTTCATTTGAAATCAAGTTTGTAAAAATCGGTAGAGAACTCGTTGTGGAATGGGTGTGATATTAGCTTAGGAACTTGGCGGGTTCCCCGGGGGCGTCATGAACCGTCATAGGTGGCCAATGTGGTCAAAGCTGCTTTGATTGATCATTAGTGATCCAGACCCGCAAACTAGAGTAATGTTAGATCAATTTTAATATGTTTTACATCATTTGAACATCATGGTGGTACCAGTTTATATGGGAATTTGCTGTGTGACCGCACTCTTCAACCCGTAACTCCGGAACCGGAAGTCGGATCAACTAAAAATTCAATAGCAGCTTATGGGAGCGTTATACCTTTCAGATGAAACTAAGTTTGCGAAAATCGGTTCAGCCATCTCTGAGAAAATTGTGTGAGTTTAAATGACACACACACATACACACACACATACACACACACATACATACACACACACACAGACATTTGCCGATCTCGACGAACTGAATCGAATGGTGTATGACACTCTGCCCTCCGGGCCTCGGTTAAAAAGTCGATTTTTACAGTGATTGCATAGCCTTTCTTTATATGAGAAAGGCAAAAAGGTAATCTGGACAATACCAGAACAGATGCCATTCGTTGTTGTATCTCATCTATGAATTTAAGCTCCTTTCTGTCCCCAGTTGCTTAACTAAATCCAGCTACCAGAGCCATGGATACTGTCGGATACAAGTGATTCTGCCCGTTTTTGCCCGTTCATGAGTTATTTGAATACAAAGTTGGCCATTTCGCATGAGCTGGGAAATTGGCTAGTTCCAAAACGAAAATATCCGACCATAAATGGTCAAGGCTTCTGTGTGTCACGTTACATTTTTACCCATATTTCATAAGATATGTCACCAAAAACGATAAAATCAGATTCTATCCTAACTGCACATTATTAAGGTCACTAGACCGCACAATTTTTTCTACAGGAAGTTATTTTCTATCATGAACGGTTTTTGTGTTATTGTCATTTTAATACGTCTGTCACGTTACACAATTTTCGCAGTGAGTTTGGAGGTTGCCCGACTAAATTGAAAAAGTCTGTTCCGTTGGCATGAACACAGTTTTAAGTTGAAGCTTGGAAAACAAGGAAGAGTTTGAAATATAGTTTTCCTGAATAAAAACTTTGTTTTCGATTTTATGGAGCATTCTCAATGATCTGTCACGTTACAACCAGAATCTGTCACGTTACAGTTCTATATTTTTATTAAAGCAAGCATATCGAGACAGTCGTGCACAAATCATGCTTGATCTGGGAACTGAGTATTAACGGGAAATTTCATGTTTATTTAGAAAAGCATATTGGTTTTGATGAAGAAACGTGAATAACTTATGAAAAGGTCGTAATTTCACGAAGTAATATATTGTGTTGAAAAAAAATCTGAAATAACTCAAAAACATCTGCATTTTGAAGCACAATTTTTCATGAGAATTTTGAATTGAAAAATCATTTTGAAATACATTTTATAACTAAATTATTTAAAGAAAAAAAATTAAATTAAAATAGAAAAATTAAAATTTAAAAATTAAAAGAATTTTTGAAATATGTTAAAACCTTTTATTGTTATTTTCTCCACAATGCAATTATATTTTAAACGTTTTTATTTGCAATTAAATTTTAAACGTGTTATGTTTTTGCGTTTGGTATCTGTGAGTTATTTAATAAAAGCGCGTATTTTCACTACTAGATATTTTTGTTGAAGAAAAAAATAAAAAAATAACGAACAAAATTTCTCAAGTGCATTTTGCTTTGAAATTATATTTAGTATTAGTATTGTATAAGAAAAGTATATTTATGACTGGCAAATACTAAGAAATTTTGAAGCATACTTGAAGTTAAAAATGCATCCTTACTAGTAACTTCCTAATAATGTAATTACAGTTTCTTCAGTTTTTAGGTTTTCGTTAGCAAAAAAAATCATTGTTTTTTTGTAATTGTATTTTTTAACATTTTTTTGTTTTCCTATTGAAAAAATTCACCAAAAAATATTCACAAGGAAGAATTGATTCCCTAAAACTTGCTATCATATAGTTTTGCTGCACCAATGGCGATTTTCGAACAATATATTTTGAAAGTAGTGCATTCAGATCTGATACGCCCTTTTTAAGTATTGCTCTTGAATAAAAAATGTTTGGTTAATAATGCAAAATACTTAGTCTCCCATAAAGATGAAACTTAAAAGGTTTCATCAGAATCGAAGATGGTCACCAATTTTTGACGTACTTGAATCAAACTTGATGGAATTGCTTCACAGTTTTCTGTCACGTTACATAAGATCAACTGTGTTTTCTCAAAAATGAATAAAACTTTAAGGTTTTCACAATGCAATTTCAAAAAGTAGACTCAAAGTAGTAATAAAAAATATAGGTTAGACATTGTATGCATGCTTTTAGTGTGGTCCACAAAACTTTTTCGAATTTTTGATCTGTCACGCCACAAGTTATATGGTTTCCATTACTTTACAATTGAAAATATGCATTTATCCATATTCATCCCATTTTTTCAAGTAATATCATCAAATTTAATTTAGACTACGATGGAAAAATGTGGTTCCAGGCAAAAAGTTATAAATATGGATTTTGTGTACATTTTTATCTCCTTACGGTCTTTTAATCATTTTCAGGTCATGCAAGTAGCATCAACAAACTTTTATAAATGACAGACATGGAATTTTTTTCTGGGCTCGCCATTCATATTTTTTAATATTAGAGGTTATATACATACGGAAAACAAACAGTTTGACGCAAAATTTGATAAAAAAAATTTCGCCTGTGGTTGCCATTTTCGGAGCCTTGACCAAATATATACTTTTCGATCACTTTGATATCACCTTCAATGTGGCAACATATCGTTATCCTAAATCTACAAACTTGGATCTCCTTTTGGAAATCTTGGCGACCAAATTTAATGGATATTCTCCAACAATTAGTCAACTAGATGTTGTTGTGGATACGACAAACTCATTCATAGTAGCATCCTACGAAGAAACTTGTCCACTTCGTACTGTTAAATCGGCTAGGGGAACCCCTTGGTAGACTCCAGGGCTAGGTCATCTCGTAGTGCATATAAGAAATGTCTTAGGAGGCTTACAGAGTGGCGGCGAGAAGCTGAGCAGGGGCTGGTACTGACAGTAGGATGCGAGAAACCTGCTTGCAGCATATCAAATGGAGCCTGTCAGAGTAAAAGCGGGCAGTCGGCGCAGATCCGCTCGGCTTTCACTATGACATCATCCATTTGGTATGCGCAGTAAGTAGGTTTCTCGCATCTCGCTTTCAAATGTCTGTTCCAGCCCCAGCTCAGCTTCTCGCCGCCACTCTGTAAGCACCCCTAGATCTGCAGAGCGAGCTGGCTGGCAAAACATATTCACTAATGTCTTTAGTCTGAACGAGGATAGCAGGTTAAATATAATTCTCTCGAAATCGAAAGATTTTCAAATGAACTCCTTAAAAACCAGAGACGGACGGACGAAAAAGATGTTCTTAATTGTCTCTTCGACGCACACTTTCCTGGTTGTATCGATCCGGAGCTATGAAGAAGCCAAGAGTTTTAGGCCTATCAGCTTAAGTTCTTTTCTTCTGAAAGCTTTGGAACGGATAATCGATCATCACATCAGGAACGTTAGTTTAGTTGAATATCCACTGCACAAAATGCAACATGCATATCAGTGTGGGAAATCCACGATCACTCTGCTTCACGATGTTGTTTACAACATTGAAAAGGCTTTCTCGCTCAGGCAATCTAGCTTGGGTGTATTCCTAGATATTGAAGGTGCTTTTGATAATGTCTCTTTCAAGTCTATTCTGGAAGCGACGCGCGGTCATGGGGTATCTGCATGTATCTCGGGTTGGATAAACGCAATGCTTAGTAACCGCATGCTTTGCTCGTCACTGTGACAGGCTGGTAGACGGAAGTTGAGTATTTGCGGTTGTCCTCAGGGCAGCGTTCTGTCACCTTTGTTATGGATCTTGCTAGCCGACAGTTTGTTTAATAAACTCAATAAGCTTGGATTTCCAACCTACGGGTTTGCTGAAGATTTCCAAATACTAATTACTGGATTTTGCATCGGAACAATCTTTGACTGTCGCTGTCGCTGTCGAACAGTTAAATTAAACAACAAGTCAAATTATCAGTCAACCAAAGCAAAACTCCAATAATTCTTTTCGCGAAGAAGCGAATAACAACCGGGGTTCGTCCTTTGCGGTTCTTTGACTCTGAGCTACTGTGTGCAGATCAAGTCAAATACGTTGGAATTATATTGGATTCCAAACTGAATTGGTCTGCTCACATTGAGTTCAGGGTTAAGAAAGCGTGCATGGCTTTCGGGCAGTGAAGACGAACTTTTGGAAATCATACATCTACTGGATTTACACGACAATTGTACGTCCAATACTGTCATACGGATGCCTTGTGTGGTGGCAGAGGGGAGAGGTGATGACAGTCCAGTTGCGTTGCGTTGTGACGATGATTTTGGCGGATTGCACACTGACTTCATCATGTTTGACTGCTGATTATCTAATATGAGTTGCTTAGGAAGTGGTAAGTAGGAATTCATACCAATCCGACCCATATTAAAACCTCAACAACATGATAGCCATCATTGCCGGCAGCCCCCATCTCCATCGCACACGGAGAAGAATAAAGGATAAGGTAGACGGGAAGTATTGCTGATCCGTTGGTTGGTCGTTTGGAAGGGTATAAGGTCTAGTATTCGCTCCAAGTAAGCGATGCGACCTGTAAAGCATGGTTTATTAGGTAATAGTTTAGTTGGTTTTCGAGTACATGATCACTCGAAAAAGAAAACATCTTATTTAATTCTTGATTATTTTTAAAGTCTGGGTAGCCGGCTACCGAGAGTATCCTGTTTTCTAAACAAAAGCAATTTGAACTGCACACAGCCGACCATGGGAGTATTGATTAGGAAAGCTAATCTTATCTGCGTAATGGGCCGGATCACTATTTATTGCGACAGTATTCAAAGAAAATTCGCTAATCCTTTTCTATGATATATTTATTGTGTTGAAAATTACCTAGTGACACGTTGACAAAACTCGAAATTAGATTCATAAAGAAGACGCCACGATTTTTCAGTACGTATTGACCCTTGATCATCGATACTATTCAAATTGATGTCTTATTGGGGCTAATTTCCGAACAACTATTTATTGAGAAAAAATATTAATCAAATGTTGTATACAAACCGAACCTGCAAAAGAAAACCAAGAAATAATTTTGAGCTGCCCAAAATAACCATTAATTATACCGAAAGATTCACTTTGCAAGACAGATACACTAGAAGTTTCACGCGCGCGTCGTTTGTCCCCCTTCCCTGTCAGCATACGACCACAGATCCTAGACGATCTTCACTAATGTCACTCCCGCTCGAAACGAAACTGAGACAGGCTCCAATCCATCAACCTGTCGAAGTGAGCGAATTGATAGCGGTTGGGGACAGAACCCGACCCAGTCCCAAGTTTAAGCAAAAACGGCAAAAGGAGGCCTGTACCCCGCTTGGCACCGCGTGGAGTAAGGGATAGGAGTTCTGTATCAGAGGTGAATGGCGACATAGATTGGACTCATGTTGCACGATAATACAGCTTTGCCAACCGAGAGATGATGACTCCAGTCAAAGCTAAACCATCTGCAAAGAATGGCGCTCATGTCGTTGACTGGTGATTTCACCACAACTCCGACTGCTGCACTTCTGAATATCAAACCATCACACATACACCTCAAACAAGATGCACTATCATGTGCATACAGACTGCAGGTTACTGGGTCTGGAACAGTAACCATGTTGATCTTGCTACCAGTCATACACGATTGTGGTCACAAGTGGTTTCATGGTGCGAAGATATTCTTGCTCCCAGCGATATTACACTCACATGTAGTTTTCCTTACAGGACATTCCATGTGAAGATTCCCTCTCGAGAGGAGTAATTGTCTGGCTATATGGAAAGACAATAACATACCCAAGTGGTCTTTTACACTGACGGTTCACTGATGGAGGGATATGCTGGTGCGGGTGTCTACTGTTGTGAAATGAGATTGGAATAATCTCACTCACTAGGTAGATACTGTACTGTATTCCAAGCAGAAGTCTTCGCGATTATGTGCGGGGTTATAAACTTCTGCTCCGATAGTCAGGCTGCAATCAAGGCCCTTAGCTCAGACAAATCACGGTCAAAGCTAGTGATCGCATTCCGAACCCAAATCGAAGAACCAAGCGTTGTCAACACTATCTACCTTGAATGGGTGCCCGGACATGAAAATGAACGGGCTGACCAATTGATCAGGGTAGGTGCAGCGATTGACTTCGTTGGTCGTGAACCCGCTCTACCAATTTCGACAAGTTGGATAAGAGAAAAAATACGGTTCTGGGCTTCGTACGAGCACTGCTATTATTAGAGAAATCTACAAATGTGTCGCTAAACAAAAGCGTTTCTAGAACAACTAAGCCCAGTGACCTCGAAAAATCTCCTACATTTTTCGAAGCTTCAACGCGGCATGCTGACCAGGGATTTAACCGGCCACTGCAAACTCAATTACCACATGCTAACTATTTAGCGCGCTGAGTCTTTTTCATGCGATCTTTGTGAATCCGAGTACGGAAATTCATATCATCTGATATGCAACTGTCCAGCAGTGACGCAATTGCGATTTCGAGTTTTCGGCTGTCCTTACATAGACGACACCATGTTTGGAAGACTGAAACTCAGAGACATACTAAAGTTTCTTATCCAATGTGGTAAAGAGCTTTAGGATTACTCGCAGGCGAGTTGAACCACTTGGGGATCATCCATAAATGACGTAGCATTATATGGGGGAGGGGGGATTTTTGTATTCTGTGATGATGTGTAACGACAGGGGGGTAGGGGGTCATGCCATGCTACGTAGCTTTTTTCAAGGGGAATAACTAACATCGTTTTCCATTTTTTTTAAAATTTTGTGGGGACAAGGGGGGGGGGGACTTACCGTCAAGCTACGTAATTACCCGGGGGGTATTTAGAGGTTTGTGACGAAATGCTACGATGGGGGAGGGGGTGTTAAAATCACTCAAAAAATTCTACGTCATTTATGGATCGTCCCTTGTGAGATTAACTTACCTGCTGTTTGTTTTTGTTTTTGTGCTGTTATTTTTCCCGCCCTCCCAATTCTACTTCCCCACACCTCCTTCTTCTTTCCTTCCGCTCAGAAAATGATGAAAAAACACGGCAAGGCACAAATCCCCGACTACATACGGGGAACCTGGAATTTAAGCCAATATATTCTGTTTCCTGATTCCTGCTTGAGAGTTTGCTTCTGAAAAAAGATATATTTATGCTTAGGTGTGCGTTGCGTCAATTCATGTTTTCGGCAGTTTATAAGTATGTACACATATTCCGTATTTCGGATATACATGATAGGTTTTCTATCACTAAGGCATCTGACAGCATACTTCTGTAGTTAATTCTTAAGCACGGGCGGACTCAACTGGATTTGTACCTACAGAAAGGTGGCAGTTAGTCGGAGATTTTGCTGGGCATGGACTCTGAATTATGTTAGAGTAGTTTTACTTTAAATTTGTTTTCTAAAAGTTATGAGATAATCTACAGCGATCTTGTTTACCAAAGTTCATTAGTACATTATTGAAAATTTAATTGGAAAATGATATTTCATATTTCGTGGAAGAAACGATTCTTTCCTTTTTCAAGCATAGGCTTCCTCTTCACAGTCCGCAATGTGCAGCTACTCGTTTTGACTATATTTTCCAGAGACCAGATTTTTGCTGGATAGATCAGCTAAATAATTCAGATAGTGAAATAAATGATTAATTGAAATAATAGATTATTTTAAAACTATACCAGAGAGTATAGTGTTGTACTTGGTTTTAGAATTAGGTACTGTTAAATGACCCTCAATAAATTATGTTTTAATGGGGAGGGTGTATAGCAAATTGTTACATATGGGAGCAATAGAGCGTGATCTAGAACATGAGTAGATAGTTGCGATAGATTAAAAATTACTCGGGAATTATATTACACAGTCTCGAAAAATCAGCTATATTTTTAATGTCTCCGTGGTCGGGTTTAATAATTTTTAATGACTAGATTTAAGTCTGGCATTATTATAGAAAACACTTGATTAAAACTTATATGTAAGTCTTTCGAAGTCATTTTGGGATCGTAATGGGCATGGACGGACCTGGTGGACCTGTGGACCTGGTAAACCCAAAATGCACCATCCATACCAAAATGCATACCAAACATTACGAATCTTTATGAAAAATTCTAGGATCAATGCAATCAGGTTATGACCGGTTCCGAACTTTCCGGAATTCGATTCTTCGGTCCAAACATTTTTGGTGGAAGTACCTGTCGTGCGACACATCTCATTGCATCAATGTGATGATCTATTAACATTGCGATCACGGTGTAGGTCATCTGGACACACGGGGACACTTCTCGAGCAAAGATTCTACGTTGTTCTTAACAGTTCCAGCTTTATCGTTCGCTCGAAGTTCGCTCATCTAGTGACCAACTGTGATGCTTTTTCAATCCTATGCATTTCAGGATTTTTATGCGACCAAAATTGGTTTTTGTTATACATGTTTGTTCCAATATTTTGATAAATTGTACTTGTACAACTCCTTCTGATTCAGGAAAACCAGAAATTCAAGAAAATCTTCATGGAATTTCTTTGAATTTCAAGTACGTCTTACAAGTTTCAAAGATCTAGGATAGTTCTAGAACTCCAAAGAAGTCCTACGAAATTACAGAAAATCCACCGAATTTCTAATAAATTTGAAGGAATGCTGGAGGAAAAGCTACCAAATTCAAAAGAACTGTACGAGACCAAGGGAATGTTTTTACACGCCATTTTTAACCATCCTGGTTGATGAAAAACAGATTATTATTATTTCATTTTTATTATAGAGGCCTCTTCGGGTCGGAAAAATCTCTTAAGCAAAATTTCTAATCCTATGTGCGGGGTTGGGACTTGAACCCAGGTGAGCTGCGTATCGATTTACCAACTACACACTTAGAAAATATGTTAATTACATTTGACCTAAACAAACTCGCGACGTATTTTGCTGTCTAATAATGGAATTTTACATATTTTGACATGTGAAATGTAATATTGAGTATCTTTTGATGTAGAACTCGGTTGAATGGAGATGCAGAATTGTGAACAAAGCGCATGTAAAACATGTACAAACATGTTCTTGAATATAAATTCAAATGAATTGTGACGCTCCTTTTATGTGCATCTAGCGAGATGTAAATATTTTTAAGTGTGTACGCTATGCCCATTCCCTACATCATATTATTAAATTAAGTAGCTAGTAGGGCAGTTCATCACTAATAGGGCGATTAGTTTAGCGATAAGAATATTTTTGTAAAAATATATGAATCAACCACCGCCAATTTCAATATAGTGGATCACCCCGCGATCCGATCATTTTCTTGGATGATAAGTTATCATAATTATGAAAAGACTACAAGACACAGCCCAACGAACTATTAACGTAGAACGTTCTCCAAAAATCTATTGGGTTATTTAACGCCAATAAAACGATCAGAGATTTTATGTGTTTGCATATATACCTAGATGGAATGAAGATATGTGCATATAGAAAGGTTGGCCCAACTAAAGACACCATATAATTTAATCCCAACTGTCGCACTAACATAATAAAACAAGGATTAGACTTTATAAAATGGATAAAACATTATATTTTGCGAATGGTTCAAATAATTTAATTAAATCGTTTTTCAGTATTTTGTATTGTAATTTCGTTACACTTATATGAGAGTTAGAAAGAACTAAATACACATACAGTGCTCAACCTTGTATATTATTTGCGTATCCCTCGTTTTCGAGCCATTATTTTAAGGCTCAACAGAAATAATCGATAAAATCCAATACAATTTGCACATAAATGCGCACTACATTTTAAACTACATCCAACACGGTTTTCGATAGTTTATATTCCGTAAATAATCCTGAAATGCTGAAAACACTCCGATGAGAGCGGCACATTTGAGAACAGTCTGCTCAAAATAACTGACCGACACGGAGTGCCGTTCTCAATACATACGGTGTTCAAATACAGTGTGTTTGCTGCTGTTGTTTCCAACCCGGCGTTCGATGGAAGAATGCACTTGCTCGAAAAATGTTGAATAGTTAAGGATTATCATAAAAACGTCCCAGACTTAAGAAGTGCAACCTTCTACGTCGAAATGCATGGTATTTTGACTATGATTTACATTATTCAAATTTTAAATACTGTAATATCACAAATCTGTAGTTTTACATATTGGAATCTGTGCTTAGAAGGATTTCTGAGCGATATGTACGTGATTTCGAAATTGTATTGTGACGTGGCTGAATTATAAGCGTTTAAAACCTAACCGTTTAGTTGAATTCGCACACTCCCATATCGAAAACAAAAACATATTTCTATGTTAAAGCGCTTTTCGAACCTAATAGAACCCTGCTCTGGTGGTCTCAAATTTAGGACCTACCCAACCATGAAGTTTGAATATCATCAATCAATTGGGTACCCTTTTCTAAATAAATATTGACGCATCTCTGCTAATTCATCACTACCGGCACATATTACGGATCAAATTCGGAGAAACATTTCTGTCGTGCTTCTTCCAACTGTAAAACCAAACAACTATGGTGGAAAATCAATATTCGACTATAACCTTGACTCACCAACTGGCCGAACAGAAAATTTGCCCAAACGACTTATTTCTAACAGAAACACAGACACTCACCACCCTTCGGACCGTACGCATCACTGCATAATCAAACAAAGCCTCGTGGCGTTACCATACCTACTCCCGCCCAGCCTTGCTCACCCAATTCAGCCCGGCTGATGCGGAGGATTGCCTGTATACTGTATATCAGTCTATTGTGCGGCAGACAGGAACTGGCCAAGAAACACAACAAAGAAATGAAAATTTCACCCAAATGCAGCGAGATGGAACGAGCAGTAGCGACACAGGAAGAGAAACCGGTTCAGCATCCTAGCAGCGGAGAACGACCGGTCGGTCGGTCGGTCGGCCGGCCGATGGCCCACCGATTCTGGTGGTGCGGTTCTGAGGGGAGGATGAACAAAAACAATCAATTCGTCACGCTGGATCTGCTTTCGCCATCTGGTGCGTTGGATGTTCTGTACCTACATAAACGTACCTACAGGATGGATATTCTTACGCTTTTCTTATGGGTTTTCCCGTCGACCAAAGAAAGCCAATACATCTAGTCACATCCAGAGTGAAAGCGAAGACACGGGATCGAGGTTAACTTTTCGGGACTCGGGGCAAATCTGACACATTGGCACACGATGCGTAACGAATTGGCAAAATAACTTTCTTACGTCACTGTCACAGTGGCGCGAGCGGCATGTCCCCAGTGGGGTGGTAGGTAGGTGGTTCACTAACTTCATCCAGTTATGCTGTTTCGGATTGCCTCTAGTACGTTTTATGGCTTTGTCTTGCAGGAACAGAACAGAAAAGGAGCCAGAAGCGAAAATGGAGCAAATTTATTGCTTCTTTTTCTGTCCCACTTTTCAAGCATTTTGTGACAGTTTATCTTCCGGCCGAGGATGAATGACAGGCAGAGTAGCGTGCACTAATTGACATGGGTTGACATTCTGAAGGGGTATTGCCCGTTCGGGTAGTGACAGAAGTTCATAAGCGTTGTCAATGGTAGCCAGATAAAAAATACGTAGAATATTTATGAGGGGATGTATGGAAAAGAATTGAAATTCGTATTGTGTCAATTAATTCAGAAAATAGGTATCTATTCGCAGACACAAAAAACGTCATCATGATATTATTTAAGCATTGAAATCTCGAGGCGGATAATATTTTGTTATTTTCACTGTCCGTCATATATTCAATTAAAAAGGTCAGCCTAAGGCTTCTGATTGGCACAAGTCGTTTAGAATAGTAATCGCGTTGAGTGGGTCAACCTGTTTGTTTTGACAAAGGTAATGATTGACATGGGTTTACTTACGTGCAAGCGATGGTCGAAACTGGATCGCTTTTCGGAAGCTTTCTACAGCTTCTGCGTAGTCTTGTTGGTTTTGTAGTAAAATTCCTCTGCAATGAGATAAAATAAAGAAGAAAAAATATAATTAGTAATCAGACATTTAATAAGTGCGGATTTTTCATTTAGTTTTTCTTATACATGGGCTAGCAAATCCTTTGTATTTTTTGCACGAAACGATCGTGCAACAATGAAAAAACTCCCCTACGCTGATTGGATTGGCGGTATTTCAAATATTTTCAATCAATATTACATGTCTCAGGTTAAACATACTTAGTGTATCAATAATCAACAACTAATACTAGTGTATTTGTAAATCTCCATTTAAGGTGTCAAATAGGAAGATAACTACAGTGAAGACCCGTTTTTATCAGCCCCTTGGTGAATTTTAGGCTGGTAAAACCGGGACATTGATAATATCGGGACATTGAGGAAACTGGAGCTATTAAGACAGTGGGGGTAATTCGGACCCTCTCGATTTCTCAGAAAAAAGCAAGACTTTCTGACTATCGTACATATTCGTGGAACCGCTATTCTGAAACATTATTTTTAAGAACTGAATTTTATTCTTTGTTCTTTGTAGAAAGCAGATACAACGTGTTTCGTTGTTTTGCCATTCTCAAAACAAAAATCATTATAACCGAAAAACCGTGATTAAAGAAACAAATAAAAGTGAAAAAATAACGGGTGAGTGTTTTGGAAACCTTGAGGCTCCTATTTTATGGAATGATTTTTGTTTGGGTGAAAACGCAGATATTTTCGAGACGCTCACTACTTTTGTGCGATATGAGCGTACGGGGCTATTCGGACCCCCTATCCTGTCAACCACCGTTAAGCGGATTGCGGCTGCGGCACACGCCACAGCAAAGAAAATACATTGGCCGCCAATCGACAGATGTGACATTCCAGATTAAGTTTTTGTAAGGTAATTTATTTCTTTTTTGCTTATTAAGAAGTGTATCTTATAAATATTTCATAGGTAAACATAATTTTATTGTAAAAAAAATTAAAGAAAAATGACGATGTACTTTTGATCAGACAACAGCGGTTCGAGCTCGTTTTTATGAGCTAGTTAGTCAACTCATGCGTAATACCGTCAGAACAGGGAGTTACATCTAGTACCTCTTCTCTGCCAGCTCGTGCAAATATTGACCGATTTCCTACAATAAGTATGTGCATATTTGTACTACTTAAGTATTTCATCAATTCGGTGCTTCTGTTATGGGCATTTGAATTATGAATGGAAACCGATTGCTGCCACAGTATTATTCAACCCTTTTGAAATCATCAGAAGGTGATGGTTCATTACACGGCAAATATACCGAACAATAGACGCATTTCTTGTTTACGTTATCAACAGTCATATTGGGCATGATAGCATAATTATCGCAAATGGTGAGATCGGATATTAGGCATGCGTAAGCTGACCAACTGTGGACTAAGAAAAATCCGTACAAATTTCATTTCAAAATTTAGAACACAGAGGTTGATTTCTAGGACTGTTCAGTATTTCTCTTGTTTACTATATTTTACTACAGGCAATGGAATTTTTAACAATGATTTTAGGGGTTGGCATAGCGTAGTTGGTAAATCGATTGGTTCGATTCCCAATCCCGCACACAAGGTAACAGTTTTTTCAAAAGAGATTTTCTACCACGAAAAAAAAGGCAAATGACCCTAATGTTAAAACCTCTATAATCGAAATATTTTCTGGATTCAATGTAAGTTATGAAGCACAGAAATTATATGCCAGAGTTGCCTGTGTTAGTGTCCTGATCAGTTTCCTCCATGTACATTTGTTATTTAATTTGCAGTTATAATTTATGGAACCAAACTATATTTAGTTTGCCATCTAAGTCTAGTTCGACCATTCCGAGATATCGTTTCGTTCTTCGCATTATGTTTTTAAAAAATCCAGAAAAAATACCTTCTTTTTAACATTCTTCATGTTAAGTTCACAACGAACTGAAATTTCTTGCCATGCAGGAAGGTTCTTTCAAATTATATGGGTTTCTGTAGAAAATTAAATATTCCGATCGAAATGAACTTACGAAATTAGAACAGACTGTTGCTCAGCACATTGGATCCAAAATAATTTGGTTTCGAATTTGAATATCCACGACCATCCAATCCCGGGATTATGAATTTTGATTAGAATCTTAGTACAGAGACTAAAGCCCTGAAACGCGCACAGATTTTTTTTTTTCAAATTCAAATTTTGGAATAAAAAGGATGTATTCTATATTTCAAATTCACAAAAACAGCTGTTCGTATGAACAGAGTTCTATACAAATCGACAAATTAAAAATAAAATGCTTATGCGTTTCGAATTCATCTCATCAGTACATGCACGGTTGGATCTTCTTTCTTTCTTCGTCCCAACTGAGAACTCTGGCTTTTGATTTGAAGTTACACACAGTTTTTACGGTTTTGCAGTTGCCGTTATTGCCTGAACAAGTGTCACAAAGTTGGCAATTATTTGGGGATCAGGCAACGGAATTGAAGACTGTGTATTGGTATTAATTATCAGAGATGAGTTTTCTTGACGACTGCTGTTACGGTTTATGATAGTGAGCCGTTTCATCATAGAATATGGAGGTAGGAATCTGTCATTGATAACTGCAAAGCATTATTTGTAAAATAATACTGTCGTGTTTTGTATTGTCGGATCAGGTAGGAAGGACGCAATCTTACCGCGTAATCACCATTGAAATATCTAGGCATAATTAGTTTTTTCATGTATCCTTTGTGACGATTCCACTTTTCTGTACAGCGATAATTTTAAAGACCGTATCACAAGTTCGAGGTGCCGTATCGGGCAGTTGAATCTTGATTTTATCCATAAACACGAGGATATTGAATTTTATTATAGTGCTTCACGATCAACGACATGTTGTAGATTGTTCTGCAAAATGATTTTGTTTGCCTGGCGCAATCTATCGAAAATTATCATTATTGAATGCCTGATATGATGGCATCTGATAGAGGTGACTTTCTCAAGGTTAGGCTATGAAACCTGTAACTAAATATTCCAAAAACTCGGGCTAATACGGAAAGACTCGAAGTCCGTTCTTTGACCAGAGTTCCACTTTTATTTTTAATATTCACATATCTCGACACTAAACGATCACTTCGGCAAGATTTAAAATATTACAGCGATTGTTGGTCAAATTGGCACTTCCCGACAGATTTTACAACACAGTTATTCCTCCAAGATTCACCCAAAAATCTTTAAAATTGCGAACGACCATCTTCGATACGGTTGAAACATTAAACGTTTTACCAGCATGGGTTCTGAGCATTTTGCACGCAAAGCAAAGCATTTTGATTCAAGAGCAATACTTTCAAAGGGCCTAAAATTTTATGCAGGCATCGTTTAAAAAAATGTGGTTCGAGATCTGTATTTTGCACAGCAAAACACTCCGAGAAAAAATTGCAGGGAATAATCTCTTCTTCGCAAAAAACAAATGCTGTATAAAAAGTTGTGAATTTACCAAAAAATTAAAAAATTTTAATATAAACTAAAACTACTAAAAAACTCATTTTTTAAAAAGTTTTATTTTTTGGCAACGAAAGTCTGAAGAGAATGAAAATATATTTAATGTGATTGCATCGCGGAGAAGTAATTGGTAAAAATGTTTTTCTTGCAACTGCCTTAAATATGTTCCCAAATTTCATACTAACTGGCAGACAAAAACATAATTTTATTACAGAATACGATTCTCATAGATATTTTAAATTTTGTTATCTTTCTTTCTATTTCGAAAGTTTTCCTACTGGAGCTGTAGAGCTGAGTTCACGGAAGGGCTCCCTATCAAAATCACTCATCACTGCTTCAGTCCAATTGCAGCAGGCCGTGATTCCGATTGTGATATCGACTGTACGGTTCAGTTGTGCAGTGGAATGAACTTGACGATCGCGTTGGAATGAGCGTGTATTTGTGTGCGCTTGAGACCGCGTTAATCGGATTAGAAGTGCTGTAGGGGTTACTAAATCATAGGGGTCGTCTTTGTGATTATGAAATCTTGGGCGTAGTTGTACATGGATGATCGCAACTCGGCTTTATGTACCCTCACGAAGGGCTCGAGCGTTTGGATGTTATTGTGTTCGTTTGCGTGGGCGTTTGTTTGTCGCGTAGATGTTTGTGTGCCGCGTGTGCTAGCGTGTCACTTCGCATGCTTAAATTCGATTTTAAAACCGGGTGTCCATTTGCATATTTGCGTGTGTTCTTGGATGATCGCACGGACTGTTAATATAATACTTAATTTTCAGTTTATGGTTCAAATGCTAGAAGAGAGTGAGTTCTCTATCACTATCAACTCTATCACTAGAGTTCCCTGTCATGTCGCCATGGAACGTATTGTCTAGTAGATATTGGCGTCATTTTTCTGATTAGTCCAGCTGAGGGCGTGGACCTAGGCGGCTAGGGCCGAGAGGAATAATTTCCGGACATAACCAATTCATGATCGCGCGAACACAAGCGTATGTAGGCTCATTCTTCAGACCGCGTTTGTAAATTTTTAAGTGCTAGAACTTTCACTTAGTCACCGGAGTGTTATCCTGTTTGCTAGATCGTAAGCGTAGGTATGCGTGGATGATCGCGAAGGGCTCAAGCGTTTGTATGTGAACGTGTTTGTCGCGTGTGCTAGCGTGTATGTAACTTCTCGTGCATAAATTCGGTTTTATAACCGTGTGGCTAGTCGCATATTTGCGTGTATTCTTGAATGATCGCGCGCGGATTCTGAATCTGATATTTAATTTGCAATGTATGCTTCATATCCTAGAAGAGAGTGAGTTCTCCCATATTACTAGAGTTTCCGGTTATGGCCAAAGAGGCATCCACGTAATATAAAATCACCCCAAAAACTGAAATAGAAGTACCAAATCTCATCACAACTTACAGCAGTAAATATGAACGGTTTTTGATACAAACGAACCTGATATATAACACAATTCCTATTATGCCGCTATTCTATTATGTATCGCTGAGGTTTCTATTTTTGGGTTGTAACCGGGTTTTTCCCAAATCATTTTAACCCGGCCGAAACCTGTTTTTTTTTCGATTGATCGACTACAGAATGTTTGTTTAGCGTTTTTTTAAGAATCTTGTATTTAGATTTGAGCGACCGAAAATTAAAGTCGCAAGGATAGAACATGCTTTGTAAAACCCACTTCAACTATCTTAAAATGTAAAATCGAATATTTAACATTCTAATATATTTAAAGCGGGTTTGATGAAGCATGTTCTGTTCTTACGACATTTATTTTCGGTCACTCATTTAGTCCGCAGCCAAAAATTTCAGCTCATTTTTTATAATACATCGAACAATAGTCATAGTTACCCTAATAAAAAGCAGAACAATCATGTGATGCCTTAGCCACTTTTATCCTGCTTGTTACTCATTTTAGAAGTTGTTTCACTTTTATCGAAGTTAGATAATTTTTCACCCAAAATTTACTAAATACCTTCCCAAAATTTACTAAAAATTTACCCAAAATTTACTAAAAATTTACCCAAAATTTACTAAATACTTCATTCGGTGAAAAGTAAAAATGAATAATATGCACAAAAACATCGCACCGCAATCAGAACTCTCACAAATTGCAATCGGAATTCTTTCGGCTGGTGGTTGATTCGCAGCAAAAAACGCAATCGACTTAGCTCAGCTTGTGTTGGAAAGCTATTTAAATACAAAATTGGTAAATAAATGGTGGATCAGCGATTAGACAATGATTATATCGAGAAAGACTTATCAAAATTTTCAGATTCAAACCAATCGTAATGAAAATAATGCTCATAAATCAAAAAAATACATTAATTTTCTATTATTAAAACATCAAAAACTCAAAAAACCTAAACTTCCCATGAAAAAAACCGTTTTAACCGGGAAAGAAACCTTGGTTTTTTCCCCCGAAAATTATAAAAACCCGATTTGGTACATCACTGTACGCCACAATTTTATAAACGCACAACATTGTACTACGTTCACACTACGACTTAAAGCGTATTTTAACGCTATCTATGACATCTATGACATTTTTCTTGTTGCTAATTATAATAACGTATTTTAACTCTGTAATGTGAACATAGTATTAAAGTCAAAAAAGCGCTTCTTTGCACAAGAAGAAATTGATTACGGAATATAAAAGTGAGTGTACACGCATTTAGCACTTATACTCATCATGTTCCTTGTGTGTACCAAGCTATCCAATCAGTTTATCTGGCTGAAAATCTAACGTAAATATAAATACTCTATTGTACTTAACAGTCTCGTTTCTGTATCTAATGTTCTTCGAGTATGATTAAATTTTTGGTTCAACCTTTCAAATGAAATTAAAGGAAAATTTTAGAGAGTTCCAGAATCCACTGCATATTTTAATTGTATTATATCTCAGAACTACAAAATACAATCGAACTGCAGTAGTAAAAATTTGGTTCCGAAAAAGATTAAAAATAGAAATTGTATAATTCGGATCATATTGAGATAACTTCATAGGAGGCAAATTGAGTTGAACCAAATGTGTACATCGAGCACTATATTTTTCATAACGGAAATTAATCGGGTAAATTGCGTTTCGACTTAGATAGAACGACTTGGCGGCTGCTAGACACTGATTTTCAAAATACCACCCAACTTGGGAGAACGACTTAAACAACTAGTCGAGGCGGATAGTGAGACACATAAAAGTTAATTTTTTTCTTTTATGTTAGAAAAAATCGCAAAGTTTGCTTAGTTCCACAGCTTATGAGAAAATTTACAAAAATCAAGTTTTTAGCACTCTTCTTGTTCACCGGTTTCCATTTGCTAACAAAAATTGCATTTGTGGAAGATTTTTTGTTGTCCCGGGAGTACTTCCACTTCCATTAATGTTGGGAATTCCGTACAAATTCCGGACAAATCCGTACAAGTATTTTTTCCGGACACACGACCAAAAATCCGTACTGTCCTCCCAAATTCCGTACGGTTGGTCAGCTTAGGCATGCGTCAATAGTGCTATTGCGTGGATTTGCCATACCTTTTTGGTTGAATTCTACGAAGGCGTGATTAAGTAGCTTTCCGACATAGAAGTTTCCTCTATAGTAATACGGCTAATGAACCAAAATGGAAGCTTTTTCTTCCTGCACAAGGTAAAATAGATTCATACCCAAGCAACATATTTTGTAGTAAAAGAATATTAACAACTAATAATGAAACCAAATCACGTGTAATAATCTATTTGTAACATGTCATGAAAACTTACGCTGTATTGCAAATCAATTTTGTGCCGCCTAGTTTCAAATCGAGTGTTTGGAAAATTTTCGGTGTTGGAATAATGCGATGTTATTTTGGCAAGATAATTTGGAATATTTGAAAGCAAATATTTTGCTCTGCAAAACTTAAATTTCACCGGCGCATCTAGATTTACTGTGAACTTTTCAATTTCACGTTTATGTTTTCAATGCGCCCTCAAATAATATCAGGAATGGATGAAAATATAACAATAAGATATAGCGCTCCAGGCAAAGACGCAGTTTTCGATTACGCCTACCAATATGCAATTTGAATATGGTGCAAAAATTTGTGAAAGCAACATGGCCGCCTTCTCGTTGTGGCTGATTCTTCGTCAGAAGAAAAACAACGAATACAGATGCATCGATGACGCCTTCTCGTTGTTGCAAATTTGTTTTGTTAAAGCGTCGGCAAGTATTTGACGAGTTTCCAAGTGTTTTGTTCTTTATATGATACTTATTGCAAACAAACACTGACAGTTGCTATCCACTATAGTATTGAGCTACTTTTAACCAACAGTTATCAAACATTATAGGCTCCACCTACTGAATATCGTTTAGAATCGGAGAGGTAAAGTGGAAAATAATTCATTTAATCAACAAAACCACTTTTTACGGTTTGATTAGTAGCAATAAACTTGTTTGTAGTCTGTTAGCAACAAACCACTATCTGAAAAAATGCTTTTATACTTTTTTACAACTGATATTCAACTAAATAGGCTAATTTTTTTTTCTTAGACTTGTTACATATGTTGCTTGGGTAGTTGTTGTACGTTTATGCTGAAGATTAATTTGTGCTACTGTAACCATACTCGATAACAAAACTACACAATGTAGTACACATTTTATCATCATCACTTATTGTACAACAACTAGAAGATACCAATCACGTTGCCTTATAATCGCCTATAGCGAACTCCGAAATGGGTATTAGAGACATGACCATTATTAGAATACCATGATTTGCGAAGAAACAAACATCCACTGTGTAAGAGATTCGAGTAATACAGCAAGGGTTAGACCCACGACACTCCGTGCGCGACTGGCATATTTGAGTCATGCCAGCCATTCAGTGCTCGGTACGGAGGAACACCATGACTTGAGGACTCCTGTTTTCAGGTGCCTCTTACGACATGGGACCAGGAACCCAGTTGATCAATTCTTGATTGAGATACTTCAATCCACCGAATGCCACACGGCCTCTAGGTTGGTTTTGTCCGGACAAAGGTAACAGACTGTAATCAACCTCCTAGTGGACTACACCCAACAAACAACGAAAGCTGAACAAGCCTTTATTACGAGGGAACAAGCTGAACAAGAACTGGATAAGCCATTATTCAGAATAATTATTTATTCGGCAACCACAAAACTTCAATGAAAACGGAGAGCTAACCTTCTTCCCTCAACCATACACTCAAAATTAAACAACGTGCGAACATTCAAAAACTCACGAGAATATGCAAACGATTACACCGTTATATAAACGAAATCAAACACGCGAAATTATTCACACGCTAACACCCACGGTATAAGACGTTCACGCGAACAAATTCGTTAACCTAAAACAGCTTATGCCCTTCGTGATAATATAAATCTGGCCACGCATGCGAACATGCAATCGCGATCATCTTCCCACACCTACACCAGCGATTTCGCATACTTAAAGCGCGTCGGTGTTTATGAATTCATAAACGTGGTATCAAATGTGATTTATCAACGCCCGTTTTAACGTGATCATGAACCGGTCACGTTCGGTACCCTTCAGTCTAGTATAAAAAAACAAACTCATTTACATCAGAATGGCCGACTACTTCAATGGTATGGGTACAGTCAATGCCTTTTAGATGTCAACCATATACTCAAAATCACGGATCGCACGAACATTCAACAGCTCACGCGAAAATGCTTACATTGTTATACGCTCGAGCACTGCGCGATAATACAACATTGATCACAAACACGAACA
The DNA here is from genome assembly GCF_030247195.1 of Topomyia yanbarensis. Taxonomy (NCBI): domain Eukaryota; kingdom Metazoa; phylum Arthropoda; class Insecta; order Diptera; family Culicidae; genus Topomyia; species Topomyia yanbarensis. The sequence goes on from NC_080671.1 coordinate 59,230,806, forward strand.
TGCAATAGCGATCATCGACGCAAACAAACATCCGTGATGTCTCAAACAAAGAATCGCTCCCATGATTAGGTGAACTTTAACCACCTACGAATTCATAAACGCGATCTCAAGTACCATTATACAGGCGCACGTTTCCACGTAATTATGAATCCGTCACATCCAGAAGTCCCTAGCGGCCTAGGTCCATGATTTCAGTAGGACCTTTCAAAAAAAAAAAAAAGAAATATATACTAGATAACAAGTTTCAGGACGACATGGCCAGAAACTCTAGTGATATAAAGGATCTCACACTCGTCTAGTATCTGAGACGTACACCCTAATTAAGCATCAGATTCTTGGATCGCGCGATCATTCAAGAACACATGCGAACATGTGAATGACCTCACGGTTATAAAATTGAAATTATATGCACGAAGTGACATACACCATAGTAATTGCAACATACAAACGCTTGAGCTGTTCGTGATCAACCACGCACACCTACGCCCAAGGTCTTGCAAACAGGATAACACCCGGTGATTAAGTGAACGCTGTAGCATTCATAAATCTACAAACACAGTCTCAAACGTGGACCTATAATACGCCCTCGGTCCCAGCAGCCTAGGTCCATATCTTCAGTTGAACCTATTAAAAAAAAGACGCTCATGTCCACTAGACCAGTGATTCTCAACCTGGAGTCCGCGAACCCCTGGGGAGGCGTGAAGTCGTTGCTGGGGGTCCGCGAAGAAAAATATATTTACGAGTGCATATTGGAAGTCTTGATAGCATACAGAATAGATGTTTACCCGAGCAGAGTCTGATAACAAATTGAGAACTAAACTTGATGTTGTGATATAGTAGGGAATGATCGCTCAGGTTGCTATCATTTTGGTCGTTTTAACGGTTAAAAGATCAAAATCGAAAGCAGAAAAATGGCACTATGACATCAAACAGAAAACTATTTATGCTATCAGTGAAAGCAAATTGAAAGCTTATTGAGATGGTGAAATATTTCATTGATAACAAAATAAAGAATCAATTTGATGTTTGTCAAAGAAATAGAAACAAACATTTTTTTATAAAAATGTAAGCACATCAAAATGAGATCAAAATATGATGTCATATCTGAAAAAGTTTAAACTGATATCAAAATAAGATTTCAATTTGATGCTTGATATCAAAATATGTTGTCTATTTGCTGCAATTTTGATGTTAGACTTTGCTCGGGTATCCATTGGGGTCCGAAGCAACCCATGGTGATTTCTAAGGGGTTCATGGTACAAAGAAGGTTGAGAACCGCTTCACTAGACGACACAACATGGCGACATGATTGGGAACTCTAGTGATATGGGGAAACTCACACTCTTGTAGCATCTGAACTGCATCTTGAAAATTAAGTATCAGACTCTTGGCCTCTTGAATCATTCAAGAACACACGCGAATAAGCGAATGGCCTCATGGTTATAAAATCAAATTTTTACACGCGAAGTTTCATATACACCTGCGCACACGACATAGAAAAGTCCACGCGATTCGAACACGTTAACATATAAACGCTTAGGCCTTTCGCCATGATACACAAAGACGAACATCAAATCGCGATCATCCAAGAACATATGCGCCCAAGTTTTCGCGAACCGAAAACGCCCCGATGAATCAGTGAAACCTATAGCACTTAAAACCTGATAACCGCGGTCTCACTCGCGAATAAATAAACGCTCATGTCAATGCGATCGTGACGTCCCTACGCTCGCACATGTGAAGTTTTATCAGTTAATATCACAATATCAAAATTATGGCCCGCTACAATTGGCCTTAAGCAGACTTCCCAAATGAACATCGAACACCATGTTCGCTCTAGTTCTGTGCTCATCTTAAACCCACATTTCGTGTGCAAACTCGAACGCGCTAATGCGTACCAAAATACGTACACATGTTCGTCTGCACAACCGAACCCCATGTACGTACGCGGTGTTCGTACACACAGGTTCTTGACACTAGTTTTCTCTTTCTATCACTCATCATCACTAGTGTTGACTCATTCTGTTTTGTGTTTGCCTTTCTTGTGTACGCACACGGTGCACGTACACGGTGTTTAAACCTAAGTTTGCTCATCGTTCGCTTGGGTTCCGTGTTCGAGGCGAACCTGTACACAAAGGCAAAGCAAGTTTGAGGTTGAACGCGTACACGAAATTTTGTACACAGGTGCAAACTTATCGATGTTCATGGGAAGACTGGCCTTAAGCTGCGATTTAGTGGGTGACATTTCCCGTCTCGTCTGCAATTGTTATGAGTGACTCTGACAGGGTGTCCATCCGAGAGCTGATCTCTCCGAACTCTAAAAAAAAATGGAATCGAATGGTACAGTAGGTATAAAGTACTCCAAGTTTTTTTCGAGGTGCCTCTGGAGTTTCACTGTCATTTATCTTACTTTCAAAATTTCACTTCGAAAATATGGGAAAATGTTGTTCAAATTAACGTCCGAAAATAATAGCCGCAAGGACAGATTATAATATAAAAATTGGAAATGAAGATTTCGACAGTTACAGTGTATATAAACTTTCTTTTAACGATTTTGTCAGTCTTTTGATAAATAATGGAACGAATTTTAATATTTGTCCGACGTTTCGATGCTTTTTGACATCATCTTCAGGGGCAAAATATAGTTCGTCCTTTGCCTGAATGCTTTGATGAGCTGAATGTCTGAGACAAAGGACGAACTATATTTTTCCCCTGAAGATGATGCCAAAAAGCATCGAAACGTAGGACAAATATTAAAATTCGTTCCATTATTTATCAAAGGACTGACAAAACTGTTAAAAGAATTTTTTTATAAAAATTGGATATAAATTTCAAGAATAAAAATCGGACTGAGACTTTCTGTTGTTAGAGTCGAATAAAAAACCTTCAATTTAAAAACTGAAAAAATACACCCGATTCTTACAAAGTAAGTTTTTAGTCGATTTTTAATGCATATTACAAGTAACCGTAAGCATTAAGCCGCTGCACAATATTGGCTATACATTTGCACTAATGTTGCATTGAAACTTGATTATAGCATTAACAAGGTAATACAGCATCATTAATGCTTACATGCACAGCCGGAATATAGCATTATCGCTTGCTCTGTATTCGTATATGAAGCTGATATAAGGCGTGCATGGTTCAAGAATCTTTAAAGCATGTATGCTTTACATGTGAATATAGTGCCGCTATATAGCAAATATAAAGCCGATATAATGCTGTTATAATACTGTGGGTTTATTCGTTATGCAACCTCTCTTGAAGCTTATATTCGGCCTATTTCATTTCATTCGAACATATGCAATATAGCCTAGACAGCAAAAGCTGCGTGAGGGACGAGGCAAAGTGCCTCTGTTCGAGACTCACTAAAGTTCATTTTTATAAAACATTATTCATGTCGTGTGACAACTAAATCCCGATAAGGATATCCATTACAATGCATTAGAAGGGAGTCAATTACTGTAGCCAACAGTATTTTTTCCTTCTTGTTCTTCATACCGAAAAGGAAACGTACAAAACCGTTGCAAAATCATATTGCGAAATTGACTGTCAATTCAAGCTGTCTAATAGCATGACATTTGTGCACTGGTGCTATATAATAGCATTAGTGCTGCACAAACGAGCTGTCAATTTCTGTATAATAATTTCGCTTTTTCTGGCATAATAATGGCATTATATCAGGATATATGGCTTAGCGGCTCTTTAAGACTGCTTTATATGAAGATTTAATGTAGATTTCAGGCTACGTTATAGCGCTTATTGTTTACTTGGGATGTTCTGGCGTACGATTTATTTATTTTTAAGCTGTTTTTTACTAGTGGTCCATTCTTGCCGAGTATTACAGGTGAGAACTTTTTAAGCGATTCTTATTACTATTCTTATGCAGGATCTTTTTAATTTCGATGGCGATTTTTTTTTTCATTTCTTTGATACAATTCAAGAGTATCAGTATAATCAATTATTGTTGTACTTATTATTCGTAAGGAATGAATTGAATTTATGCCTTTTTAAAGGGGTTACATACTTTTGTGCGAGAAAAAATCACCAAAGTTTGAATTTTTTAAAGGTATGTAACAATGTTTTTATTTTATTACATAAAAGCTATTGTGTTTTGATATCACATCTTTCAGTGAACAAAGCAGATTAGCTTACAAAAGTAAAATTGGCGAAGTTATGATCTTTTCCACAAACCCTATTTTCATTTTAAAGGCATGTGATGATTACGATGGCTGTCCAGCTTATCAACTTAAATTCTCATACTCAAGGAAATCCATTAGTATTATTTTTCGTTCTCTAACGATTAGTTGAATACATGATAATTTTTCCGGTGTACGGGAGTGCTTTTTCTCAAAAAAAAATCGAAGATTTAGGCTCCAAAAATTGTATTGAAAAATACTTATCTATAAAATAAAATTTGTTGCATAAAAATGAAATCTTCAAGGTAGAGAAGAAAATTTAATTACGAATATTTTTTAAAAAAATGAAGAAGATGAGTAGTTACTCGGCAATCGTGATCACGGAAAATCTATTTTTGGAATATCAACATTTCGAGTTCGTCTAAAGTTTACCACTGTTCTTGATAGACGCCTCGCACTTGGAAGAGCTGAATCTTTAGATATATTGCTGCTCGGATCTCTATGAGAAATTGGGAAAATATTCACAACAAGTCGCACTCGCAGAATTTTTTTTCTCTTTTTTGAAAAATGAACACGTGTGTAACCCCTTAATTTCAATCTAAGCCTAACCATTCATACAAATTTATAATTGTTCCCATTATATGGTTCTGAAATTGAGTGTATCGACGAAGGCACATGTTTGCTACATCTCATCAAAAACAAACCCATTAACGAAACTATCGGAACGGAGTCAACAGTATTAGACACCAATTACGTGTGTATGAATGTGGAAAGCGTGGGGTCAGATCAAATTTAACAGCAAGAGGAAAGTTGTACCAATATATCTAGATAACAACGGGCTCTCGACGCTTGTTTCGCGTTTCGAAAGCTGACTGGCTGATGTTTTGTACGATTATTCCGAACCGTGATAATGTTTGGAGCACTCATACAGGCCTGCCGAAGGATGATGTACAACCATACATACCCCACTACAGCTGGAAATAGGCGATAGCTGAAGTGCCGATGCACTGATTAGTACTAGCATATAATGGGTATTAGAGCTTAAAGCGATTAAAGTTTCAATTGCGCAGTGAAGCTCTTCCGACTGCGGGAATGTAAAATATGATCAATGTTTTCCGCTCAGGGTTAGGTCTGGCATGGTAAAAGTTAGCCTGCTGGTATGGAAGAAGTATGCCCCAAGACTAATCAATTTAATGCTTTCTGCCTGCCGCCATACAGCGTCTAGTATGACGAACCTTCCAATATGCTTTACATAGGGAATTGTTATAGCCGCCCACGTCAACGTTTGCAAGCGCATTCGTTCTAGCCTTCGATCCCGTCCCCACCTGCAACCGGTGGTGTCCTAATCAATCACCGCCCATGTCTCGGAAACGAGCAATGAAGATCCGTACTCTGGCACTGTTTTACCACCGGGAATGTATAGTACTGCTACACTGTTTCTACCACCGCACACAGACTGGACCAGGTTCGTGGAGAAAAACTAGAAGGCTACATAAAATATTGTGGAAATAAAGAATACAACATCATCCCATTTATCATATCCGGAGTGCAATCCAGATGCAGAAAAAAAATGTGAAACATGCAGCAGCGTTTGCCTCCGAGCTGGCCAATTACATTGTATTGTGCTCTTTTCAATACAGAGCTGAGTAATATTTCCGCCCTTTGGGCGGGAGCAGGTCTGTGCGTTGCGATTTAGATTGTCTGAATAATAATAGGTTGCCTTCATTTAGTTATAGGGCAAGTATGCCTAAGACGGTCATAGTGAAAGAGATGGATATCCTCAAGGCTTAAATATAAATCATACTTTTAAAATGAGTTGGCAATGCAATTATTTGCAGTAGAGTTAAATCACACGGCCAAGTAACACGAGCAAGTAAAACGGACCAGAGCCAATTTAGTATGGATACATAAGAGTCCCATAAGGATTTTTGTCGAAAATGAAATCTGTTGGATTGTATTCTGTATCACTAATGAATCACAATGCACCAGGTTTGTTCAGAAAATATTGAAACAAATTCCAAAAAATGGTTGTCCCATTCCTAAAGCTTAACGAAAATGTAAATCTGAAACAGCGTTTTTCTCGGCTTACTGGTTTTCAATATGGGACTCTTCTGGTTTAATGGGCAGAATAATAGCTCAAGGTACCTGCGTCTCCTGCAAAGGTATCCGCAAATCCAGCTGGAGATTGCCTGATTACTTGGTTTTAATCACTTGTGACAAGTGATGACGAGGTGTTGTGGCTGAATTCTCGTACCTACGGATACTCACAAAAACTCACTCCATTCAAATCGCTGATACTCCCTGTCGCTTTGCACGGCTGCATGTTTGTTTTTTGTTTTATAATTTAGCATGACGTTTTTGAAAAAAATCATATATTTTACAATACAATCAGTTTCTCAATTCGCCTTGTCATGTTTACTTCATGATTCTGACTCGTAATACAGTAGGATTCCGTTTGTAGCAACAATTTTTTTTTTCAGTTGCCAAAACTGGAACCGTGCCAGAAATGGAACCTTATTTTTAAAGTTTTGATTTTCAATCTACGACTTCAAAAATGTTTCAAGGATTTTTAATCATGTGCGAAATGGAATGAGAAAAAAAGAAAAAAATAATAAAATTCAATTTTATTCATGTTTTTATCAAATTCAGTCGTCGCACAGTGATCACTTTCCATACAAAAGTCGGACAAAACCTCAAAAGGGATCCGAATTTGGTGAAAATTTCACGTTGGGGTAATTTTACGTCGCTGAATTCATATTTGGTGTTATTTTTTTTATTATTTTTTACCTCAAAATTTTGGCACCTATGGTGGTTTGCAAATTCAACATTTATGAATATAAAGTGCTCTGTATCTTAAAATTCATTTTCAAAAAAAATTGGTTTAGTGAATTTTTAGCAGAATACACACTTACTTTTATAAACCTTTTTTCATATCTCGGGACAGAAAGGAGCAAAACAAGATATTTATTTTAGAAAAGTACACTAATTTTCAAGAGTCATGAACCACGAGCGATCTTTCCGAACTGTTTTGAAAAAAAGTACAACCACTTTGAACATTATAATTTTAATTTAAGGGGTTATATAAGTTGAGGTCGGCCAAAAAATCGAACTTTTTTTTATTTTTCTATCGTAAAGCTCAGGTTATTAAGAATGTTACCTCAAATTTTTATAGAGATCGGAGCAGTGGACGCAAAGTTATAGCATTTTTCATCTTGCTCCCTTATGGAGGTGTTGCTTATACTTGAAACTTTAAACGCGATTATCTCGAAATCATGTTTCCCAAAAGCGTTTTTGCGGTGAATACGATTGCCGGAAAATTTTTCAACCGATCTCAAAACTTTTTTTTGACTTGTTCGTAATTTAACTGCCGTGTCCTTGAACGATTCCATTTTTTCGTCAAAATTTTCATATAATTGTTATGAATTTTTTAATATTTTTTTCAGGTTAAAAAATGTGATTTTTTTTGGAAAAATCGTCCCCGTTTCCAAAAAGAAGAATTTTTTTAATCGATCGTTCAAGGGCACCACAGGTACATATACTAATGAATACACTTTTTAGTTTGATGGCTTCTGTTGAGCTGTTGGACTGGAATCGTAGTCACGGCAAACCTCTTTGAAAAAAACGCGTTTTGCGAAAATTGCTATAGCTTCGACAATTATTAATATTTTTTTATTTTCTCAAGTGGATTTTACAAATTGGACATTGTACTACGCTAAACGTATAACAAGTATTTCATAAAAGTATGGCTACATACCTTTATAAAAATTCAAACTTTTCCCTTTTTTCTCGCATCTCAACATATATAACCCCTTAATGCACGATTTATTATTTGTTCTTCAGAAAGGGTGAGTGAGAAGATAGTCTTGTACCGACTAAATCTAATGGCAGTGTAACGCATTCCTCTGTACTTGACTCTTAAAATCTCAGGCTCTGGGTCTTACTATAAAAATTGATTCCGTCAGACACTAGTTACACTGTAACCAGTTATATTATACCTAAATAATACATTTTAATACTTATTGTATTCATTAAATACGACATGTATAGTGTAAAATATAGTTAACCCTTAAATGCATAAAGCTGTTTTAAAATAACATTGCGAAAACCATCTCAAAATTATCACAGTACTGTATTGAAACTATGAGACAATTTTAACAAAATTTAAAAAAAGAATGATTTGGGCCTTTGAGGGTTAATATGACTCCCATGTTTAGAAATAAAGCCAAATATGATGTCAATTGATTCAAAAAATATCTATTGCACATTTTTAAAAGACTTATTATGTACAACAAGAATGTTGCCAAAAACGAAACCCATTTGTTGCCAAAAACTGAATGTGCCAAATTGGGAGCATGCCAAAATCGGAATCTTACTTACCCGTTTTTATCAGCCCCTTGGTGAATTTTAGGCTGATAAAACGGAGACTTTATAATGCTTTATAATTATGTTCCATTTTCATTCAGTAACGCGTACATAGCGCTTTTATTAGTGGAGATATTTGTTTTTGTTTTATAAACTTCAGTCGCGGTTTCCACCATACCACCACCAAATCTATTTTCTGTACGTGAACTAGTTCACAACCTTATGAATATTATTCATAAATCGTGCTTTTATTTATAGCTTTTGGAACATTATTAAGAGTCCCACTATGCGACGTGAACCGATTCATGTTTTGTTACATTTTGAACATGATTTGGTTAACTTGGTTGAGAAGTAGTTCACAAAATCAAAACATATATGCTCGGAAACTTTTTCAGGAAACCCAGAATATTATTCATGAATCCTTTCAATCATTGTGAACTAGTTAATGATTCCTAATATAGTAGTCTCGATTCAATATCCGTGCACGTGAAACAGTTCACAAAATGTTATTCATGTATACGTGAACTGATTCCTGATTTCTAACGAATTAGTCACAACTCACCATTCATGTTCCTGAAATAGTTCACAATGCCATGAAATAATTGTAATGAATTCGTGAACTAGTTCATAATTGCTAGTATAAAAGTCATGACTTACCATTCGAGCTGTTGAAATAGTTCACGAAATCGAAAAATATTTTTCATGTATGCGTGCACTGATTTAAGATTCCTGGCCACTGCCTATTGCTGTCCGTGAAATAGTTTACAAAATCATAACATATTGTTCATGTATTCATGAACCAATTCATGATTTCTAGTATAATATTCATGACTAACCATTCGAGCTTGTGAAATAGTTCACAAAATCATAAAATATTATTCATGGATTCGTTAATTGGTCCATGACTCGAAGTAGATGATTCAAGATCTATCTTGAGTGCTTGTGATATTTAAAGGACATCCCTAATCGTTTTCAATTTCTGCACAAGGTTCTTGAAATTTTTATGTGAACTGTTTAACAAAATTTGGGATTTGTCATGAGCTATCATACAGGGTGTTTGGTTCATGGTTAAGAACCTCTCGAGTGATGATTGGCTGTCATATTTGGAGAAAAAAATCGTTCTACACATACCTTCAAATCTCAACCGTTACTAAGTTATTGAATTTTTGGTGTTAAAAACTTTGTTGTCTTAAAATAGCTCTAACTCAAAAAATATACTTTGTACTTCAAATCTGTATCTGTATTTCAATTTTGGATCCATTGGATAGGTGAGAAAATATTCCATTGAAAAATGTCCTTTTTTATTTCGATTATAGAGGTTTTAACCTTAAGGTCATTCGCCTCTTGGGGTTAGAAAAATCTCTTATGAAAAATTTCTATCCCTATGTGCTGGGATGGGACTCGAACCCAGGTGCGCTGCGTACAAGGCAATCGATTTACGCCCACCCCCCGAAAAATGTCCTCTAATGTTTCAGCTAATGAGGTTAAGTAACCTTTTCACAGTAATTTATTTAAAATTTAACAATTTCGATCGATTTTTCGTTCATTTCGCGAAAATAATTTTAATAATACAAATTTTTAACGTGATACACTTATCCTTAACATGATACACTTATCTTTTCTTGTTTTCATGTGTTTGGGATATTTTTATCTCATATTCACTTATACTAGCTCTTATTGAAAAAGTGTGGCACTTATTGCACCTTTTCTTATTTTTATTCGAAAGCCAGGAAAATTTTGCATAGAAAAAGATATAAATACCTCTCAGTTAAGTGAATTTAGTATTCTTTTAGAAGTTAATTAGTTTAAAGTTAGTATTATTATTTGCATTTTCGTTATTTTCTGAAAATAGCAAATAAGAAACAGCACCATTATTATCATGGAATTAATGCATCTCAGCAAGTTCTACTATTCTTTCTTTGGCTCCATTCAATTATCTCTATTAGCTTCGAAGCAAAATCATTTTTATCACCTCGTTTCATATGCAAAAAAAACGAATTCGAGTACACTACATTTGTGATGAGGTCATGCTGTGTTAACTATTAAATTGCAGCGAAATGAAAAGCGGTAGAGATAAAATGTCAAATAACAAGTTGTAAAGAATATTATGGGGCACCAAATGAACAATAGTGATGATAAATTTAGTTGATTAATAATTAGAATAATTACAAAACTCTCCAAAAAACGCTAATTTTGAGTTATTTTACTAGTAAAAAGTCATTTAGTACACTTAACTAAAAGATATCTGTACATATATCGAAAGAAAATTTTCTTAACTTTCCAATGAAGCCCTGGTAATAACGATATAAAGTATATTTTTTAGATTAAAGTCTTTTAAGCACTTGTAGGTCGATTACAGGAAAAATTAGAAGTGGAATTACAAGGAAACGAGAAAAGATAGGAATATCATGTTGAAGAACAAATTATAAATCGTCCTCAAACCCATCTTTTGGATAATAGATATTGCTATAATCATAATTCATTATTTTGAGAAAATTAACAAAAACTTCATCAAACATACCAGCTTTGAGCTACTTTACAACTAAAAGGTAAACAAAACTAATTAACTGAAAGATATGAGAACACCATTCAATAGAAAATTTTCTCACCTTTCCAATGGAACTAAAAGATTCAAAATGCGAGGTATACCTTTTGAGTTAGAGTTATTTTAAGATAAATAAGTTTTTTACACAAAAAGTTCAATAACTCTGTAACGGTTGAGATTTGATGGTATGTGTAGAACGATTTGTTTTTCCAAATATGACAGTCAATCACACTTCGAGAGACTCTTAATCATGAACCAAACACCCTGTATAGTTATGTCCAGCCTATAGCGACTAGTAATACGTGCGAGCAGTAGATATAAGAAAACTGTTAGGACCTCGAAAATCATGGACAGAAATCGAAAACTACTCTGAGCACCACAAATATATTATAGAGCCACAAATCGTGTTCGTTATATAGTTCACAAAACAAGATACCGCGAATCAGTCACGCTTTAATGAACTCGCGATATTCTGAGTAAAAAATCCGTTAATAATCAAAAATGAACATGAGTCACATTACTCCAAGTTTCAAATTCGAACGTGAGCTCATGAATAAAATATCACGATAATGTGCATATAAATTACGAAAACGTGACTAAGATCCTGAAATGATTAACATAAATTACACTGCTCGTGACTAAAATATCGTGATTATGATCATGAAATCATGAACACAAATTACTCTACTTGTGACTAAAATATCACGATAACGTGAATTGAAATCATGAACATAAATCGTGCTGTAATTTATCTTTTTCCAAAGAGAAAAATATTGGATTAACCAATTTGCGCATAAGGGCACAAGACCTAACTTAGAAATGTTGGAATTTAATGTTTCGTGTTCCACTCGTCAGTAGGGTTCGCAGTACGGATCCTTTTTGGCGAGAACCGGTACTACGGTACTGAAGCCCTCAGTACCGGTAGTACCGGTAAAGTACCGGTACTCGAATATTTTTTAAAAAAATTCAAACAAAGCTTCAAACTGAAATTGAATGCTCAAACTGATGATCTTATTCTCAGATGATTGATTTGTGCAGATCAAAAAACATGTTTATTGTTTTTAATTGCTTCGGAATGGCTAGACTTATTTCACAGAGGATATAGGGCACCTTCTTTTATTTCGAAATCTTGGCCACTTTGAAATCGATTTGAACAGATAGTAAATGTATGAAACCCTATTAACAACAGTAAATCAAAGCGAGAATGGCAGTAAATCCGAGCAGATTAATCGCATTTACTCTCTTGCTTTTCTAAAAATTGGTTCCGACCTTTATGTAGTTTGCCTACTATTCTCTAATGTATATCAAGGCTCCTTGCTTTCCTGTAAACTATGGAGATTTGCTGAATTTTCTGATCACCAATAATTACAAATCGCCCCATTTGAAGCAGTTCACCAAGTCTAAAACTGTTAGCTACTAAATCGCTGTTCGTTCTTTTATAGATAAAGGTTTAAGAGCAAACCAAATACAGACATGACTTAGACCATAGTCTTATTACGCGCCACCCAGTGAATAATGGAAACCAATCAGAATGTCGCTAATAAAACTTTATCTTCTAGAATTATTATGATGATGGCCCACCTCATTCCGACACAAAGGTGTTATCTCAACGATTTATCTAGAAGGCAAATCAATATAATTAAACGTTAACTTGCAAACCGATATTTTGAAACAGATCCCCCTGCAGAGATAACATATTTGTCATAAAAAATTGTATAGTACCGAAAATACCGGTACTGACTTTTGTTCAGTACCGGTATTACGGTACCAAAAATGGGTCGGTATTCCCGGGATTTTCGATACCTGTATTACCGGTACCACAACCCTACTCGTCAGTAACCAAGTTAGATGTATCAAAACTAACACCAAATTGGCGTTAGTCAGACACTAAATCCAAACAGTTCATAGAACATGCGTGAACGCCTAAAGCAACTGGCTGGTACCGAGTGATGTCACGGTTAGCCAAGCACAGATGCTCTGGGTCGCTGACGAGTAATCGCGCTACTCTGCCAGAAAAATCCGATACTAAACTCATGAATAAAACATCACAGTAATCATGCACATCGTTTTAGTCGATATGCTACAAAGCACTGTATCCCCAAAGCGTGAACATGAATCATAACAAAACCAGGGAAAACCACAGTAAACCAACCAAAAATTGTAATGTAATGTCACGTGCATATTTGTGCGAGCTATTGTTTTGAAAACACACAGAGTTTCATGAATACGAGGTTTATTATCCCTAATTTCAGGAAATTGGTCACAGTTTTCATAAACCGTTCAGTTCACGAAATCATGATTTTTCGTTCATGAATTTATGAACGGATTTTTTTCCGTGTAGATTTTCTTTTTAATAAACCAAAACTCTTAAAATATTTTTCTTGAGTTCCTAGATATAGCCTCATAACCCTTTCTAATAATTTAGTTTAAATTTGACAGCGTAAAATTTAAAAAAAAAATGAACATTTTTATATTTGCATATTTTGGATCTCTGAGATAAGAAAAAAATTCTCAAGAAAGGATTTTTCATAATCAACTTGGTTCGTCTGCTGGAACCCATCAAACTACTATCAGTTTTCATATGAGGCTGACAAAATAGGGGGTAGACAATATCTGGGGCTGATAAAATGGAGGGCTGTTAAAATTCGGTTCTCACTGTATTAAAAATTTTCTGAAGTGGAAATGCATGGTTCGGTTCAAATCAAAATTTTCAGGTTGGAGTAGGCGGGTTTCTCAAATTTTGATTTTTTTGGTTCAAGTTTATATTCAAAATTCTGGTGTTCAACTTTTTTGATTTTTATTTTCAAATTCGGGTATGGTCTGGGTTTTTAAATTTTTAAATTCTCGAGTTGGAGTCAGGTTTAGCTTAAAAAAATTAAGTACCCGACCATACCTATGGTAGAGTTGCAGTTGTTTAAAATGAATGTTTTTCCTTAATTTGAGTTCCACTTAATCGCATCGAAACATTGTAAGTAATTACATAACTGTGTACACGTGCATGAAGTAGAGTGCAATCGACCCAGTGCTTTACAATTCATCCAACAACCATTCGCCCATTCTAACCTCGAAAGCAGGACGGCACTGTTCGCAATCACGGTAAATAAATGTATGCGTGTGTCCCCCTCATAACAGTACGTTCCAATCGTTGCACTTTCTACTCGAATCAATCACTAGATTCTGCGGATGTCATGATTGGAAAATGGAATATATGCAGGAACTCACATGCTCGATTTGAGATGCAGCTACTTCGAGGCAAACCCACGCGACACGAGCAGACTGCTGTCTGTACCACGTATCGACCTCCAGACCGGACAGACCACGTCGTCGTTGCGGGACCTGGGGGGTGACATCTGCAAGCGCTAGTGAGAATACGATTGCTCACTTTGCAGTCGATGCGAGCCCCGTGCTTGGAAGGTAGCCTACACGTTGGACACTCTGCTGGGGCGCATATCACACACGAGCGTTTTTTTTTGCGACGCGGGATCAAAATTAACAGGGACAAACTGCAGAATCCGTGCGCGGAGCGAATTTCAATCACTGCATCGAGAATCTTTCTACAATGCTGTCGATATAAATTCAGCTACATGTGGGAACGCAAGGCAGAATGGTTGCTGAGAGGGGTTCACCCCTCGAGTCCTCCGGTTCGATTGCGATTCGTGTTCACAGGAAATAGTTTCCATTTGAATATTTGATGGTGTTGGCTCAAATAGTGAAATATGTAGGCATCTACACGTGCGTTCGTACAACGCAATGGGAAAGGAATGCGGTGTGCATTTAAATGGTACAGATACTGATAGATAGTGACGTTGGTGATGCCGGTGCCGTTCGAACAAAAAAAAGATATAACTGATGTGCCAATGTTTTCAATAATGTTTCAAATCAATCTTGGGCATTCAGCGGGAAGGTGATGGACCTAGCCTACGTAGGGTGAGGTGCTTATTTTGCTGCAACTGTGATTCCATTTTACAACTTCTTCCATGTTTGGTGAATGGAGTTTTATTGGTGGTACGTAATATTGTGAAGCTAAGTATAACCAACCATAACTGGTAGAATTTCCATAACAAGCTTACCTACCCTATGAATTGAAATACAGCAAGCACCGCCACGAATTCGGACCAAATCAGCATGAAAAATGAACGCAATAAATCATAGAAACTGTTGAATCGATTTCGGCTCGTTCGATATTGGATGGAGCGAATTGGACATTTTCGACCGGTATTGAGTGACAGGGTCGCTTTGATGTCTGTACGTTTGAATGATCACCAATCAAGAAAAATATGATGTCATCATTTTTACGCACATGCGAGGCTTTCCGTTAGATAAATTTTCAATTTGAAAACGTTTGCAGTTTGCACTAGAAACAATCGCACTGTCGACATCTTTCAATGGTGTACACGAAAAGCGGCTCAGGAACACGTAAAGTAAAGATACAGATTGTAACCCAGAATTTAAGCGCTAGATTTTTTTAAATTTTATAACTATTAAATTGATTATACTTCGACCTCATTCTATCAGAAACGGATACCATTGGAAAGAAATTTTCGAAAATCGCTAAGAAATACTACTAAGAATAGACTCTAATTGATATGTTTGACAACAGATTTGTTATATTATGGCATTGAAAATTTGAATAATGTAAAGTATAATAAAATACCATGAATTTCCATACAGAAGATTGCGCTTAGGGTAAAAGGGTATAATACACCCCACCGGGGCAAAATGCCCCTCTTCAATTCCCAGCATTCCTGAATTATCTAAAAAGTCAAAATGACTGATAACAGTATCGTTTCATGAAATGAACGTACTAAGTTAGTTTGGTATTTTTAATATGTTGCAAAACAACAATATACACAAAAGTTTGAAAAGAGCTACTTTGAAGTAAGCTTCCACTTTTTACAATAGCATTACAACCAATTAGAAACAGTCGGATTTGATAGAACTATTTCAAGTAGCTTGCTAGAATGTTATAGTTACTATCTTAGTTTTTAGCTTGGCTTAAAACTATGTGTGCGTGTAGAATTATTGCATTCACAACAGTTCATCACCGGCTAAAATGCCCCACCCATTGTTGTGGGGCATACTCACCGATTGCTGTGGGGCATATTACACTTTAACCGGGAGCATTTTCCCCTGGGTGAAAGAAAAAAGTTGAATTTAGGCATCTTTGAAAAATGTTTAATAGTACTTGTATCAGGATGTTTTTAATAAAAAATGAAAAGGGGTACTAATTTCTAACTAATATAACAATAAATTAGAGTAGTTAGCGCGGAGATCATAGTGTCGAATGGTGAAATATAGCTATTTTTGCTTAAGGGGGGCGTATTAGACCTGTTTACCCTACTAAGTATGTGACGATAGATTTAGACACCCAGCATTCTGGGGAACGCCGGGTCTAAAACAACAGAAAAAGCAACCACTTGAATACCGTAACCAAGAGTATGAATTTATCGAAAACGGCACTCTGTATCAGTACTAGTTGAGAAGCATGAAGCGGGATAATCGCCACTGGAGCCGACTGTTCCCTTGAAAGCACAGCTTTGCAGAACACCTTAAAACTTACATCTATATCCTAGCAACCATTTTCACCACGTTCAGCGTGGGAACAATTTGATTTAGTTACTCGATACGCATGAAAGATGTAAAACCACCAACTGTTTGGTTTGAACGTATCGAAAACGGTGAGACCAAGTTAGACCGATTCCTAGCGCATCTGTTGTTTAAAACGGTTTGTGATATCTATGACCAGGGGATTGATAATTATAGCGTCCGATCCGAATATTCGTGTCGGTCTAGCACGATATTTTCACAATTATCATGACACTTAGGAATAAAGCAAGGAAACTGATTCCAATTAAACTCATTTCACAAATAATCTTAGAAAGAAAGTTGAATTTTATTGACAACCTTTATGGGACTTGGTTTTAGTTATTCGAAGTTACGAAACTCTTTCGAAGCCTTTTAATCTGCCATATTGAAAACGCTAGATTAGAAATGCATTTTTTTCCAAGTTCATATTCGTTATCAATGACCTCAAAAACCCTCAAGCAGGCATTGTATTTATCGCTCATATGAGTAAATGCGCCCGGATAGTTTGCTACTGCGACAATAAAAACTCACATTTTCACACGAAAAGTTACAGGCACTCACACAACTAGGGTTGTGGTACCGGTAATACCGGTATCGAAAATCCCTGGAATACCGACCCATTTTTGGTACCGTAATACCGGTACTGAACAAA
Source organism: Topomyia yanbarensis (assembly GCF_030247195.1). Classification (NCBI taxonomy): domain Eukaryota; kingdom Metazoa; phylum Arthropoda; class Insecta; order Diptera; family Culicidae; genus Topomyia; species Topomyia yanbarensis. The sequence goes on from NC_080671.1 coordinate 59,248,090, forward strand.
AGCCAGTACCGTTATTTTCGGTACTATACCATTTTTTATGACAAATATGTTAACTTTGCAGTGGGATCTGTTTCAAAATATCGGTCTGCAAGTTAACGTTTAATTATATTGATTTGCCTTCTAGATAAATCGTTGAGATAACACCTTTGTGTGGGAATGAGGTGAGCCCATCATCATAATAATTCTAGAAGTTAAAGTTTTATTAGCGACATTCTGATTGGTTTCCATTATTCACTGGGTGGCGCGTAATAAGACTATGGTCTAAGTCATGTCTGTATTTGGTTTGCTCTTAAACCTTTATCTATAAAAGAACGAATAGAGATTTAGTAGCTAACCGTTTTAGACTTGGTGAACTGCTTCAAATGGGGCGATTTGTAATTATTGGTGATCGGAAAATTCAGCAAAACTCCATAGTTTACAGGAAAGCAAGGAGCCTTGATATACATTAGAGAATAGTAGGCAAACTACATAAAGGTCGGAACCAATTTTTAGAAAAGCAAGAGAGTAAATGCGATTAATCTGCTCGGATTTACTGCCATTCTCGCTTTGATTTACTGTTGTTAATAGGGTTTCATTCATTTACCATCTGTTCAAATCGATTTCAAAGTAGCCTAGATTTCGAAATAAAAGAAGGTGCCCTATATCCTCTGTGAAATAAGTCTAGCCATTCCGAAGCAATTAAAAACAATAAACATGTTTTTTGATCAGCACAAATCAATCATCTGAGAATAAGATCATCAGTTTGAGCATTCAATTTCAGTTTGAAGCTTTTTTTTTTGAATTTTTTAAAAAAAAATTCGAGTACCGGTACTTTACCGGTACTAGCGGTACTGAGGGCTTCAGTACCGTAGTACCGGTTCTCGCCAAAAAGGATCCGTACTGCGAACCCTACACACTGCAACTTCTCCGGATAAATACAACGTGTTAATTCTCCAGATAAATAAAACAGCCGGAGAATGAGTGAATGAGTTCATCACGGTATCCTTTTTTCGCTCGCTGCTTTCCTGTCGTTATACCAAAATACGAAAAAACAAGTCTATCATACTTCTTTGCCGCTTTTCTTTGTAATTAAGTGTTTTAATTGATTTCCACGAAATTAAAATTTTATCACCTTCTCCGGTGAGAAGGAAAAAGTCAAAGAAATTTTATCCGGAAAATCATTCTCACGCTATTTATGAAGACGGAGAATTTTGCGACTCATCTTATCTCGAAAATGTTGGACATCGGATAAGCCTCTTCCCGCGTGAGTGAGAGAGAATTACAATGCCTGCCTTCAAGTAAAAATTTTCAACAGAAATTACACAGGAACAAAAATTATTGTTTCAACGGCTTAGCAGGCTTGTTGTTTGTTCACACAATGTGTCACAAAGAGCGAAATACACCGATGAAAAATAGAGCAGCACAAAAACACTGCGATGTGCAGAAGGACCGCACAAAGAGAAACTTGAAAACGAAAAAGAGAAAGATCTGTGCACTAAGAGTTGCACAATTTCGCGCAAAGAGCCACCTTGAAGAGCCACTATTTTGTGCCTCCCCTCAGTGGCAAGCAGGTAGGAAGGCGAACCAAACTACAATTCAGATAAAGATTGATCGGAAGAACGTTTTAAAAATGTTTTTTTGTTTGCCTTCTCTGCTTCCGTGTGCGTGGGACTAAGATTCAGACTAAAGAGCCTCTCTCTTTATTTCTACTCTTTGAGGTGTGCAGCCATGGAGTAGAATGCACGTATGGGAGTAACACATATCGGAGTGAAGAGGTTTATTGTGAAGGAGAAGAGCGGTGGTTCGCATGAAAAGTGCGAAGAGCACGTTTTTTCATTCTTCTCTTTATTTGTTCTGAGGTGCATTACATCCCTGCGGCAGCGAAATAGGAGAAAAACACAATTTATTCCGAAGCGCCGTCTGACGGGCAGATAATATCCAATCAATAGCACACAAACACGCTCTATACCAAATGCCTACTACATATAAATTTTTACGGCAATCGGTTATGTTGTTTGGGAGTCCATAAATCATATACATACAAACATTGGCTTTTATATATATATATATATATATATATATATATATATATATATATATATATATATATATATATATATATATATATATATATATATATATATATATATATATATATATATATATATATATATATATATATATATATATATATATATATATATATATATATATATATATATATATATATATATATATATATATATATATATAGATAGATAGATAGATAGATAGATAGATAGATAGATTTTAAAATCAAACCAAAATTTTAGGGTAGTTTTATACATATATTTACTTCAAAAATCAAAAGAAAAGTTAATCGATGGAGCCTTAAGTGTAAAATTCAACGCAATTTCGCTTGATGTCCTCCATCAAAGTCTTTACAGTACGTACAGTGTCATCCGGTACCAGTTTCTCAGTTTTTTTTTCCATTTTCTTAACATGTCCTTCTCGTCTTTGACTGTCTTCTTGCTCTTCCGAAGTTCCCGCTTCATCATTGCCCAGTACTGCTCCACCGGACGCAGCTCCGGACAGTTTGGCGGATTCATGTCCTTTGGAACAAAATGGACAGAATTGGCCTCATGCCACTCCAGGACACTTTTAGAATAGTGGCATGATGCCAAATCTGGCCAAAATAGCGGAGCTTCGTCGTGCTGCTGCAAGAACGGCAAAAGGCGCTTCTCGAGTCACTCAGATTTGTAGATCTCGCCATTTACTGTGCCCTTTTTCACGAAAGGATCACTCCTCAGTCCGCAAGAGCAGATAGCCTGCCAAATGAGATATTTGAAGGCGAACTTCGACATTTTCTTCTTCTTAAATTTGTCGTCCACATAGAACTTGCTCTTGCTGGTGAAAAACTCTAACCCCAGAATTTGCTTAAAATCGGCTTTTATATAGTTTCATCGTCCATCACACAGCAGCCATATTTTGTCAGCATCTTCTCGTAGAGATTCCGTGCCCGAGTTTTAGCTGTCGATTGTTGCCGCTCATCACGGTTTGGGAAGTTCTGTACCTTGTATGTATGTAGTCCAGCTCTCTTCTTTGCATTCTGGACGTAGCTCTGCGACATGCCGATCTTTTTAGCCAAATCACGGCTTGAGACGTTGGGATTTGCTTTAATCATCCGCTTCACCTTTCCCTCCGTCTTTTTGTTCTCCGGTCCCGGTTTTCTTCCAGCACCTTTGCCGTGGTCCAACGTCAACCGCTCCTGGAACCGCTTCAACACTCTGGAGACGGTTGAATGGTGAATGTTCAACATTTTTCCCGACTGCCGGTGCAACAGGTCAGGAAATTCCAGGTGTTTGGAAAGAATTTGTTCTCTCGGCTCGCGTTGGTTCTCCATTTTCGTTGAATCGAAAAACACGACTTCGAGTTTGACAGCATATAAACAATACACATCAATGAGAAAGTGTGCAAAATTTGGTTGATTTTTACCCAATGGTAAAAAAGTTATGCCCTGTTGAATGTGTCGCAATAATTTCGAGTTCGCCCTTTAGTACATCGATGAATTTTTAATTTTTAATTTGCTTTTTACTCTACACAGTTACAATTTACTCTACTTACAACAAAGAATATTCAAGAGAAAGTATTTAGCGGCTAACCGAAAATGTCAATCCCGAATGGTGCTATAAAACGACAACAGACAACACGTTTTCAAGAATCGTAATGAGTGGAAAATATCCAGAGACCATTCGAAGAAAGAGAATGCCGAAATTTTCATTTTATCTTCTGATAAGGCAAGCGATTTGTAGATACCGAGAAATACTTCAACTTCTATTTTCTCGGCCAGGTGTCCCGCAACTATTACCTGTTGTGTGGCATCACGTGATTTTGCTCTATTTTAAAATATTTTAAGTTTAAATGAAACTATTTTGAAAACTGGCCCCGGCCTGCTGGATCAGAGAGTAAGGCGATAGCCTCATAAGGCACCAATTGTTTGTTCGAACTCCAGCCGGAAAGGATTACTGGCAGTCAGTAGGTTCGTAGCACTAGCTCTGCATTTGTCATGTCTATTGCGAATCGGTTGCGAAGTCTTTCGAAACAGAAGGATAAGTTCCGTTACGAAACGTAGTATCAAAACTTTGTTACATTCAGGACTACTTTCACACAATATGTTCAGACAAGTGAGAACAACAATTTATTTGTCTATTAAAATATTCAGACTCTTCTATAGATCCTAAATTGTTTATGAAATTAATATTCTTCATAGCACTGAACTTACGAATTAAAAATTTTGCGGAATTTTTATCAGTGGCGGTTTGTATGGCTAACTTTCTAGTTCCTTCTGGTGATATAACACCTTGAGATCTGGTTGGTCGTGTGCGAAGTGAAAAACTCTTTCGTAGATTGCTGTCATTTCGGGACGTGTTTTGCGTTTTTATTCGCTGGGAAAGTGTACTAAAGCATCGTCGGATAGTCGGACATTATGGAATACGCCGTAGGAAATAGATTCCTGGAGTGCGACGACCCGAAAAAGCGTTTCTCGGAGGTTTTTCTTCCCCGCAGAAGCATCGTCAGGTGCGAAAACAAGCAGGGCGAACGAATACATATCCGCGCCCGTCACTCAGCACTGTTTTACAAACGCTATTGCTGAGAACGAGAGTGTGAGAGCAACCAAGCTATTGCGAAAGTGAGGCAGACAAACACAACGAAAAGTGTGTATGTACACTACACAGAGAGCTTCATCGACGGCATGTTTTTTCTGCCAGTCTCCCGTTTTTCTGCTATGGAAATTGCGCGAAGGACGTCTTGAACCGGTGACAACACCGTCGATCTCAACGTTGTGAGCGGGTATGTAGACACAGCAGTCCTTCATAAAAGGCTTGTGGTTAGTAACGTACATTTGCTTGCTTTAGACAGAATATCACGGAATTCGGAGCATATCTGAGTTAAGTTACGAGATATCTGTCAGGGCTGAATATTTCTGCTTAAGATTATTAGAAATCTTTATAACACTTATTATCTTATTATTTTTATCCGGCAGACGACTAAATATGGTCCGCCCGTGTTCAATGTGTATGATTTTGAATGGGAAGTCGGAGTCTTTGATGACAACATTCATTTTACCATTACCTGGGTTGTTCCCAGAGAGTTTATTTATTAGCGGGTCTGGACCCCGGCGCAATGCTAAAAAAGACAGAAATTACTGGAGATATAAGAAACTGAAGGACAAGGCAGAGTAAAGTAAAGCAAAAATCTTTCCTTCGCTAACGATTCTCATACATACTTGAAAAAAATGGTTAAAATTTCTGCGACTGTTGTGTTAGTTTAGCTACATTTTCCATCTATGTATTTCGCTCTCTATCCACATTGTTTCAAGAAAGAAAAAATCTCGACCCAAACCCGACAGTTTCAAAATTGAAAAACCCGACCTGATCCCGAAATTATAAAATTTGAAAAACCCGTACTCGAGAATAGTTTTTTTAAACCCGAACCCGCAAATTTCAAAATTTGAAAACCCGAAGCAGAATGTTTTTAATTTCAGAAACCCGATCCGAACCCATCTTATTATAACGGAGAATCAACTAGAGATCCCAAAGGTTTTTAATTTTGGGCACCCAAGCTGGACCCTAGGCTCATCTAATAATTATAGAACCACTCTAACCGGAAGTCGATATCTTAACCGGACAGTAGGAAGAATCAGCGGCTAACTCATGGAGACACAAAAAGCTTCATGATGACAGTTTCAAACAACCTTCCCATCCTACATAACCGAAATTTATAATTTTTTATCGACGACTACAAGAGCAGTTTTGTATGATTACATGTATGAAATTAAGCTATGGCAATTGGCAATTCGAATTACACAGTTTACACGACGTCACCCGCGTTACTGATTGGTACGGTCGAACTTGTGCCGAAGGGTGTCATTCAAAATTCTCTGATGCGTTCTAGATGTCACATCATTAACATTAGGACGATCGTCTATGATTGGGTATCTAATTTCTTTCTTGCTTCAGATAGTATGATATGCTCGCCAGTAAAAACGCTTCGACATCTCCAATGAAGTTCTCGGAACGACTCCAAACTCCTACAAATCCTCTAATGGCTTGAACGGAACACACAATAATTTTACGATTAAATCCTTAAAATCGTGGAAATTCGTGTATGAAAATACAAGCAGGCTGGGTCGTCGCATGATACAGATTCCTTCATGAAAATGATGAAATTTCTGAAATCGGATTTCTTCATGAACTTGAGCACCATAAAATATGACGAATTATAGCGATTCAAAGGTGGCAAAATTTAGTACGGCTATGTATGTCATCCATTCGTATCACGAAGTAAAGTTAATTGCTACAAAAAGAGATTGGGTGTTGTGTATAGGCATACACAACGTCAAGAAATGGTTGGGAGTGATCTGTCCAAAACCTAAACCCGAAAAATCTAAACTGGAAAAACCCGAACCCGACCCGAGCCCGGAAGTTTAAAATTTCAAAAACCCGGACTCGACCCGAACCCGATAATTTCAATTATGAAAACCCGGAATCCGGCCCAAACGCGAGAACTTTAAATTTATAGAAACCGAACCCGATAGATTTCGGGTCGGGTTCGGTATCTATAAATTCCGGGTTTCGGGTCCAAAAACTCGAAGCCGACCATCTCTAGGCTCTGGAACGAGAAAAGAACGGACAACTATCCTTCAAGGGTCAAGAGTGCGCGAGTTCGGATTCCGAGAGTTATCGCTGCCTCCGAAAGAAAAGAAATCGGGTTAATCCTGTGCGTTCCATGAGGAAAATTCTGAAGAAACATGGGATCAGCGCATTTACGTGGCGCGAAGTCGAGGACGCGAAAGATACGCATATGACAACTAACCGTTTCCGGTGGCTACGAGTCGAGCGCTGTAAGACGATTCGAAACTTTCCCAATTTAAAAAAATTCGGTGATCCGGTTCACAGACAAGAGCATGTCTACTTGACTCTGCGAAAAGACGTTTGTTGATGCCATCTAACAAGTTCCTTGCGAGTTACATTGTCCCTCAAAACGGGAGGCAAGTGAGAGTGATCGCAATCCCAAAACCGATGAAAACATGCTCCAATTACAATTCGTATCGGCCGATTGAAATGCTGCCTTCGAAAATTATTCGATTTGGTTGTATCAAACACCGATATTGTCGGTAAAATTGGGAGCCTACTTCGGATCATTCGTGTATCAAGGTTGATCTAACATATCATGCTTGGGTGGCGACAAAATGCCCTACGTGTACATCATCGACTGCACCGCATTTACCAGAGTTCGCGAGTAAAAAAATGTCGAGAACCGTAACCCACATTCCGGTGCTGCGCTTAGTAACGCACGATAATGAGATGCAGATGCAGATGAAAAGCTATTCACACTTCAACGGTGTCAATTAATTCTAATGAGCCCGATAGGCACCAACTGCCGGATCATCGTCCAGTAGTTCCACTACTTGCGGTTGTGTCGGTAGCTGATTATCTCACCAGATTGCCCAACGCGTGTGCTTCGCTGACTCGCACAATCAGCATCACTTTGAATAATTGATGCCAACCGGAATGTCAAACTGCATCTCGTGGAATTTGTCTGGATCTGTCAGAACTCACACCCCGTATTTACACAAGATGTAAACCACTTTACTATTAAAATATCACTCGAATCACCTTTCAGTCAAACTACTATTTGCGGTGAATCTGTGTGTGTGAGTACAAGCATGCTCCCATCATTAATCCCGTAGTCATAAATTTCCCTACAGAACTTCCCGTGCCGTATCCTCTTCGGCAGTCACAATAGAACCGCAGCAGAGAGAGAGAGAGACAGAGGAAACGGGCAGGAGTGAACGTTCAGCATAGTGATGGCATTCTTCACTTTTGAATGAAACATGGTCCCACTCCATCGGAAAACATTCAACCTTTCCAGCATAAGAGGAACACAAAAACCGTGCACACTTGTACACTAGCTCAAGGGTCTGATTCTTGTTGAAAATTTTGAAAAGGAGAGGAACCACAAACATCATAATCTCACGGCATCGCATCGGTGAAAGGGACTAGAGAGCATCATGCCCGGTGTCCTTGGCACTCCGGAGGGTCTACAGTGTCGGCCGCCGCTGTTTTGAAAACCACACTCCACTGGGGACTGCTCCGCTCAAGAGGATCACTTGTGGGCTGGGGAATGTGGAAGAATAAAAAACGGAAATATATAGCTGAAATTTATATTCATTTCATTCCGACGAAAATTCAAAGCAGTTTGATATAAATACATATACGAAAGCAGACGAAAGAGACGAGAGTAAATACTAATTCGCCAATTTAAAATAGACCTTCATGTTATGGGCGAAGTGAGGCCGGTAGCGCGACGGGCAAGACTTGTTCGCATGCAGTTGTTCCGGGGATGCTGTTGGAGGTAGTCCGTAATAGTAATAATAATGATAATAATAAGAAATTGATTCAACGAGTACTTTTCCGGAGGCTTTTGTAAACTTTTGATCATCGTTTGATCCTACGGTATTTTGAAAACACACATACACATGCACGGTTAGACACACACCGGCTCGCTGGCTGCAGGATCGGAATTGCTCGGAACTATTATGGTGCTTAGCTTCGTGTGTTGTGGGCCTTGTGGCGGATGTACCTATCTTCTACGATAGCTTTGTGAAGGATGGTCATGGGAAGACTTTATCTTATAAAATAGAACGTTTTATATAGCTGGAAATTTCGGATTAGGTTGACTTTTCGTATACTCGTCTAAGTTGGTCGTTCTTACTTTTACGTTACATTCATTAAATTTATCGTACAGCCCAATTAATTCAGTTGAATGGATTGTTGTCCTGAAGCCGTTGTATTGTTTAGCTAACCATCGAAACTCCACTTAGCAAGTTTGATATTTGAATTGAAAATATTTCTATTTCTTATGGGTTTCACTTTTCTAATAAAGGAAATTTGCAGAAACGGTTGGCGCAAAGATGGTTTTTAACAATATTCTCTTTCATGGAGAAAAATTTAAACTAAATTGTTCCCCACTAAGGAGAAATATAGTATAGTGAAAATAAACCTATTAATATAAGTAAAAGTTGCTCTGGAATATGTTGGTATAGGTTTAAGGCTTATGAAATGTATAGGAATCGCTCACACCTTGAAAACTTTTTCCGAGGACCGGAGTCTGTATGTATGTGTGTGTATGTAAGGAATTCCACGGGGATCCGTTCAAAAATATTTAAAATCGTGACCGACCATCTCAGATTCTTATGAAAATTTAATTTTTGAGAATGAGTTACAGGGAATGAACATTTCTGTACGAAAAAATATACACTGAATGTTGTGTCATTTTTCTTAAAGGACAAATTTCGTGCCAACTCGAACAAATGTTAGCAGCACCCTCTACGATTTTAATAAATCTTTCTGTACATGAGAACTTCGTCACAAAATGCCACTTTGCATACTTTGTTTTTCCAAAAATGATCTAGACTGTCATTTGAAAAGGGTAAAACTTTTTTAATCAATTTTTTTCAAATGACAATGACAAATCCTACAAAAAAATGTTGTTAGAGTGATTTTCACAAAATTAGTTAGATTTTTGAATAAAAATATTGAAAAAATTCTTTATCGACTCCTACACTGAAAAAAATCTATTTTAAAAATTTAAAGTCGATTTACTAAAAAAAGCCCATCTTAGATTTGTACGAAATTTTGTTCCAAGATAGGTAATTATGTTCTCAACCTACCGTCAAAAATTCAAGTTGGGCACTTTTAAGAAAAGAAAAGTTATTTGAAAAAAAAACTTTTCCTTGTTCAAAATGAATTTTTTTCAGTGTATTTTCATCGAAAACTGAGCCAATGAAAATCATAATCATCTTAGAATCCAATTTCCCAACTGCTAGTTACCTGATACATGCAAAAAGTATCAGCAACAAATTTTGTATAGCATCTCGGACTAGACTGAAACGAGGCCGAAGGGATTCATTTAACGGAGAACTGGTACTAGAATACTTAGCGCACGACCAGACAACATGTTTAATATCGCGATAACCGTCACCACAAGCGCAGAGACCTCTTTCCATGACCTCAATACGCCGAAGATGAGCCTAATACGTATAATGATTGTACATGACCCGAGATATCACCCGAATGAAGTCATGACCCTCATCCATTCTCTTGGACCAAGGTTTGTTGATACATTTGGGATTCCTAAACTTCCATCGCTCCACGAAATTTGCCTCTCAAAAGAAATATTTACAAAGTCTAATGCCAAAATGTCCACCTTCTCATTATCATTCTAATCCAAGTGTCCGCCTTCTTATTACCCGGAATGAAGCACTGTGAAAAAAATCAAACTAAGGTGATCTAATATGATTTTTCAGATAAAGTACTCAAAAACTCCAATGGAAATACAAAGAGTACTTTCTATGCTCCATCAAACGGAGAGCCTCCTGTCGTTGATAGGTAAATATAAAACCATCAATTTTGTGGGGAGAATATTGGCAGCACAGCCTCTTATATGATTGCACTCACCACTACTATCATTATAATTAGCATAAAAGCGATGCATAGCTGTCATCATATGACGAACGTTCCATATATCCCAATCACAGGATGAATAGAATACACAACGTAGGCCCTAGCCACCAGACGAAACATTGTTTCTCTGATAATCTGTCCGCTAATCCGTCGACGGACCTGTGCCAATAATCGCGTTTTTCAGCTTTCATCAAGTTTTTCATTTGCATTTGAAACCTCGCGTATATTGGGAAAAATTCGGACGATCCGACGTTCAAAAGTCCGTTTCGCGTATAATTCTAAGGTAGGAGACTGCTCACGGTTGTTTGCGTCGGGTACTCGTCTGACCTTTAATCGTAGTGCAAATGCATTATGTAAAATCTGGGGGAAAATGTAGAGACAGACATATAAGGACATTTGGGGTTTTTGATGTCCCATGTGGAAATTCCTGCTAGTTTCTAAGATTACCGAGACCAGGAACCACTTACTTCGGTTTTGTAACAGCACCCTTCAAGGGATACTCTCACGCCTTTACGAGGAAACTTAGGAGAGAAAACTGATTTTCCTCTTTCGGAAATTTATAAGCACATTAGAAAATTTTCTGACAATGGGATGGTCAGACTCTCGCTCTTTAGTGTACAAGCAAACGTAGAAATTAGTCGTTGTCGGTGGCGTAGCACTCTTTTGCATTATCGGAGCGTTCCTTAAAAGAATGTGTCATTTTGTCCCCACATAATTTATATACATTTTCCACAATGTGCCTTGTTTCTACAACAAGTCGCTATAGGCCCAATTATTTGCAACAGCGGAAGTTCATGCTTCGCGACACAAAAAGGCGAACAGGTAGACTAGCCCCGCCCAAAAGATCAAAGTTTGGAAGAACAGATTCTGCGAAAGGTACGAAATGCGGCTGATGGAAAATAAGTTGTTTTCAAATATTCCTTGATTTTTTCCAGAATTTTCACTGGCTGAAACAAAGGGTTCTTGAAGGAGCGAACTCCATACTTCGCAATTAAGGTCCCTGTTGGAGACTACACCATTAATCTCTACTTCCTGAGCGGGTACATTGATAAGATACTTCTTCGTGCATGGTAAAGTGGTATTTAGTTAAATCTCGCATATATCGATGATGTTAAATGACTCATCTTTACCCTCATTCAAGTTTGTTATGAATATATACCAAATTCATTACTGATACTTTTTGCATGTATCAGGCAATTAGCAGCTGGGAAATTGTATTCTGAGATGATTATGACTTTCTATGGATTAGCTTTCGATGAAAATACACTGAAAAACTAAAGTCGGTTTGAACAAGGAAAGTTTTTTTTTAAATAACTTTTTTTTCATTAAAAGTGCCCAACTTGAATTTTTGACGGTAGGTAGAGAACATGATTACCTAACGTGGAACAAAATTTCGTCCAAATCAAAGATGGGTTTTTTTAATAAATCGAATTTAAATTTTTAAAATAGTATTTTTTTTCAGTGTAGGAGTCGGTGAAGATTATTTCAATATTTTTATTCAAAAATTTAAATAATTTTGTGAAAATCACTCCTACAACATTTTTTGTAGGACTTGTCATTTTTTGAATATAGCCATTTAAAAAAAATGGTAGAAAAAGTTTGGCCCTTTTCAAGAGACAGTCTAGATCATTTTTGGAAAAACAAATGCATGCAAACTGGCTTTTTGTGACAAAGTCTTCATGTACAGAAAGTTTCATTAAAATCTGAGAGGGTGCTGCCAACTCTGAATACGATTTAGCGCAAAAATCATCAAAAATTTGTGTTAAAAATTTAAATTAAAAAAAAACATTTTTTTCCAATTTTTTATATTTTGTTAACAAAAACCAAAAGAAAATGGAAACATTTTAAATGTGATTGTATGATGGAGAACTAATCGGAAATAAGTTTTTCTAACAATAACATTAAACATGTTTTAAAATTTCATACACATGCCAAAAGAGAAGTTACAGGAAATGTTATGGGCATTTTGAAAAACCTATTGTTGTTGATAGAGAAACGCGAATAAGTTATGAAAAGATCGTAATGAAATAAAATAATTGTGTTTCTGAAACAAATTTTAAAATATCTCGAGAACTGCTACATTTCAGAAATTTTTTGTTATTGGCATTTTGATTTAAAATGGCGTTTAGAATATTCAAAAAGAAAATTGTATTTTTAACTGCAAATAGTATGAATTATGAAAATATGTCAAAAGTGGATGTTAGGAAAACATTTTATAGAAAGCTTCTCCATGATCCAAATACACTGACAAAGTTTATTTTACGCATTAAAACGATAAACATTAGATTTTTGACATTTTATGATGGGGTAACGCGAATAACTTTTAAAAAGGGTATAATTAGTCGAATTAACTGTTTTTGTTGGAACAAAATTCCAAATATATCGACAGCTATCGCATTTTGGAAGATTTTTGGTAAATTAATTATGATTTAAATTGATACTTAGAATTATATTCTGTGATAAAATTACAGTTTTGTATGTATGAAATTTATAAACATATATAAAGTTATTGTTAGAAAAGCTTTTTTACCAAAAAGTTCTCCATCATACAATCACATTAAGTAGGCTTTTTTCTCTTTAGTTTTTTTTTTGACAAAATATAAAATATTAGAAAGATGGGTTTTTTCAATTTATCGTTTCAACACAAATTTTTGTGTTTTTTTCAGTGCATATTGTTTCGTAATGAAGTATTTATTCCCTGTAACTCATTTTCGGAAAGTTTTGCTGTATAAAATACAGTAATAAAACAAAAAATTGAAATTAATGCACGTAGAAATACCTACGCCCTTTTGAAAAATTGCTCTTGTATCAAAATATTGCAATTGTAAGAGAAAATCATGGAGATTCGCAAACCGAACTTCAAAGTTTCGTTCGAATCGACGATGGACCTATTTTGTTGGGTGGCCGGTGTCTCATGGAATTCCTCATATACATATTCGGACTAATTTCATGTAATTTTCTCAGAAACGGCTGAACCGATCTTATCGAAACTAGTTTCAAATGGAATGCCTAACGTGACTATTTGACACGTTTAATTTTGTTTTTGGAAATGTTGTTTACGTTTTGAGATATAGGAAATTTTATCAAAACACAACATGTTTTAAGCCATTAACTTTCGAACAAAAAGATCACGTCGCGCAAACTATATGGAAATAAAAATCCTATAAAAATACCTTTCTAACAATCTATAGATAGTAAAAATTCGTTCACGACCATCGATGATATTAAACATTTTGTATTTTTGTTCTTCGCTTACCATTTTCCACTATCGAAAAATGAGACCGTTACATGCAAAGTTTTGCTTTATTGGTATTTTAGGGGCCAAATTAAACCGATTTTGAATATCGGGGTATGGAAACACATCTACATGATTCAAGGAATCCGTGAAAACATTATGTGATTTTTTTCATTAATATATTCACTTTGATTGATATTATTCATTTAATTTGTTTTATTCACTTTTTTCATTCTATTTGTATTTTTACAAGTTCATACATTTTAATCAGTTTCATTTTAATAATCTGACTATTTGTTCAGTTTTATTTCGGTTCAACCAAATTATTTATTTGACACATTTCTTTTTCTCTAATAATTTATAGCTTTGCTTAGTTTTTCATCTTAATCAATTCGTATTGATCTGCTCATTTTCTTTTTGTTTATTTTAAGAATTCTATTCGTTTTGTTTATTTGATTTGTTTGTTTTACATTTCTTACAAAAGAAATGTATAGGATTCGCTCAAACTTTGAAAACTTTTTCCGAGGCCCGGAGGGCCGAGTCTCCTATACCAATCGACTCAGCTCGACAAATTGAGACAATTTCTGTATGTGTGTGTATGTGTGTATGTGTGTATGTGTGTATGTATGTATGTATGTATGTACAAAATGTCATGTAATTATCTCAGCAATGGCTGAACCGATCTTAATGAAACTAGTTTCAAATGAAAGGTCTAGCGTGCCCATTTGACACTATTATTTTTGTTTTTCGATATGCTGTTTACTTTCTGAGATATAGGTCATTTTGTCAAAACATTGCAGGTTTTTAGTAAATAACTTTCGAACAAAGCAACGTGGTCCCGCAACCTGCGCATAACATTTTTTGTAGGATTTGTAATTTTTGGACTCTAGCTATTTGAAAAAAAAATTATTAAAAAGGTTTGATCCTTTTCAAAAGACAGTCTAGATCATTTTTGAAAAAAAAAACGAAGTATGAAAAGTGGCTTTTTGTGACAAAGCTCACACGTACAGAAAATTCCATTAAAATCTGAGAGGGTGCTGCCAACTCTGAATATGATTTAGCGTGAAATTCGTCAAAAACAAAAATTTGAGTTAAAAATTAAAATTTAAAAAAAAACATTTTGTCCAATTTTTTTATATTTTGTCAACAAAAACCTAAAGAAAAAAGAAACATTTTAAATGTGATTGTATGATGGGGAACTGATGGGTAAAAAAGTTTTTCAAATAATAACATTATACATTAGGGTGGGGCATTGTTATATGGAAAAACGTAATCATAGCCACATCAACCGAGCACAGCACTTTTTTGGTTCCTTTTGGGGTCCCAAACAACTGTGCAAAATTTGGGGTCGATTGGATTTGACCCGGCGTAGCGCATTGCGTTCGAAATTTGTATGGAGATTAGTATGGGAAAACCTACATTTTTGCATTTTTAATTCTACAGACTACAATTCTTTCTTTAGTATGCAAACAAATAGATAGAAGTGTAGTCCAGGATATGCTGAACAACTTTGCCGAAGGATGTATGGTGTTAGAATGTCTCTAAGCCATGTTATAGCTGTTCAAAGTTCGATACATCGAATTAAATGCCAAAAATCATTTTTATTGCCAACACTGCGGGTGTACCAATGGTATTTCATATAGCATTCCGAAATAACATTATATATTTTAGTTTTACCACATTGGTATGTTTGAATGAATTATTCAAAAGCCTTAGATCAATTTCATGAGCGTAGGTAGTTGAGCAATAGGGCGTAGTGAGGGGGGATGGGGAGAGATTTTAATATGTAGAAATTTCGGTTCAACCAAATTATTTATTTGACACATTTCTTTTTCTCTAATAATTTATAGCTTTGCTTAGTTTTTCATCTTAATCAATTCGTATTGATCTACTCATTTTCTTTTTGTTTATTTTAAGAATTCTATTCGTTTTGTTTATTTGATTTGTTTGTTTTACATTTCTTACAAAAGAAATGTATAGGATTCGCTCAAACTTTGAAAACTTTTTCCGAGGCCCGGAGGGCCGAGTCTCATATACCAATCGACTCAGCTCGACAAATTGAGACAATGTCTGTATGTGTGTGTGTATGTGTGTATGTGTGTATGTGTGTATGTATGTATGTACAAAATGTCATGTAATTATCTCAGCAATGGCTGAACCGATCTTAATGAAACTAGTTTCAAATGAAAGGTCTAGCGTGCCCATTTGACACTATTATTTTTGTTTTTCGATATGCTGTTTACTTTCTGAGATATAGGTCATTTTGTCAAAACATTGCAGGTTTCTAGTAAATAACTTTCGAACAAAGCAACGTGGTCCCGCAACCTGCGCATAATTAGAAACCTTGTAAAAATACCTTTCTATCAAGCTATATATTGTCAAAATCCGTTTACGAGCGACGGAGATATTATACATTTGGTATTTCTATTCCTCGCTTACCAATTTTCACTAATTAAAAAGGAGACCGTTTCATATAGAGTATTGCTTTACTGGTGGTTTAGGGGTAAAACTAAACCGATTTTGAATATCGGGGTTTAAAAACACATCTACGTGATTCAAGGAATTTGATTTTGGAACCATTTTGTGAATTACCTATATAATAATTGAACTATTTCTCAAAAATCAACATGTAAGTTCGCTTCAAAAACAAAATGATGCGTCCATTGCGAATTTTTTCTCGAGAGATCATGTATTTATCCCTTGGATAAGGCGATGCGTTCAATCGTGAAGTAAATATTGGACTATACAGTAATTCACCTAGTAGTGAGATAAAAGACTTCTCATACAATGTTATACTCGTGGCATCACGGAAATAAACTGTATTTTTAAATCCCAAAACTCTAGTAAAAATTTAGCTCTTTGCAAAATTTCGATTATATTGGTTATGGCGCAAAAATTACTACTTACATTATTTATAATAAGGATGTAAGGAATCAATATATCGCATAATATACCTATAAAAATAAGGTCTTGGCATGAACCATCATTTGCCATTCCTCACATGCCCTTCCCATCTCTATCTCACTCTCTCTTTCTCTCTCTCTCTCTCTCTCTCTCTCTCTCTCTCTCTCTTGTGATAAGATTCTCTGCTAATCTTTATTAATATTCTAGCTAATTTCATGTGTGCGATGTAATTGTGAAGGTTTGAGAAAACAAAACTATTTTTTGTCTGTTACCCTATTATTTTCTTTGCATTTTAGTGTACAAGAGACTCGCGGAAACAATTTTAATAATACATCCTACATTTCAAATATGTGCCTTATGGGAAAACTATAACTATTTTCAAGGTGTAATTGGCATTTCGAAACGTTGCACTATGGGTAGACAGGTGACCATCGAAAACTATATCAACTCAAATTTAATTCAGTTCTATTCAAAGCTTGTATAAACACTATAATAAAGGAAACTCATGGCTATTTCAGAAAAAAAATATGTGGCTTAACTGGGAGGTGGGACACGTGCGATATTTCAACTCTTCGTATCTCTATTGAATTTTGAATAACACATATGCTCAAATATGTCATGTGAAAACTAAGAACACCTTTTTGTGATGATATTGAAAATGCACATATATTGTATTGGTATGAACTTTCATGAAAAATAACGTATCAAAGCCCAAAAATATCCACGAATTAGATCCGGGAAAAGAAGTCTCCCAAAGCCCCCACTCTCAATGGGGGATGCAAGTACAAGGTGTCTTCTAACTTATCGTCGTCCATATCTGCTCTATACTGAGTACACTTTAATTGAAGTTTCAATGGAAGTCACAATTAGTAGTGAGGCATTGGATAATTCAGCACACGTTTCGTTCGAGTTTTCCATATTGTACAAGTAAATTAGCGAGGTTTACAATCAGAGTTTATGCATTGGTCAGATGGTTGATCTGACTACATTTGTGCCATCCTGACAGTTTGAACCATTTCTTTTTCACAGTATTGGATTATACAGGGCTTATTTATCCATATTTCCTGAACGAGAATCCGGAACGAAACAATATGCAAACTATAAGGATGACTGGAATGAGACATTATTTATTTTAATTCAAATGAAAACTGAAATATCTACTTGTCTCTTTTACGAATCGCATTCTCCATCTTTTGTTCTCTGTTCAAAGGGCTTTCGTGAGATTTTGTCTACTTTCCGAATCTGTAATAAGTTTTGATGTAGGCGTTCATTTGATAAAGTTATGACATATTTGGCGAATGAAGATTAGTCAAATCGTTGTAAACGTCACGAAAGAATGTGCCATGTGACCTTGTGGCGCGTTAAATTACTGGACCAGCAAATTCTATTCTGCACAATTTTTTTCGGGAATATGTTACCAAAAAGTAAACTTTGAATTCCAAAGCAAATTGAACGTTCCAGGTTCCTGATAACTAATTAAAGTCCATCAGAAATGTTGAAACACTAAATAATCTTAAAACGACGTTGTCAAGTAAAGAAGCGTGAAAACGAAAAGACTAAAACAAAAAAAAGGATGGCAGCCCTAGAAATCCCATTGTATATTAATTAGCCTTTTCTCAGAAGATAAGATTTTCAAAAACATTTCATAACATTCTGATGCAATGGTTCTCAAATTCAAGATTGGGTTATCTATTTTCAAAAATGTTTTTAACTTTAACTTTAAATGATCATTGCATTTTAATTAATTATTTCATTCAGCATCTTTTTATTCATTTTGTTCATCTGCGTTCATTTTATCTACTTTATTATTTTCATCATTTGGATTCACTCTGACCAGTTTATAATTTTCGTGCATTTTACTCATATCATTCATTTAACTTATTTTCTATTCACTTTTTCTTCAATTTATTAATCTGAGTATTTTTTCAGTTTTATTCATTTCATCCAAATAATTTAATTGACGCAATTTTTTTTCTATTAATTTATCACCTTTTAACATCCTTTAATTTTTTATTTCAATCATTGCATTTTATTCGGCTCATTTTCTTCTTTTTTTCATTTTATCAATTAAGCTCATTTTGTTTATTTGATTCATTTGTTTTATTTATTCATTTCATTTTTTATACATTTTATTTTCTTTGTTCATTTCACTCTTTTTATTCATTTGTTCCATTACATTCATTTGATCTCTATTGTATTCACTGCATTCATTAAATTAATTTGATTCATTGATTCATTTGATTAATTTGATTTATTTGGTTCATTCGATTCATTTGATTCATTTAATCCGTTTTGTTCATATCTTTAATTTTGTTCATTTAATGTTCAGTAATTTCTTTTATTTCATTCAATTTGTTAGTTTAAGTCAATTTATTCTATTAATCTTATAACTATTTCTAAATATAGTCTAAAATTTCAATTATTAAGCTAATATAATTTGATTCGTGTATATTCTAATTTTGATTTACATTAATCATTCTACTCATTTTATGAATTTTAACACCTTTAATTTCTTTTTTTTGTTTCATTCGTTCTAATGATTTTCTTTCATTTATTTAGTTTATTCGAGATTTTATTCGTGCATGACTAGAAACTGTTGTCATCCCATCTTTAGTTGGGTGCCTACTTCGCATGAGTTCTACAAACTAATGAATGATCCAACAGTGATATGTGTAAGAAATGTCCCATCTCACTGCTAGGTGGATTAAATCGGTTTTATTTATTGAGTTTATTCAATTCCCTTAATTTTTATTTTATTAATTTTGTTCATTTCATTCATTCAAATCATTTTGTTCATTTTGTCCATTTCATTGTATTGATTCATTGTATTCACTGGATTCGTTAAACTCATTCGATTCATTTGATTCACTTGATTCATTTGATTTATTTGATTCATTTGACTCATTTGATTCATTTGATTCATTTGATTCATTTGATTCATTTGATTCATTTGATTCATTTGATTCATTTGATTCATTTGATTCATTTGATTAATTTGATTCATTTGATTCATTTGATTCATTTGATTCATTTGATTCATTTGATTGCTTTGATTGCTTTGATTACTTTGATCGCTTTGATTTCTTTAATTGCTTTGATTCATTTTATTCAAGTTTCTTTTTTAAATTTTATTCATTTCATGATAAATCATTCCACTTATTTATTTCATTCAATTTATTAGTTTGAGTCAATTTAAATTATTAATTAATTTTATAACTATTTTACAATATTGTCCAATTTTCCATGTGCTGAGCTTCTTTAAATTGATTTATGTATTTTATTAATTTGATTTATATTAATCATTATTCTCATTGTATGAATTTGAAAACCTTTTCTCCATGTTTTGCTTTATTTTATTATTTCGTTCGTTTTATTGATTTTCTACAATTGATTCACTTTATTCGAGGATTTATTCGTGCTTCACCCGAGCAAATACTCATGGGTTCAAACACCACATAGCCCCTTGAAAAAACCTTAAACATGGTCCGTGCTAAAATTCACTACCATCAAGACACCATAAAATGGTCTCAATAACCCATAAACACACCAACATATGGTATTTCATATGGGATCTACTGGACCATGGTGATGGTGTTTTCATGGGTTGAACCCATTTCAAACACCCATGTCAAACCCCATGAGCATGGGTGTATTATGGGCTTGTCATTTGCTCGGGCACATGAGTTCTGCAAACCGATAAATGATCCAACAGTGATATGTGTAAGAAATGTCTCATCTCACTGCTAGCTGGATTAAGTTAGTTTTTTATCATAAGTTTTCTTCTAGATTTTTTTTCCATTATATAAATATTTTAGAACATTGTTGGGACTGTTGAATTGCATTACTTTGCCAAAAACGGAAACTTACGGTCATACAACTATGTGTCGGTATGTCCCAATTAGTGTTAGTTTGAATCCCCGGTAGTGCCACTTACTATTTTTCCTTAATAACGCTCAGATAATTTTCAATTTCGTTATATTTGAACATTTTATTTTTTGGAACGTTTTATCCAACTAAAATTTACAGGTTTCTTGTAAACTTTGTATACATCAAGCCCAACCAATATGGGTTTCGATAGGCTAGAAATTGCTTGTTTTGATTATTGATTATTGATATTCCTGTAAAGTGACTTTATATAATACATCAGTAGAAAATTATGATAGATTATTCCATTCTACCATGTTACCAAAAAAAATCTAAATTAAAATTTAGTAACTCACGGAACCATTTTGGTATCCAGCTACTCACTCATAATATTTCCATACTGCTATAATTACTCTACTCTCAATCACAAGAATGAAAACTCAGCTTCAAATTTTGCCCACTTAACTACACTAAAAAATCACTAAAGTGTCATAAACTTAAAAACTCATAGGCGAACAGTCTGACAGGCACGACGGTGGTACACTTGCTGGCGGTATGCAAATTGGTAAAACAAAATTACTTCTGCTTGGTTGGCTGGTCGGCACTTGGCTTTCCATTTCAGTCTTTTGTTCCCGCGCACTACGACGACAGCGACAGCATGCGGAGTCCCGGTTTCGGTCTGGGGCTATTTGCTTCGCGGGAAATGCCGACTCGTTATGAAGTGTGCGATGCTCTCGCCAAACCACTGAAACCGACAATTTTCCATCGCCCAGGAGACCCCCAACCACTCCGCGCGCGGCACCGGCCCAGCAGTGCACGAAGCCATGTTTCAACACTTCGCTTATATGGTGTAACGAGAAAGCAAACGAGGAACAATAAGCTTTCCACTGATTAAGGAAACTGTTTTGCATATTTTGGCACGAGCTCGCGCGTACTCGCAATAACCGAAGGCTGAAGGTGTTTTTTGCGGGGAAAAAATGGCTATACACCGGCGGCGGCCGACAGTGCGGTTCGGTAGAACGTCGTTTCCGCGAATGTTTACGTGGTAGCTAATTTAACTGTAGTAAATTATGAGCTTATTTCAAGTTGAAACAGCCAAAAATTATCTCTCCGCGAACCGGTGACGGAAAGAGTCGCTCTTTAGGCGGATGTTGCCATTCCAATAATTTTCCGGTACCGGCAGTGGGTGGGTGGTATAGCCGCGCTGAGACGACAATCAGAAGTTACGTATTTGAACGATTGGAAAATCGAATCTGTAGCACGTTTTGTCGGCATTGTTGGAATTCTGTTGAACAGCTGTTCGTTAGAGCTGGAGGAATGTTTCGAGAGCTGCACACTTCTGGTATTTGCTCGTAGATTCATTTCAACGAAGATTTATAACTCATTTGTGAGTGATTGTAAATACGCGAGATTTTTTTTTCTTTTTATAGCATTTCTATCTTTCAAAATCATTATCAACCTCAATATGCTTGCGGAAAATCTCAATATGCTTGCACAGATTAAAGAGCACATCAGCATGGAAAAAGTTTTCAACATTTGCAAGCATATTGAACCAGCCACTGAGTCTACGCTCATCGAAATCCTTTAACCATTTTCCGCATGCCAATCACGGTTGTTTACAGGCCAGGTCAGGGCACTTCATTAAAAATCGTTTACATCGTCGTCTCTTTCATAAACCACTCGACACCTTCCCACAAGGGTTGCCATCAGCGTCCTGTGCAGCAGCTCAAGTGGATCGAACGGTAAAGTGCTTCCCGTCAGAAACACCGGGGGCACCACCGTTTGCGCTCGAACTGTCTCTTCGCAGTCAAGAAGGAGGAGGAGGAGGAAGATGACTTTCGGTGACATAGCCTCATCGGGTGTTGATACAGGTCGCAATTAAAACCTCTTCAGCAAACGACTAGGCACACCGCCATCATGTTACCACACTTAGGCCAAGTCAGTGTGCTGCTCGACTGCCGATGACGGAAGTTACCCGCAGGGTAAGTCTTCGACGTGAAATTATGTTGATATGCAAATGAATCTGCCTGTCACATAACGACCAGCCACTTCAAATGCAAACCGAGAGGTAATGTTCGACAGTACATACACATAGGACGGATTTGATGTACACAGACCGAGGTGACAAATCGAACACGCGCATATTTCGATGATTGCGCCTTAGTACCTGAATTTACGAGAGGTACTTCTCATCAACACTTAGGTTCGCCGGGCAGATTTAGCGAAATATGTTTACTTGGTGGTAGTTCCCGGACACGGTTGTAATCTTTGGTTTAATTTAGTGAGTGAAAGTGTAATTATACCTGGGAAAATCGGTGCTCAAATCTGAGAACTCTCCTTATTACGAATTAAGGAATTAAGGAATTAAGCAATTAAGGAATTAGGGAATTAAGGAATTAAGGAATTAAGGAATTAAGGAATTAAGGAATTAAGGAATTAAGGAATTAAGGAATTAAGGAATTAAGGAATTAAGGAATTAAGGAATTAAGGAATTAAGGAATTAAGGAATTAAGGAATTAAGGAATTAAGGAATTAAGGAATTAAGGATGTAGCGGGCCAAATGGTCGTTTACGGTTTCCGTCTACCAAAACGCTCCTCAGGACGTTTTAAACGAGTAGCTTTAGCGCCACCCCCGAAGAGGACCACTCGTCAGGTTAGAATTGCCCAGCATGAAACCTAACCTCAGGGCAGGTTATAGAAATTGATCCCGAAATGGCGCAAAGGAACGGTAGGTAAACACAAAATGTGAAAAGATGCACTCCGTTTCGCGTATAGATGGAGCCACTACTATATTTAGCAAAGACGCAAGAGAAATGATCGTTATACCAACACGAAAGCTCATGCACTAAAAAAACGATCAGTTATCATCACAGGCAGAACTCAGTCGAACACTCTTTCCCTCTCGCTTTGTAAGTAGTAGTGGGGACTAATTCCCGATAGCCCATCGGAGTAAAACAAACACAAAGAAAATTCAAATCTACGGAAACGACGCGAAACGTGAGAAATCTTCTCGAACCAAATTCACTACATGGGAAAGCTAATCAACATAAAAAATACAAACATTTCAGGTAACACTAACAGGAAAACATTTTATTGGACGGATTAAAATACGGCATTTTATTCTTAACCTAGGTTTCATATATTCATTTAGCTTTACATTTTTCGTGTTCCTTCCCTTTCTAGCTTTCCCCTTTCTTGTCTACCTATGTGCGGTCAAAATTTCCTGCTAGCGGATAAAGCTGCGCTGAGCAGTACAAATGCGCGCTCGGCTTTAGCTTTCGAGCGGCAAAGAAAGCTTTCGAAGGTTTGAGTGTTGTGTGTGTATGGATCTACGTGCACGGATCAATGATCTATTTTTAACTTACATGCGTTATTTCAGGAACAGCGTCGATCTAGTAGAGCTGCATCTCAGCTGGGTGCCGACTGGTATTGCGGCTTCGGCACCGACTTCCTATCGCAAACCTATTCAGCGATGGCGACGAACGGCGTCTACAATGGCGTCGCAATGATGACGCTATTTAGGCCTTTGCCTACCGGGCGTTGAATTCGGCCGACTTTTCAATGGTGAAGATGGCCGTCGCTCTAACGAAGCGCGTTGATGGTTTTGCTGCTTCCTTCCGACCTTTTAACAAAAGCGTCGGGCACTTTCGAAGCCGGAACGTGGGGTCAGCAGGGTGGCAAACGCGACGGGCGGTGTGCCGAGCGTATGCGTCGCTAGAACGCGGATGGCGGAAAATCTCCAAACTTTTAATAAAAGAAAAGAAGCCGTCGATCGGCTATTCGACGCTTTGAAGCTTTTTATCACACAACTCAATTATTTAATCTTACCTTCTTTTCACACACAAGTTCGCACGAAATGTAGCGAATTCAAATTTGTATTTCTGACCGCACAATTCACTGACCGCACTAGCTATACCTATCGGAAAGGAACTTTTTTAATAAATTTAATCCTAAAAGAACTTCTCACATTTTTAACAAACTACCTTTTAAAACACACCGCGATACTAAAAAAGAACTTCACACTGCTGCCTCTTCCACGATCAGGATCGAAATGGACGAGTTGCAGTTCTGTAGATCCTCAGATAGGCGTCAAGTGATTCGAGTATTCGTAGTCGGAAGTACGTATTTTTACAAATACTACTCTTTCGACAACCATTTCTCTCGCTTGAATTTTAAGAATACTCTTTCCTCTTAACACATTCGTATCTATCCATTTCATTCTAATGCGCATTTGGGTTTCGGTGAGACGGAATATTTTGAAAGTTCATCCGAAATAGGCTAAAATTGCATGCAAGGGAATATTTGTACACAAGCGTCTGAATATTTCTTGATGTGATGCGTTTTGGCATAGTGAGCGTAGTGAACGAATAATGACAAAAATTACGAAAAAGGTGAACATGCTACATCATCCCCTACTAATTGTACGAAAATTTGATTGAATTGCAAAATTCAATCAAATTTTCGTAGGGTTTAATTTTACTGAATTGAAAAATTTGGCTATTGAAATGAAATTCCAAAATAAATATGACAAGCAAACTCATTCAAACATCAACACGCAACAAAAACATTCATTCAACAATTATAAAAACATTACTTTGCTGAAATTTATGAAAATTTCAGAAAATAACAATACTGAAACATTGTTATGAAGTAACAACACCCAATTCTCAGCTATGAAACTCTTCGGAGTGACAAAATGAATCCGTTTCATAACAAAATACCTCAGGGTCAATACTGAAACTGTGTTGTACAATAACAACATCCAACGATTTCCAGCTATGTAGCTCTACGGAGTAACCACATAACACTTTTATAGAAAACACCTTCGGGTCAGTGTTGAAATCGTGTTGTAAAATAAGACCCACTTCTTCCAGCTATGATGCTCTACGGAGTAACTACATGCATGTCATAATAAAACACCTCCGGGGTCATTATTGAACAATAAAGAACAACACCACCCATTCATTTCCAAGCTATGTATCGTGAGAGACAAGAACTTCAAAAAACACTTCAAGAAAGGAAACCCACGAATACTACTTGAATCATTTGCTTTGAGATAGCCAAAGAGGAATCTGTGCGTTGATTTCAAGAAAGTAGTAGGATTCATGAAGAGTAAGAACGAGCCAAGGCGATGACCTGTCAACAGTAGTTAACAAACGAATGTTTAAAGTGAGCCTGGCGATGACTTCAAAAAACAAAAAAGTATATGTTTCCTATAAGAGCGAGAATGAGCACGACTCTGAAGCCATCAACAGTCGATTCTTGGAGTCATTCTCTAGGAAACTTGCTGGACTTCTTCGATCACAGTAAAGTGTGATCAGACCTCACGAGATGGATTTCGAGCTATGTTAACTTCATAAGAAGCAACCAAGAAATTAAAAAAAATCCATCAAAAAACCCAAACGGGGAAGGAATAAACAATAAACAGGGAAGAGGACTTTCATCCCTTTGTAAATATTGTACATATTAGTGATTAGTACGCGCCTAACGCCCTACGTTATTTCTATTGCTAGTATATGTTTGTTATTGTTAGTTTGTTCAAAAACTTACGATTAACCCTTTGTTTTTCCTTCTTATTTTCTATCCAAAACATACAGTTCATTTTAGTAATTTCCATTTTCATTTGCTTCTAATTTTTTTCCCTTTCGTAGAATATACATAGTTTTGGTTATCCACAGTTATTTTGTCGCCTTCTTAGTTCATCCAAATCAATATCTTTTGTTGTAATTTTGCGTTAATCTGCTTTCGTAAGCAATCACCCATCAATCGCGAGGACTGTTTTCATTCGTCACCTGGCACCTGCAAATAAACGAAAACCGCCGTTTCCGGCGGAACAAAAGCTCTAATAAGCTAAACAATCAAACGACACTTTATTTAAAAATACTTCCCTAAGTGATCCGATGCCATTTACAGTTGTTTTCCGTAGGAATTTAATAATTCTGATCGGCATTGAATAGCCGAAACACCGAAGGTAAACAATTCCGCCATCACTTTTTTTCATTTTGACATTTGTTTTTCATTTTTGTTCCGTTTTGTTGGCAATGCACTAGGAGTGAATGAGTTACGGGAGTGAGTGACGATTTGCTCCCAGTATGCGTGTGAGTGATTGAGAAGTAAATTGGTATTGTTAGTTTCGTCGAAAATATAATATTTTCGATTTGACGTTTTGTGTTTATGATAAACAGTTTTTCGGATTATTATTTC
Organism: Topomyia yanbarensis; assembly: GCF_030247195.1. Lineage (NCBI taxonomy): Eukaryota > Metazoa > Arthropoda > Insecta > Diptera > Culicidae > Topomyia > Topomyia yanbarensis. The sequence goes on from NC_080671.1 coordinate 59,274,784, forward strand.
TGGAGGGTTTTTCATAGCGCAAGACGAATTTATTGTGGAAAATGAATGCAATCAGAGTTTCGGAGTATACTCTGGAGGGATTGCCATTCAGGATTCACAGGTTTATTATTGTGGAGAGTGAATACGATCAGAATTTCGGGATTAATTCTGGAGTGATCGTTATTCAGGATTTGCAGGTTTATTTTTATCGTTTATAATGTGGAAAACGTACATGATCATTAATTCGGAATTTATTCTGGAGTAGATCATGATTCTGGATCCACAAGTCGCGGTTTATTTTACAGATTATTGTTTTCAGTGGTTCGGCTAATTCATTGCTGAAGTGAAAACAATGTTCTAGTATTGTTATTTTCTGAAATTTTCATAAATTTCAGCAAAGTAATGTTTTTATAATTGTTGAATGAATGTTTTTGTTGCGTGTTGATGTTTGAATGAGTTTGCTTGTCATATTTATTTTGGAATTTCATTTCAATAGCCAAATTTTTCAATTCAGTAAAATTAAACCCTACGAAAATTTGATTGAATTTTGCAATTCAATCAAATTTTCGTACAATTAGTAGGGGATGATGTAGCATGTTCACCTTTTTCGTAATTTTTGTCATTATCCGTTCACTACGCTCACTATGCCAAAACGCATCACATCAAGAAATATTCAGACGCTTGTGTACAAATATTCCCTTGCATGCAATTTTAGCCTATTTCGGATGAACTTTCAAAATATTCCGTCTCACCGAAACCCAAATGCGCATTAGAATGAAATGGATAGATACGAATGTGTTAAGAGGAAAGAGTATTCTTAAAATTCAAGCGAGAGAAATGGTTGTCGAAAGAGTAGTATTTGTAAAAATACGTACTTCCGACTACGAATACTCGAATCACTTGACGCCTATCTGAGGATCTACAGAACTGCAACTCGTCCATTTCGATCCTGATCGTGGAAGAGGCAGCAGTGTGAAGTTCTTTTTTAGTATCGCGGTGTGTTTTAAAAGGTAGTTTGTTAAAAATGTGAGAAGTTCTTTTAGGATTAAATTTATTAAAAAAGTTCCTTTCCGATAGGTATAGCTAGTGCGGTCAGTGAATTGTGCGGTCAGAAATACAAATTTGAATTCGCTACATTTCGTGCGAACTTGTGTGTGAAAAGAAGGTAAGATTAAATAATTGAGTTGTGTGATAAAAAGCTTCAAAGCGTCGAATAGCCGATCGACGGCTTCTTTTCTTTTATTAAAAGTTTGGAGATTTTCCGCCATCCGCGTTCTAGCGACGCATACGCTCGGCACACCGCCCGTCGCGTTTGCCACCCTGCTGACCCCACGTTCCGGCTTCGAAAGTGCCCGACGCTTTTGTTAAAAGGTCGGAAGGAAGCAGCAAAACCATCAACGCGCTTCGTTAGAGCGACGGCCATCTTCACCATTGAAAAGTCGGCCGAATTCAACGCCCGGTAGGCAAAGGTCTAAATAGCGTCATCATTGCGACGCCATTGTAGACGCCGTTCGTCGCCATCGCTGAATAGGTTTGCGATAGGAAGTCGGTGCCGAAGCCGCAATACCAGTCGGCACCCAGCTGAGATGCAGCTCTACTAGATCGACGCTGTTCCTGAAATAACGCATGTAAGTTAAAAATAGATCATTGATCCGTGCACGTAGATCCATACACACACAACACTCAAACCTTCGAAAGCTTTCTTTGCCGCTCGAAAGCTAAAGCCGGAGTGCATCTTTTAAGGAATTAAGGAATTAAGGAATTAAGGAATTAAGGAATTAAGGAATTAAGGAATTAAGGAATTAAGGAATTAAGGAATTAAGGAATTAAGGAATTAAGGAATTAAGGAATTAAGGAATTAAGGAATTAAGGAATTAAGGAATTAAGGAATTAAGGAATTAAGGAATTAAGGAATTAAGGAATTAAGGAATTAAGGAATTAAGGAATTAAGGAATTAAGGAATTAAGGAATTAAGGAATTAAGGAATTAAGGAATTAAGGAATTAAGGAATTAAGGAATTAAGGAATTAAGGAATTAAGGAATTAAGGAATTAAGGAATTAAGGAATTAAGGAATTAAGGAATTAAGGAATTAAGGAATTAAGGAATTAAGGAATTAAGGAATTAAGGAATTAAGGAATTAAGGAATTAAGGAATTAAGGAATTAAGGAATTAAGGAATTAAGGAATTAAGGAATTAAGGAATTAAGGAATTAAGGAATTAAGGAATTAAGGAATTAAGGAATATTTTAGTGAATTCAATTTTAAGGGGTCCGGCGTAGCGTAGTTTGTAAATCGGTTGGCTTGTATGCAGCTCACTCGGATTCGATTCCTAGCGCCTCACATAAGGTTAGAAATTGTTCTAAGGAGATTTTTCTACTCTGAAAAAGGCGAACGTCACTAAGATTAAAAACTCTATAATCGATACACAAAAAAAATAATTTCATGAGCTTTCCACGTTTTGGACATATTTCAACACTTCTATGATACATGATACTATTTTCCAAAAAACCAACATCAAATAAGGTCATTCAAATGATGAAAAACTTTTGTACATGTTTTCATAAATCGTTCATTTGAACAAATATAAGAATAATAAAAACAGTTAATCTGCTTCCATCATTGAAACCTGTCCACGCGTCCATGTGTGATTAATTTTTGTAGCATTTTCAGCCACATCTGACAATAAAAAGTTGGATTTTAATGTTTCGTGTTCACTCGTCAGTAACTGACACCAACTTGCTTACAGTTAGACGATGCATCGAAACTGACATCATAATGCCTGAAGATCATTCGGTTTCTTTCCTCGATTTTCTCCCGTAGAACCTTCCTATTTCATGTCTGCATCTTTTTGGTTACAGGAGGCGTTGAATGCAGTCGTTGTTGAGTCAATATTCGTGTATGTACCGTTGTTGTTGATTGCAGAATTGTCCGTGATTTGTCTTTCGGTAGGTCTTGACGATTGTTTTTGTTGAAGTTAATGTTTTTCTTTTTCATTGTATGAGCGCACCGTTTTTGGTCGTCAAACGGTGGGATAATAAAATTCTCACAAATTTCCTATCTCATGCCTCCATGCGAGTATAAGTCTATTGATGACATTCTATTAGACCGGCGACGACTGGGTGCTATCAGCCTTCTGCCGATAGTAGCAGAATGAGAGGGTGCGAACAGATCTAGTCGAGAAAACATTGCCGTAAAAATAAATAGTTGATTGGAAATTAGCCCCAATGCGACTAACCTGACTAGTATCGATGATCACGGGTCAATACGTACAGAAACTTCGCCGCGTCGGTTTTTATGAACCTAATTTCAAGTTCTGTTATTGCTAACAAGCCCGTGCATCAGGTTAACAATCCTTCATATTTCCCTTCAGTGTTCGTTATTATCCCTCGTATACTTGTATTTCACAAACAATCCGATATGGAAAATAAGAAATACTTTCCTTGATTTATAACATCTCGCGCAATCTTTGCCTGTATAACGTGTTTTCAACCCATTAAATATCGTCCTTGATACAACTGCTTCTACACCGATTTTGGAAATAATCCCCCTCTGAATATCTTGACCAAGCATAAGTCTCCGATAAAAAATCAAATTTGTATTCCGTATTCCTAGTTTTAAGATAGTTATAATTTTACCTCTTTGTTAAAACTATTGTCCTCCATCTTGAAAATAGAATTGTATCTCTAGTTTTAAAACACCGGTGAAATTTTTCATAAATATTTGTTCCCCCTTTTGTGTACCAAACTATATTGTTAGTTTTAAGATAACTGTAAATATTTCCTAAAAAATATTATTATTGAATTCCTTGTTTTAAAATTTTTCATAAAAAAAATCTTTTGCCCCCTCTCTTGTATATAGAATCTTATTTCTAGCCTTAAGATAGCTGTAAAATTTTTCTCTTTTATAAAAAAAAATATTTCAACATTGTAACCTCCTAGTTTTAAAATATCCAAAATGTAAAATTTTGGCACCGCCAAGCTAACGCATTTGTGCCTATCAAATAAACGAAATGAATAAAAAAAACCCAATAAATATGTCGTAGAGAAAAAGTAGCGAATTCTGTCTAAATACTATTGCAGTAAATAGTGATCCGGCCCATTACGCAGATAAGATTAGCTTTTCTAGACAATACTCCCACGGTCGGCTGTGTGGAGTTCAAATTGCTTTTTTTAAGGAACATAGGATTCTCTCGGTAGCCGGTTGCCCAGAGTTTAAAAAGAACCAAAACTAACAAGATCTGTCCTTTTTCGAGTGATCATGCACTCGAAGTCTAACTAAACAACTACCTAATAAAATATGCTTTACAGGTCGCATCGCTTGCTTAGAGCGAATCCTAGACCTTATATCCATCCAAACTACCAACTCCGCGACACCTATGAAAGAGTCTGATGAATCGACGTCGTTCCGTTAAGTAGGTGGAGCATCAACACTCCTTTATTCTTCCCCGTGAACGATGGTGATGGGGGTGGCCGGCAATGATGACTATCATGCTGTTGTGGTTTTACTGTGGGTCGGATTGGCATGAATTCCTACTTACCATTTCCTAAGCAACTCATATTAGATAATCAGCTGTCAAACATGATGAAGTTAGTGTGCCAAAATCATCGTCACAACGCAACGCATTGTATGAGCGCACCGTTTTCCACAGTATGCAATTTGTTTCAAGAGCTGACACGTGCCAATTTATTGGTCATTGGAGCATAGCGTGGTTTAGGCATTGGGGATACCAGATTCCAGAATAACGTTGGAAGGAATAGAGCAACTTAGTTGAATTTTTAAAGCCCGTACACCGCTGCAGAAGAAAAAAATCTTCCGAGAGGCGTCTTTAATAGACATAATTTCACCGGATTGCGCTGTCATGTGTACCCGGAGACAGATTGTGTAGTCGTACTTCGACTGAACCATCCTCCACCTTAACGTTATCATGCGTTGCGTTGCGTTGCGTAAGCACGGTATATTTCGTAGATTGCAGACTGATGACTCTCATTTCCAACCAGACTACTTGAGGAGCTTTGTTTGGGAATAACAATTGATCCAGTCCAAGCGAGAGTTTCGCCTGAGAGCCACCATTGCGGGCCATGACCATCTTTACCGTAACTTGGGATGAGAAAGGAAGTGTTGATGTGGTACTTACTTAACGGAAGGCCCCGACTCAGTGACATTCCCATAAGTACCGTACACCTTAACGTTATCATGCTCTACAAAGTGTTTCATGTTGTTCTTGTAGATAAATTCATCCAGTGTGAGTCCATTTTTCGAATTGTACCAGTACCACTTTTCGCACATGTTGGAGATGAATGAGGGTAACTTTGTCAATTTGCAACACACAGTTTCACTTTCAACAAGCGCTCCCCCTCTCGCACGGGCAGGACAACTCTTCTAAAGTCGATCTACGCAGGGACACATCGTCTCTAGGTCCACTCATTGTGCTCAGACTGATACATCGAAATGTATTCACAAGGTGCACATAATGTTCACTATAACATTAACGGTACTTTAAATGCACATTAAAAATATAGTAATTTTATCTTTATATGTAGGGGAAGATGGGGTAAAACGCGCTCCCTAAGAAAAGATGATCATAACTCAGCTATTGAACATCCATTGGGAGAATTTAATTAATTATTTTGATTAGTTGTTCTCGATCTTCCTGAAAAGAGCTAAAATGCTAGCTGGAATTTCTGTTTTCTCTGCTGATTTGGCGAGAAAATGATGCTGTCACTTTTAGCGGAGACACATTCTGCATCTTCTCAACTAAGTTTTGTGCTGAATTTAGTGCTTTTTTCTGTTATTTAAACTAATATATACTCTAAATTCAAAACTTTTTTGCATTAAAATTATCTTGTTATTTACCTGAATTATTGAAAAATATGATAATTTTAGGGAGGTTGTTTTGTTCAATCTAATTTTTTCCTCAGTTGATTTCAACAAATGTCAGTTTTGTTTAATCCATTCCTTTTTTTAAATTTAAAATTTTTCGTAGTTAAATTTAGAATGTCAATTTTTTAAATTTACGACAGCTTTGGTTAAATTTTGCGTTTTTTCTACTGATTTATAAAAATAAAATTCCTGCTTTTTAGACTTATATTTCGACATTAATTTGATTCAGTTGAAGTCCTTTAGAATTCAACTGAATCAAATTAGTATTTTCGAAATGGTTCTGACGAGGGTGTCGGAGGACAATGTTTAGCACCATTTTTAAATCCAAAATGGCGACTTCCGGTTTAACGAGATTTTCTTTAAGGGGGGTGGGGGGGGGGGGGGCTTGAAGGTTTCAGCGTAAAAAAACACTTTTTTGCGAATTTTATAAGAACTTTGTGTGTAGCGAATTGATCAAAACTTTTGTACATCATAGTGTATTTTTTTCATTAACATGCTGTAATTTTTCTAGGCAAAACTATCGGTGACGAAGCTTTTTGTCTCTGGAAAAAAACATCATTTGCGGTGTTACCTGCCATTCAATAACTACTCAACCGATTTATTTCAAACTTTGCATACACATTCTATGTAAAAAATATCTAACCCCTACGTTGAGTTTTTGAGATAATTTTTCGATAAAAGGGGTGTTTACTAATAAAAAGGCGGAATTTTTCGCGAAACGAAAAAAAAATTAAATGGGTAAAAAACCCCTAATTGAAAATTTATCTTAAAAACTCTACGTAGGGGTTAGGTATTTTTTGAATAGAATGTTTATGCAAAGTTTGAAAGAAATCGGTTGAGTAGTTTTTGAATGGCAGGTAACACAGCAAATTATGTTTTTCCAGAGACGTTCTACAAAAAGCTTCGTCACCGAGTCGTTTGTCGATATTTTGGCATAGAAAAATTATAACATCTTATTGATATAATTCACTGTAATGTATAAAAGTTTCAATCAATTCGCTTCACGCTAAGTTTAAAAAAAATCTCAAAAAAGTGCTGAAACCTTTGCACCCCCTACCCCTCAAACATTGCGACACGGAGGGACGTACACGTCCCACTGATTTCTCCTAAGTTTTTATTTGATTTATAGTTGGCGTTGATATCTAAATACGATTTCTTCCTTTAATCAACTCTTAGAGATGTAAGGAGTATAACTAGCACAAAAAATATGTGAATTTGTTAATTACTTATTAGTTATAAACAATTAAAACTCGAAAATCTCGTTCTTTACAATAAATTCGGCTGTGTCTGAACTTAAAGTCCGAGAGACTCAAACATTTTTTTAAAGTATCGCAAACATTAAACTAAATATTATATTTTTTGCAGAATTTTTCGTAGTTCGTTTATTTCAAAAAAAAAAAATGCGCGTAAAACTCGATTTACGAGAGTTTTTTGGGGTAACGGATTACGATTCTGATGCCAGAATTCGAAAATTCAAAGTGGCAACCATTTTTACGAATTTGGCAAATTTTGTTACCGTCAGTATAAAACTCGATTCACGGTTTTTTTGGGTCGCATAGTCGTTATACTGGATCCGCATTTTGAATTTTAAATTTTTGACGTCAGAATCAGAATCAGTGACCCCTAAAACCTATCCCAAGTAACATTTATGGTTTTGTAGCATACTACAAGTGCAATCTAAGTTTTAAGAGTGTCTTGAAGAGTGCCATAAAACCAGGGGGATGTAAAGCTAAAAATAACAGTATTCACAATGAAAAAAAAAAAAAAACTCGCGTCGCAAAGGGTTAACCCAATCAAGATGAATATAATTCTGTAACTCATTCAGTATAGTTGTTTTCGAATAGGCTTGATGAATATTTGCGAGAATTTTTTCTTGGTTCCTAACCTTGGCTTATAAGAATTTCTTGTTAGGAATATATTCCCGTAAATGGGACCTAAAAACGTAAACCACAAACTTTGACAAATATTCCTTATTTGAATCTGTCATAATTTCTGGATTAATCACATAAAACTCCCAACAACATCGACCTCTAATACCTATTCGTCACCTCCATTTTGGAAAAACCTTGATTAGACTGTGAAAAGATTTGTAGGTTCAACAAAAATATGGATTAAATTCAATAATAAAATTATTGGTCGGGAGACCAATAATTTTATTATTGAATTTAATTATTTTGAATTCAATAAAATTTATTTATTGTTTAAAAAAAATATTATTCCATTTTTTAATAAGTATTTTATTGAAATTAAAACAAAATACTGAAATTAAAAATGATCCTATTGAAAACAAATTTTTTTGTTGCCGCGATAAAAAAAATATTTTCAGACCAATAAGTTTGTTATTTGAAGTAATAAACAATAAATGATAGGATTCAATTTTGGTTTAAACACATTTTTGGTTTAAATATGCTTAATTTTCTGCGTGTAAAGTTGCCAACATGGATTTTAGAATGGTGTAAAACATCTGTCTCTGGAAACAACTCATCCGAACCATTCCTAGAATAACCTTAATGATTAGGTTTTCCCGAACATCGTTAAACCTAAAATCACCATTTTTAATTTTGAAATGGCGCTAAACATCAACCATCGACACTCACTCGTCAGTCATTTTTAAAAATTCCTATACTGATCGTGTTGCAAAAAAAAAATTGATTAACCAGAAGTCGCCATCTTGAATTTCAAAACTGCGCTTAACATCCACCTCTGACACATCATACACGTAGGGAACTAAACGGACGTAAACATGCTAAATAAATACATTATGCGATGATACTATAATTGTTTCACTGACATTAAGTCTTCTTTCTTGACAATACATACATTGCCACAATTTCACTCCACCAGGCCAGAATATAAGAGAAAAATAAAAACCACCATTTTCAACCAATATATTACACTTTTCGTGAACAATTTCATGCAACATTAATTTATCATTTTATTCTTGCACTACTTATTGACAATAATCCTTTTGAACTAAAACTTAATAACGTTAATTCACAAAATATTTCGTGCAGAAATCTGCCACAACACCAATTACTACCAATTTATTTTTTTCGCTCTAGTGAATTTGACATGAGCAAAAACTGTTTTTTAACAATGTTTCTGGTTATAAAATTCAGTAAAGGTTTTTGTTATTCGCCGTGCTGAATTTTCACAGCATATATACACAGCCCCGAAATAACAAAATAGCATTCTTTATCTATTTGGTTGAGAATACTGTTTTCATTCCTAAGTTCAACCGCAAGCAGAGTTGAAAATGCAAATTTTATTTTTAGTTTTTGTTTCGCTGGATTGTGTCCTGGATTTTATTTAACTAAGACCTTCCCTTAAAAACAAAAACTTTATTAGAAAAATAAAAGCTGAATTTTAACTAAATCGCTTGTTATTTTAAGGAATTTTCAGAAGATTGTTTTTTGTTTACGATTAAAAACCAGCAAAATCAAAGAAGAGGACTTTTTCCCCCGATGGAAAAGAGATATAAATATAGCAAAAAGTGAATTATTTGGTAGATTTTTCATATACAGTGCGACAGAATAATGAGCTACGGTATAAATAGGATTGCACTGATATAATAGTAAAACAGCATTTATAAGAGCTGAAAATCCTTGTTGCACGAGCTACAATAATTACATAAGAAGAGCACGTTATTGTTTTTTGTTTATTTCTCGAGCTGCTATTGATGTACGGTTATCAAATTTTGACCGTGTATGTTTACTATGACGGACTTCTGCCTGGTATTTCCTCTTTTTCTAGAAATTTTCAGCTATTTTCGATACAAGGAAGGGGTTTATTTTGCCCCGGGGTGCGTTTTACCCTATCTTCCCCTAACGATGATCGACTTATTTTCTCAATAGATAAATTTTGCTACCACGGTATGAAACTTCATACCTTTATTTTTTGCAGCATATCATATCAAAGGGGCTATTTTGTTTTCCCCATCTTGTTTGAGCATATTGTAATTGGTTTGTGAAACCATTTTAGATAGACCTAAAAAATTAACATAGCTAGATTACATTGGGTTAACTTGAATGTTTTTGAATCTCTGATTTGGAGCCCCGCGAAGGAGTCAGTTTGAGCCTCTTATTTTCTTCTTATTCAATAACGCTCGCTACGGGGGAATCCTCGAAGCTCTCGAAAAATGTAATCTGCTACGGACCGTGGATGGTACCAATTCAACAGAATGCATTTCAATACGTGTATTTGCAATTTAACCTGCTTCGATGGTGCTTATTTTTTTCGTCTAGACTATATAGTGGATGACTGCAGTCTGAAAAGGGTGCTGACAATTAAAGTTCTATTCGATTTCAAATTTCAATTCAAGTGATCATAGCTCCACAATATCTGCTTAAACTTTTGCCACACTTGGATTCTAAAGCAGAAATGCTTCAGATTTCATTTATCTCTATGGTCTCAAATGGTTGTTCTGTTCCCTGGGAAACAGCACCTTGTAATATGCTGTCCAAACTTGGACGTCGCACAACGCAATTTAACGCGATCGAATCAGAAACCTACAAAGGTGCGACATGTAGATGAGAAGCCATGTGCGGTAGTAGCCTGAAAAAACATATTCGCAACCGGGAATATACTAAAAATATCATCAATGAATTTAACAGATTCAGCTAAGCTACAATTCATCACTCAACAAGTACGTGTTGTTTAACCTAAATAGAATATTCAATTAGAAGCGATTATACACAATACTTCTAGATCTATCATTAACTGAGAAGCAAATTTCAAAGAAGAAGGATTCATAATCGTAGCTTACAAGGCGATAAAGCAAACAAAAACAATAACCAAAATTTGGCACTAGCAGTTAAAATAGCATAGAAGAAGACGAATCAGAACTGAATGCACCCTTCAAGCAGAGGGAAACGGCGTTTACTGAATCGTTTCGTGCACAGAAATCGATATTTTAAATTTTTCATAATTATTAGGACACTCTCAATATAAGATAACATGTAGCTTAAAAAATAAATTAAGAAATTCCCAAAAAACACGAATGGTTGCGCTCGCCCACTTTAGCAGCAAAGTTGTTCACATATTACGCCACGAAAAACCGGAGCCATTCTCGGCACGGGAAATGAAGTGTGTTTGCCATTTTGTGCCACTTGTTTTGTTGCAAAGCTTTTGTTTTGCGACTTTGCTACAATCGCGAAACTGATGCTTTTACCCGATCGGAAGGACTGAATGTCAACTTGGTTGTTCCGGAAATGGAACGGGGACTGAGAAGTGCAAAACGGAAAATCGTAGGTGATAAAAATAAAAATTCATTCCGAAAATATGAAAATGCTGCTCGGTTGCCACCCACCACAGTTCAGCTTGGCTCCGCCGGCCGCAGCAGTCAGGGTGCCATTTGGAACCGCGTAAAATTTTATTTTCATTCCGTGCCTATTTTTATGCATTTTACGTTGGAATTGGGCCAGCAGGTGGGACTCGTGTGGTTGGATGTGGTGCAACACAAAAAGGGGTTGAACATGTGTAAAGAATTGGTTATGGAGTATGATAATGTGCGATTACGTCATTTTGTTTCGCCACCAGGGAAATGGTTTGCGGTACCAGTACGGGAGAACTGTGGTTTGGAATAATATTATGATGTGGCGGAAATTTGTTTCGAATGTTCGCAAACCAAGCTGATGCGAATTATTAAAGTGTGAAACTATAGACCAACTTTTATGTTCTGTTCGTGTTTAAATGGAAACATTTATTTCCAGTGTGACCTAGTTTTCCCCCGGTTCGACAACTCGCATAAAACGCGCCTTTTTACAAGTTGCACATCTGCTGCATCTCATTTCATTTTCACGTGACGGTCGACTGTGATAATATGTCTGCAAACAATGCCACCGTGAAACTTTTGTTGTACCTACTCGTGTAGTCTGTCCGCCCCCACCGCCTAAGGGTGCTGTCAGGTCCCTGGCGACACGACGGGTAAGGCACTTCGCTTTTATGAAAAGTTGCATTCAGTGGCTTGTGTGCATATGTATGGGTTATGTGCATGATGTGGAGTGCACTTTCGAGTCTCGAAGAATCAACGAACAACCGACAGGCACAACAGTACACGCGTGGCACCTCGCAGCAATGAGGTTTTGTTGTGAACATTTTTCACATCCTTGCCTGAACGGGCGCATTTCGTATTCCGCGTTGCCAAAAACTTCACGCCCTCGGCCTTGGTGCAGAGCCGCGTGCAGCCAACAATGGGGGAAATTCTATTCATCGGGGAAAGAAAAGGATGCTGTCAAACCTCCGGGCGAGTCTGGATTATGGAAATGTTGTATATGTGTTCGAAAGTTTGTCTTCACTGTGGAATATCGGTCGTGTCGCCAAAAAATTATTCCAATTGAATGGTTGGGAAGAGAAAACACTTAAAGTAAATTTATTAATAGTTATATTGATTTTATTCTATACACTTTAATTTAATGGTTTCGGTAATATTCATGCAACTTGTATTGAATCGTAAAAATCTATCAGAAGAAATTATTTCTGGTGTTAGCGCTCGTTCAATCGAGTCCCTCGTTCGGGGAAAGCGGGGTGTCATTGGAAGTAAAATCGTCGAGTGTGAGTCGACGGTTTTAATGTTACTGCACAATTGAAGTGACTACTGTTTCGATTTCCTTGAACCAAAATTGAGTCATTTGATATAACCTTGTGGTTAAGAAAGGAGTATTAGGAATTACCCGATCGGTTGGGTTTACAACTTAAATCTTGAAACCGTAAACCGGGGTGACATTGATCACTTTTCGAAGTAATCATTACATATTTTTAGTCGCAACACATTTTTTTCAAGTTTAATATTTTTAAACCATGTACTGATGTATGGAGAAAAAGATTGGATGGTTTTACCTAAAATAGTCCGCTTACAGCTATTTTTCCAAAAATGATGTCAAGTTGAAGTTCGTTTTCGTTGTCCGGGGTGACTTTGATAACCTGCATGTTCACCCATATTAAGTTATTGATGTCAATGTTTTTCATTCAAATGTTTGTTTAAACTAATTCTGAAAAGATACTCATTGTTAAATAGATGTTAATTGGTATTGTAAAAAGTATTTCAATGTACTGTTAAATTCGAGTAACCAAAATTCGTATAATTCGTGTCCAACTAGCATAAAAGATTTAAAACTGCTAAAAAAAATTATTTCAGTGCTTTATCAATGTACAAAAAGTTTCATCCATTTTAACACGTTGGAATATTGAAAACTTTAAAAAAATGTTGCGAATTTAGCTTAGAATAATTTGAAATAATTTCCAACTAGTTTGACAAAAAATGTATTTAAAATAAACAAACTCTTAAAATTAAATTTGGCACATCCCAATGTAAAGGAAAATAAAAAATTGCTTGTAGTTTATCACTCTTGCTCAAATCTGAGAATTATTTGTTTTATAAAAAATAGTCACGTTGCGAAGCTTCGTAAAAATAAGGTAAAGTCATTTTTTTGTAGTTTTTGTACCCAAAAACCGAACAATATACTCAAAAAGTATAACAAATCAGTATTTTATAAGTTTAGAGTAAAAATCATTTCAAATTAAATTGACGGTAGACTATTCTGGTTTAATAAGCGATCTACGAAAAAAGTTTCGAGTGATCAAAGTCACCCCGATGATCAAAGTCACCTCGGTTTACGATACCTGCGTTAATATCACTATTTCTTGTTCATATACAAAAAATCTTGACATTAAAGGGTCAATTTATAAGACTAATACGATAGAATTTGTGTAAGCACATCACGATGAATCTATTTATTGGATTATTCCTTGACATCAACCTGCCTCTTTTAGTTAGACCGCTTGTGAGTAATTGCTTAGAAGGTGCCATAATTAACTACCGTAAAAACAACAGTACAGTGGAGTAGCCAGAAATTCGGTTTGGTGGGGGAGTTTGATGAAAATCGTTTATTTTTTGAAAATACTAGAATTTGATGTAACTTTGATAAAATAATCTACAAACTAGAAGAATCAATATAGAACAACTTTAAAACCTCCATAATTAACTTTCTTTTATAGTATGTTTTAACAGTTAAAGAATATACTTTTGAAGTGGAATAAATGTTCGAAAACTTTTCTTACGGATAAAATGACATATTTTCGAAATCGTCATTTTTGAATGTTTAAAAACTTCGAAGAAGTTTTCTAACAGAAAATTTCGCGTATTCTGATATACACTCAGGTTTTTTTTACGCGGGGGATACGTACCGCGTAAAAAAACCGCGTTAATTGAAAATTACGCGTAAAAAAACGCGTTAATTCGAAAATCCGCTTAATACTCTCAGCAAAAAGTTTTTATTTTGCGTGGATTTCGCAATTAACACGGTTTTTGCAAAAAATAAAAAGTCCTTTCGAATTCAACAGACTTAGAAGATTTTCGGAAAGATGGAAGAGATGGGTCTGGAGGACTCCTTATGGCCCGCATCCCAACAATATGGGTATTTTCGCAATGGTCTTGAAGAGTAGGTGCCAGAAATTGATTTTTGACACCATTTTCAAATCCCAGATGGCGACTTCCGGCTTAGCGAGATTCTCTACAACTCAATCAATATGAGTATTTTCGGAATTGTTTTGACGAGTAGGAGACAAACGTCGATGTTTGGCGTCATTTTAAAATTCTAAATAGTGACTTCTGGTTTACAGAAATTCCCGTATGAAAAACCTGGGCAATCATCCAAAACACCCTCAAATATAAGATCAAAAGAGCAAAATATTTTTATGTGTTCATCCAGAAGAGTGCGGTGAGAATGGAAGAAAGAGAAGAAAGAGATGTATGTGGTGTGAGTTGGGGGTTTGGATTTATTCAAATTAAACATATTGCTTAAAAGTAAATTCAACTGTTTAATAGTTTTTTAGTACAACTTCAACTTCCAAAAATACCCATATTGATTGGGTTATAGACGAATTTCGCGCAAACTCGAACAAATGTTGGCATAACCCTCTCAGATTTTAATGAAACTTTCTGTACTTGAAGACTTTGTCACAAAAAGCCACTCAATTCAAATTCAGTTTGGACAAGGATAAGTTTTTTTCAAATAACTTTTTTTTTCCTCAAAAGTGCCCAACTTGAATTGAAACTTGAATCCAAATCAAAAATGGTTTTTTTTAATAAATCGACTTTAAATTTTTAAAATCGATTTTTTTCAGTGTAGGATTCAATGAAGAATTTTTTCAATATTTTTATTGGAAAATTTGACTAATTTTGTGAAAACCACTCCTACAACATTTTTTTGTAGGATTTGTCATTTTTAGACTATAGCCATTTGAAAAAAAAAATGGTAAAAAAAGTTTGGCCCTTTTCAAAAGACAGTCTAGATCGTTTTTGGAAAAACAAAATATGCAAAGTGGCTTTTTGTGACAAAGTATTCATGTACAGAAAATTTCATTAGAATATGAGAGGGTGCTGCCAACTCTGAATACGATTCGGCGCGAAATTCGTCTATAGCGAATTTCGCTAAATCGGAAATCGCCATCTTGGATTTCAAAATGGCGTCAAAAATCAATTTTTGGAACCTACTCGTTAAGATCGTTCCGAAAACATTCATATTGACAGGGTTGTAGTGAATGTGGCTAACCCGGAAGCCGCCATCTTGGAATTCAAAATGGCGTCAAAAATCAATTTCTGGCACCTACACACTCAATTCAGCTCGGTAATTTCCCAACAGCTGTGTAGTCAGCAAATATAGAAACTGATATTTCTGTAATGTGTGGGATTAGTTTGCTGATTTTCGGTGAAATATTTTCCGAGTTTCAGCACTCAAACGTCACTTTTACTGAGATATCAGAAAAAATGTTTACTGAATCTCAGCTGTTGAGATTTCGGCAAAAGAAGCAGAAAAATCTGAGATTCGGCAGAAAAATTTAAGTGTGTACTCTTCAAGACCATTCCGAAAATACCCATATTGATTAGATTATAACGATTTCACTAAACCGGAAGTCGCAGTCTTGGATTTCAAAATGGCGTCAAAAATCAATTTCTGGTACCTACTCTTCTAGTCTATTCAGAAAAAACCCATATTGTGCGGGCCATAAGGAGTCTTCCAGCCCGTCTCTTCCATCTTTCCGAAAATCTCATTAAAAAAAATTTGCATTGAAAAGAACTTAGAATATTTTTGCAAAAACTGCGGTAATTGGAAAATCCGCGTTAAAAAACGTCGTAAAAAACCACGCAAAAAACGCGTAAAAACCTGAGTGTATAAATTTTAGTAATGCATTCTTCTAGAAGTTATTATAGAGGAAAAAAAAATAGCAAGAGACAATGTGTATTTAGAAATTTTTTTGAGAACGGCACTTGAATATTGAGCTATAAATCGATATTTACGAAACTTTCTTAAATCAAATTTTCTTTAAAGTAACTTTCTATTTTAAAATTCAGAAACTCAAGCCTTCGACAAAATGTGAATATTATTGTTCATAAACAACGGAAGAAATTTGTCGTATCCAGTAATATCCCAATAACACTCTCGAAAACTTTACTGAAGACATTAAGTATCGAACTAAATATGTTTGAAAAGTTAATTGTCCATGATTAATATTAGCAGAATACAAGGCCAATTTTTTTTTTATCATATGTGATATGGACAGTCCCGTAGCGTGCGGTTGACCAGGTTGGCCCCAGCCAAGGGCACCAGACATAGGGGAGGGGGGTCTCTGAGATCTAGATCTTCTTTGTAAAATAAGTGGGATAACTCATGAAATAAGACAGAAGAAGTTCCTTTTCCAGGTACACATAAAATTTTTGTTCGAAAGTCGAACTGAACGAGAAAGCCAATGCAAACAACAACTAGGGATAAAACTGGTACTCAACGAAAGGATCCAGACGACCACACTACGAACCTGTCAGTCCCATTAAAATTTGTTTACAATAAATGGTGCTGTTCTAAAAAAGAAAAATCCAGCCTTTACAAAAAAAATCTCATCAGCCTGTAGTTTTTCGGAGTAGTTACAGATGTCCTCACAAGCGGATCGTCAGAGCCGCACTCTTTCGGAGCCAAGAAAGCAAAACGATTTATAGTGATGAGTTATGCAGTGTTTAGTGCAATACATGATGCGTAGTGCTCATAGCAGAACGGGCAGAGACGGACCTTGTGCCATTTAATATCTTCGTTCACGGGTGAGGAAGGATCCTTTGAACAGCGAAATCGAATGGGTGGACACACCATCGATCTCAACATTGTGAGCGGGTATGTAGACGCGGTAGCCCGTCGTAAGAAGCTTACCGTCAGTAACATCATTTGCTTACTTAAGAAACAACTCCACCATTCTGAGGTTATCAGGGCGAACTTTCGAGATATCTGTCACGGCTGAATATTTCTACGTTAGTCCTTTCGAAATATTTAGAATACTTAGCGGTTTGTCTTTGATCTGAAAGAAGATCAGATATGGTCCAACAGAGTTCAATGTGTATGATTTAGAAAACGGGAGATCGGAGTCTTGATGCATCGCATTTTTTTCGAGATCCATTTTACTACCAGCTGGATTTAATCAGAAGAGTTTATTTGCGGGTTTTAGTTTAGTGCAAAGTGAAATCTTGATGGCGATATAACAAAAATAAAATGTTCATAACAATCGAGTCTAACCTATTAGAGACAAATTGAAAACGCCATGCTACTTTACGAAAGTGTTATTTTCTTTATTATTCAATTTAAGTTTTCGTCTAGACTTTACGCATTCTTAAAAACATAATTTCCAGCAAATGTTGAAATTTCATAGTCATTCAACCTATTCAACTACGTTTCCCATTCGAAAAAATGTCACTTGTCCATATTTCGGTACATCCCTTCAACAGTGGGCACAACATAAATGAAAATCTTACGGTTATGACTAGTTTTCAAACGATGGAATATATTATGCTATATTTCACCCTAAGGAGGAAAATTTGGTAAACACCAAAATTTCTCACTAAGGTGAAAATTTGTTGGTAAAACCAGTCTTTGCACTTGAGGGCACAAATCCTTATTTCTTACACAGTTGCGTTTCGGCTTCGCCTCATCAGAAACCGACACCAATCAGGCGTTCGATTGAAACACAAAGTGTGTTTTAGTTTTAAGGGATTTGCGTCAAGCCAGCGCTAATCTATTCCGACAAAAAGTTAGTGTCGGTTTCTGATGAGGCGAAGCTGAAACGCAACTGTGTAAGGAATGGAATATATTTCTATTGGAGTCTTCTCATGCAAGTACTTTGTATGCTGCCGATATGATTTGACAGCTATGGGATCCCAACTACGAGATCAGTTAGTTCCTACAATTTTACAAAAATCTACGTGATACTTAAAACATTGAGAATTGATCAGATTATTATTATTATAAAATTTAATTAAATTAGTCAGCATCAACAAGTTTTTTCCTCAATCCAAATAATTTTTGTTTCGAGGGGGTTCTAACCACTAAAACCATCCCATTGGCTGCGTCATTTTGTGAGTACAAATAGTGCACTTAGAATTGACATTACCCGAGTAAATTGAATATTATTTCGAGTTACGTAAAAATGGACTAATTTCACATCATTTAGACAATTTTAGACCCCCGCCCACTTCGCTTGAAATTTTTTTAAATTGGTGCTATGGGAAAATATGGAGGAAAAATACACTAAATACTATAACTTATGAAGTAGCAATCAGAAAATTACAATTTATACCTCTTTTGAAAGGAAATAATCTTAGTATTTGAATGGAGATATTTTTGTTTCTAGAAAAATAGGGAAAAGTGGGGTACTGGGTCATTTTGGCTCCAAAATCCCTTATTTTAAATGATTTTTCTGCTCCGTGATGCAAATCATACATATGTTGAAGTTTTTCTAATGTGAAAAAATCTCAGAAATCGAACGGGATCCTTTTGATCTTAGTTTGAATACGAGAAGTTGGTGTTATAGGGCTTTTTGTCGTTCATATTAAATTTTATCATTTTCTCATGCATATATCTCTATTATTCTTCAATCAATTTTCATAAAATGTAACTTGTTGAACGTATAAAATTCTGAGGAATAAAGCAAAAATAAAAACGTTAGAGGTAAAATTCAGAAACATCGACATTTTTGATATTTACTCTACAAATCTCATTTTTTCATTATTTGTCCCAATACCTCAACTTCCCCTATTTTTATAGGAATGAAACTTTTCTCATGTGATCCCTAAGCGTATATTACACTGAAAGTAGTAAATTAAATAAGAATTTTGTTGTTAAATGGATTTAATATGTGCGATTTTATGATAAAAATGTGAAATCGACACTATATGTCAGATAATATGATATTCCTGAATTTTACCGGTAACGAACCTATTTTTGTTATAATCCTAAGGATTTTCCGCGTTCAACAAGGTATAGTTTATGAAAATTGAGTGAATAATAATAGAGATATATGCACGAGAAAATGATGAAGTTTAATATGAATGACAAAAGCCCTATTAACCCCAACTTCTCGTATTTGGACAAAGGTCAAAAATGCTCCGATCGATTTTTGATATTCTTGCACATTAGAAAAACTACAAAATGTGTATGATTTGCATCACGGAGCAGAAAAATCATTAAAAAAATGGGATTTCGGGGCCAAAATGGCCCAGTACCCCACTTTTCCCTATTTTCCTAGAAACAAAAATATCTCCATTCAAATTCTAAGATTATTTCCTTTCAAAAGAGGTATAAATTGTAATTTTCTGATTGCTACTTCAAAAGTTATAGCATTTAATGTATTTTTCCTCTATATTTTCCCATAGTACCAAATTAAAAAAATTTCAAGCGAAGTGGGCGGTGGTCTAAAATCGTCCAAATGATGTGAAATTTGGCATCTGAGCTTACTTTGATATTTGTCACAATATGAGAGGGGGGGGCCTTCGAGAATTCAAAAAAAAAATTTTTTGCAATGCCCTAATGAATACTTGCAACATCTGGTACATGCAACAAATAAGGAAACCAAGTGATTCCCCTGAACATTTTCAAAAATACATTTAAATAAAAACAGGTTTTACGGTAACTTTTAACAAATTTGTAGCTCGTTTGGTTTGAACAAATTATTGAAAAAACTTTACTATTTCCAACCACTAAACACAATGGGCACAAAACTCAGTGTGCCTTATGCTTCTACCCGAGCCAGTGCGAAGAAAACGACAAAAATAGTTACTTTTACATTGTGCCTGAAGAATAAAAAAAACAGTCACTATAATTTTTGCCGCAGTCAAGATGAGTGAATCGCAGTCGCAAGAAGTGGTGCGCTGGTCAAATACTTCGATAGTTGATGACTCGCGTAAGAACGAGCATTCTTGATATGCAATATTTTTTTAAGTTGAAAATGCAGATTTGACTTAAGGAAGTCACCTTTATAGAGTTCTACCAGCGCTTATTGCGAGCAAACAAATTGGCCCAGGTGAAACCTTTCATTTTGAATAAGTTAAAACATATGGTTGTGAGCGACAATGCTATAATGAAGATTCTCATACTTATATATGGATGATGAGAAAATCAATGTTCGGCGACATGATTGGACACCACTTGCTTGCAGATTCATGTCACAGTGGCAAGACACCTAATAAAGAAAATAGCAGTTGGACCATTTCTTCGCATCTACAAATCGCCTGCCTGATCAAAAGATTAAGAGCAAATTTCTATATTCTCTTTGTTCGAACATTCTCTACAACGGTAAACTAGGATTTCACGTTGATATATTCCTATCCATGGATCCATGGAGATTACCTTTACTTTGGTTTCTAGGAGCAAATACCTGACTAATTTTTCTCTACTCATTCCAATTTCGCGTCTTCTATACCTTGTAAACGTGTAGTCTAGAATACCTTGCATTTTCTAGCACCATCCGGAATTGCATATTCGTTTAGCTCTTAAATACTTTGAACTCTCGAATGTTCATGTTTGTAACTAGAGAAAATTCTAACTTGTAAATCAATAATAAAATTCAAATGCAAAATGAATAATTCGTCGATGTACTGAAGCTTTTTCAGTAACACATAACATAATCTTAGGCAATATTTTATTTTTGGTTTCTTGACGTAAATACCATTAATTTATTTATTTTTAGTGATATCCAACCAGGAAAACAGATCGAAATGGCGAGTCAAATGAAAGCAATCATGCCTAATAAATTCCCCCAGAGGCAGGATTCGAACCTGCAACCCTTGGGACTCCGGCCCAATGCGCAAACCCTTACTGGGCTCCAGAGAGTGATAGTCTTAATTAGCCCTGTCACCCACGGAAGTACGATAGGTAATGAACTTAAATCAGATATCAGACGATAGTAAAAAACCCGGCCTTGGTATCGAACGGGGAAATTAAATATATGAAATGTGTTGGGTGGCGATTGTGTGTGATCTCTCCTTAGTAGTAGTGATACTGTCGCACTGTTGCCAATGCGATAATAATGTGTTCCTTCTGGGACGTCATCATCTCAAGTCATCAGAATCAATACATTTTTGCAATAATTTTCAAGCCCCACACGAAACAAGATCTTAAGGTTTGGTCCCTTTTTCTTAGTGTTCAAATTATTTAATTGGTAGTACTTTTATCACAATGAAATCACAGTTCTATTGGTATTCCTTGAAAATAAATTGCCATGCCAGGCATGTGATGTGTTCTGGAGCGGATCGAGAAAAAAATTTTGGGAGGGGTTCGAAATTTCGATTTTAAAATTAACATTGTACAATACTTAATATGGAAAAACCTCATTTAGTGAAAATAAGTATTGGTGGTCAAATTTAGTTTGAAAAGATTTTGAGTTTTAAACTAATATAAAATTCAAACAATTTAAAATTTCTCAACAAGTTGGAAATGGCGGAGTCCGGACCCCCTGGATCCGCCACTGAATGTGTGCATCAGAAGGCTTTAAGTACTGCACTGTATTGGTCGAATTATTTATACTAAAACTCGGAGGTTGTCTATCTTACTCGGGGTGTCCTGCTTCATCGTACTTCCGCTACCCGTAAAATCATTCCCTCTTCCCAATTGATGAAGATAGTTTCAACTAGTGTCTAGTGAGATTGCAACTTTTTGTTAAAAGAATCAATCGTTTTCGAATTTGACACACAATTGATTGCGCAAGACATTTTCTCCGGGAAACAATTCACACAGACTTGGGTGCGGCACATTGGAGCGATCCACTTCATTGGGCAGCCGGCAGGTAGGTACCGTACGTTTCAAATGAAAACATTTTGGAACAGCAAACGGAAAATCACAAGATAAACAAGTGAGAATCGAGTCGTCGTTGGGCATCCACCCCAGCCCACAGATCGATCCCCGCAGCAACTTGCACCATTAGCAAATCCTGTCAGATCTTTTCCCCCACACTGGACAGCTGGAGGTTCATTCTCTGTTTTCCCCATACTCGAACGGGTTGCCTTCGGGGAATTGAACGTGTTGATCCTGGTAGAACCATACCGGGAACAGACATACCAAAACGCACACATACTTGCCGGAATCAATTGAGTAAACAAGGAGAAAACTGTGTTTCTTTCCGTTGATACTACAGAGGACTTTTCTCCAGGAAAACAAGGGACAACCGGCTGCTGGTATGTGGGTTGGAAACGAAATGTGATGTAATTTAAAGCAGATGAAAATTTCACTTCATGTGGGCTGCTACAGAGCTGCATCAGCAATTTTCTCTTCACCGTGGCAGCAAGCATGATGATGTTGGACCTAACGTAAGAAGGGTGAACCACAGAAGTAACATTTGTTGCAGTATAGCGCCCCATACCGGAATAACCTGTCGAATGGAAAAACCTTCTTCGATGGGAAAGCTTTCCGTTCTGGTTCGAAGCGCAACGGGTTCTACGTGGCAGGCACAGGTACGCAAACATGCTCACACTCGCACACGTGCCGAATCGAGTCCTGGTCCTTCGGGCTAATGTTTGTCTAGTGGCAGGCCTCAAATAATGAAATGTGATTTGATGTTTTGTTTCCTTTCGCAAATTGTGCGGAAAATGGAACCGAGATGCGAAGTATGGGTAAAATTAGCCTATACCAGGATGTTTCTTCCGGTAGAGCGCAGTGAAATGTGGATGCGAATCGATTGAATGCTGTCCAAGTGAAACGGGATGGGGAAATTTGAGGGATTCGCATGCTGTTGGGATCCATTTTGGTTGCCTGTCAATTGTATTGCTTGGTTTGTAGACGTTTTTGAAGTTGATTGCCTCCTATAATTACTTCTTCAAAAAGGCAATCAAGTACTTTTGTAAATTTGGTTACTCAACATTTTTAGCTGGGATACCAAACACTAGGCTTGAACAGTATTATCTTTACACATGAGCATACTGGGCTACGGTCAGGGCCCTCGGGGTTTTGGGGGCCGCACTTAGGTTGAATAAAAAACCGTTATAAATACTGTAATTGAAAAATCGTTCAATAACTTTTTTCCATACTTCAGCGTGTTTAGCTAAAATAGGATGGTACTGAACCAATTCACACGTAAATCCAACATTTTGATTCAAATTTCAATTTATTTTGAGCAAAAACGATGAAATGTTTTGGAGTGTACGTATACAAAGGAAGTAAAAGAAAAAGCTGTCGAAATTCACTAATCAATTTTTGTTTGGCAAGTGATCCGTGGATGTGGCAAAATGATTCAGCTCTTCATTACATCTGGGACCGTCGACAGACAAACCTACAAGGACCAATGCCTCCAAAAGTGATTTCTATACTTCTTGAGGTTTCACGAAGGTTCGACACTACTTTGGCCGGATTTGGCATCTATTACTATGCCCGGATCCTCTCAGACTGGTATAGAACTAATCATGTTCAATCTAATCCAAAAATCCAAAAATTAAAAAAAGGAACTCGTGGAAGTATGATTGAAAGTGTCTACAGAAAAAGATCCCCATAGTTATGCTCTAACCCTGATTAAAGCAGTCAAGTCAAAGGTGTGTGCTTTTGGGATGTAAGAGGAGATCCAACGAAGCACTGATATCTAAACATGACCAGTAGTAATACATTCCCAGAATATTTGAAGAAGATCGTATTTTTAGCGACCTATATCGAGTGTCGAATTTCTTTTCGTTGACATCTTGTTTAATTTCCATGTTCCTTCTTTAGTACTTCCATGTTATTTTTTCTTCCATGTTCTTTCTTTAGTACTATGGCACTTAATTTTGAAAAATACTTCACATCTTCCAGTCCCTTACTAGTTGAATATTTTTACAAAATAAAAAGAAAAAAATAATTCACTCTAAGTCGCCAATAAAAAAAGAAATTACATGTATAAGTCGGTATCCTAAACATCTAGCGGTCGCCATTGCAGCATGGAAGCATGAGCATAAGCATAAGAGATCGCTTTTGGTTTCTACTCCTTTATTGATCAGAATCAATTGAGATTGCAAAATGTTCATTGGCACAACATACCTTAGAATGACATGGCGAGCCACATGGCGCAAACTATATTGATCCCTGTATGTTGATCAATACCGACGTCAACCACGTTCGAATGCAGATCTTCTGGGAAATGAAGGAATGTTAGCCCAGTACATATCGCTTCTAGTGACCGATGAATCCTCTGCATTTCCACATGTATCATGGGAAGGGAAAAATTGTTAGTAAGTGTGCCAATATCGTTTTCAGGTAATAATTGCACTGGGAAGTCGGCCCAGAGCCCAAGATAATTTTATCATTTATCATATTTCGGACAGCCGACTATGAGGAGCATTGCTTATCTTTTAATACATCGGTAACGTTCACTTTTCTATAACGCGATGAATTTTTCGTGGCTTTCATCGTGTCGGTGTTGATTTTACCCGGCGATCGTATTTGTGTGCGTAATTTTTACTTATGTCAGGAATTATTCTTCTAGATAGTTGGAATTGTATAATAGTTTCGCATTAAAACGGTTTTTATTAATATTAAACTGCAAAAATAATATGAAAACAGGAATGGAAACTGAATTATTTTCGTATCATTAGTATAATAGAATGCCGATTCTAAGCAATCACGTCCGCTCGCGATCCCTTTATTGTTATGATCACTACTGGTAATGCCAAGTAAGTACTAAAGAAATATAAGAACATGTTATAGTTAACAGTACTACAGCTCTGAGTGCAGATATTGAATTCAGTTAACTCAGACATTATTCCTACAGAAGACAAATCAGCAAAAGGAATGCAAAAAACAAAAAATCTTCAATAGAAAAAAACGATAGTGTAAACGAGCCACAACTAGACAATATCGACCGTTTTCGCGACAGGGGTATGAAAAAATTTCTTCACTCTGATATGACTTAGGAAAATCGATAATTGGTCTTCAATCCCTCTCGCGAATGGTCAATTCTCAACCCTCATACATGACTGAAGTCATCACTCCACTCAGACAAGACCATACGTCCTCCCCACGCACATCTAATGCCCCGTGGATTAATTCCCTAGCTGGCCAAACAAGTCCCAAATAAACACAGAAATTAGTTTACTCAGGCCAATGCAATGTCAACCCGATTGGCATCACCCTGCGGATACGTCCTAGAATGCCATCAAAATAACGGTTATTGGTGTTATTTGGCGATGCCCCCCCCCCAAGTATTCCCAAAGTCGGACATTCAATCGAAACGGGCTTGGTTATCAGATGAGATATGAAGAAAGATAACCGGACGAGGTGACCCATACGTTCTACATGGACAATCTCAAGATCTACACCGACCCGACGGAACGACTGGGCGTAGTCATCAAACTAGAAGAAAGGCTTAGTGGCGACATCGACATAGATTTTGGCTTAGAGAAATGCCGATCTGTTCAGCTACTGTCAGGGCGATTGGTCGACACAGACGAGATCGACGAAGGGTAGATGATTCGGGACATGGGTCGTGGCGATTCGAAAAAGTAACTCGGAATTCAACAGCTTTCCGGAAGTTGCCTGACCGATATTAAGCATGAGTTTCCAGATAAGTTATTGGGTCGAGTGCACTGTGTGTTGAAGTTTCCTGAAATTGAGGAGGACAAGATTGCAGAAAGCTATGCACGGTGACCCCCAGTTGGAGCAGACGTACGACGACAAGGCTGCATCCAACCCGTGGCTCGAGCGAGGTGATCAAGGCCGATAACCGTCCTGGACAGGATAATTCCAACAAAGAATTAAAGGAAGTATGATTGGTACCAAAGTGTCGAGGATATATGCTGCATGTGCCATTCGCCGCACGAGATCACATTATGGCAGGCTGCATCACAACAGCGTTGCTAAGATTTTGCACCAGTAATTGGCACAGCAACGTGGTCTTTTGGAGATGAACATAATATCGATTAAAAAGTTGCAATATTCGGCCATTAGTGCAATATTGGAATATCTATGGAAAGAAATATCTGACTTAATCCAAAGTTGGAAGTCGACTCTATTCGGTATCAATATATCAGAAACAAGTTTTGCTGCTCTCAACAACTTTGGAATAATGAACGTTCAACCCTCCCTACTTCAGCATTTCTCTTTTTTAGCCGAGGCACTCTTCAACTTTAAACAACGTAAAATTAGCGCAAAACTGTGCAGTGTCACTGGTTCCAAACATTAGATACTAGACCGGCAACAATTTTAATTTTTTTCGGAACACTGTTAAATCAAACGGTAATTGGCTTCATATATCATTTGTCAAATATGAGCTATTTTCGAAAACTCTAATTCACTCACAAGAGTTTTCAAGTTTGTATGTGAAAATATATGAAAAAATAACTATAATAGAAACAATAAATTCAGTACAAAATGCCAGTATCATTTTGTGCATCCCAAAATCTGCAGATATATAGCTTAAGGTGCAAGGATCAACATTTCCGAAAACTGCAAATTGATTTGATTTTGCAGCAAAAAGATATTCTCATATAAAGTTATATGTTGCCTCTCTTTCACGCACATGCTTATAATAGGAAATTTTAAAAAGATTGGTTGGTCTCCAAAGTTTAATAACTTTTTAGGGGAACCTCTAATCAATATGCGATCTTCAAAACGTGAAACAAAACAAATGACGGTAGATTGTTAGAACAGAAGTATTTATTGTGTATTCCCACAACTGAGCCAGAAAACCCAAATGTTATCTTTCGCCATTTTTGTGCAACATCCGGAAGAGCCATTGTATTATAATCCGCTGGTGGTGAACCTGGGAAATGTCCATAACTTCAATCCCACGATCTGCGAAGAAATAAATATCCATTTCCATAGAGATTCGTTAACCAGAGAAAGGGCAGAACCCATAATACTCCAACAGCGGCGAGAAATTTTAGGTCCCTTTGGTCAACCTCGGCCTTCGGCACCTCCACTCTGGAACGCCTCCTGTTCCCGATCAGAACGACATAACAGAAAGCTATCAAATTTATATCTCATGTTGATATTTATTACTCACTGTGTTATCTTTGTGATATCCCAATCAGCAGGGCAAGCAAACATATATCAAGTTTATATCTTCTGGTGATATCATTGGACTGCTAATATGATTTAATGTACGCATATAACGATGATGTTATAATAAGTTATACATATGTTCTTCCACAATTATCTTTGAACGCTAACGGTACACTGTAAACCGGGTAAATGACCATTTGGATAAAGCCCCAATAAACAAATCAATCAATCGACTGGGAATGATTGTTACATTACACAAATGACCGTCTATTTACTAATACGCTGAAGTGTCTTTTCATGCGTTATTCAACTTTTTTTCCTCAACAATTTCTCGAATTTTCTGATTATCTGTTATAATATTCGCAGTTGATAGATTGCACTACCGTAAAAGATTTGTATTTATAGGAATTTATTAGGTTTAGATATTTGTACTGGTTTGCTCAATCTTCCCCATATTAAAAGTGCTAGTAACAAAACCTCTTGAAATTTCAAAAAGCAAACCTCGAAACTTTGGTATTTGTTTCTTTCGGAATCATAAATAACATTTGTCGCATTCTCCGTTAAATAATGTACGTAAATTATCCGCTCAATGTTACCATATCGCATCGACATTATTATTAAAAATCGTGTAAATCATGTTAACGTACAAGAAAAGCACCGAAGCGCACTATTCAGAATCTAAAAATAGCCCCACTTTCCTTATCTGCAAAGATACTATAAAGCTATCCAATCTATCGTAATATAGGCTGCTGTAGTAGTGAGTAAACCTGCATGAAAACAAAGCGTATGGTACAAGGAAAACAAACAGTCCTTAGGCTTTGGCAAAGTTCAATGTGTGCGTTCTGGAAACGTCTTCTGCATCTATAATCGTTTTGCCCTTGACGGATGCGAGGAATATTATGCTAACATTAAACATCAGTCGACAGCAACGTCGTTGGTTCATGCAGAAAACATCCACATAAAACTCAGAATACCCGGGTTCAAATCGCTATAATCCACAAATAACCATCAGCGTGTCATATATTCGAAATAACGATCAGCCAGCATGTATGCAATCATTTGACCAATCTATAAAAAGCTTTTGTTACATGAAGCTTTTTGCTGCCAAACGAAAACGCCTTAATGTATGCTATATTTTTCTTTTCTATTCTATTTTTAGACCTGCGCGCTAAATTTGTTGATACTATACAATAGGTAATATACGCTATATTGGCCGTGGGAGAACCTAACAAAATTTGTTATAATTCTGATAGAAGCCTATCACAGGTTGTCATATTTTTGACCTATGAGAAGAATTTCTGTTATGTTTTGTGTTATTTTACCAACTAACGAGACCAGAGTTATTATGCAACTTGTTATCATAACAAAGTAACACAGTATGTAATAATTTTGGTATTTCTTTCTGATCAGGCTCACAGAGGACGTATATACTTTTGAAAAAAAAATTATATCTCATTTAGTTTTCACTTTGATAAAATCATATCAAATTTTGTTACAATTTTGTTATCATTAGCCAGGTTTTTGTTTTATTTTTTATTATTTTAACATCTAACCAGCCGCATTTATAACAGGTTCTGTTTCAAAATATTTTTGAAATAAATAACTCCAGGTGTTATAAGTCAGTTATGTCCTTCTGATCGGGTTGTTAGTCGTTCCTCACGACATAGTAGCATGTATCCTGTGGGTCTATTCTTTGCTTAAATACTTCGAGAAATCTCAGCTCGCCGGATATCACAAGGAACAACACTGTCGTCACTGCAGCACAGAATACTATTAACTACAGATTTTCCAGGTTCTGCCCTGCACAAATACCAGGTGCATTGGAAGAACGTTACCGTTCGTGACCTGAAGTGTGCAGGTCAACTTAAAAAAAATACTGCAGCTACGGGATCCTGGCGTGCGACATTGGGTCCCTGTCGCGATACTTCGCAACCGGTTCGTCCATATTAAAGAAGCAATTGCGTATTATCTACCAGTCATGGGGTGCGTTTTTTAGCTATGATGGGACTTTAACTGCAGATACCTAGGTAGCCAGCAATCTAATATTGTTGAGCGCTAAGAAATCTGGTACGCAGAACTCCTTACTTTATGAGTGCTACAATTTATTAAACACATTACTAGAATGCGCAAAATAAACCAATATCCTAAGAGAATTTAAACATGCCTAAAGGATATGTATAAGGCAGAGGCCTTGGATGGATGGCCATGCACGAAAGTGGAGTAAGATTAAAGGAACCTGCCGCACATGCATTTTGCGGGATTGCACACATCCAGCTAGTATGGGGTCTGCCCCAAAATCGACGACCGTAACTAACTGGTAACTTTAACTGGTCTCTTCTCCGGCATTCGCGCTACATGTTCAGCCCACTATAGTCCCCCGTATTTTATCAGTCGTTCAATGTCAACATGTTTGTATACTTGATACCGCCGTCGAGTATTGAACAAAGAATTCTTCTCTCAAACACACCGAGTACTCGATAATTTGTACCGAAATACCAGTACCAAAAACGGGTACCATTTTTTCCAATATTATGCCCCAACTTTTGAGATTAATTAAGTGTAATTTTTGAATATTGGGTCACGCATTATGAGATTCCTGAACCAAAAGCTATCCAGATTTATTTGCTGTTCTATATATTATATTGTATTTCTTTTTCATTAAAAGCTAAAAAAGCATGGTGCTACGAAATGAAAAAAATGCTACATTCATTTGCTTCTATTTCGTAGTGCTATGCTATTTTAGCTTTTCAAGTGATCTGGTATAGGTTGTAGAGCTCCTAAACACTGCAACAAGTTTCAACAATCAACGCTTACAACTCGAAATATTTGTATTGTAATAGTCAATCTGGCTGTTGATGATATTGATAGGGAATATATCTATAGTTCGGCATAAACCCGGTTTAATAAATCGACATCTTCTGATGATTTTAAAAGGATTATTTCACACTGTAATCATTTGAGGAATCTCAGATATCTATCAGCCTTCCAAGGCTTTGAATTTATCAAAAATCCTATCTGCATATACTGACTACCGAAAATTGTTTAGCATTTGCACCATCTGCGACGAGAGACGTGCTAGATCCAACTCTCTGCTTTGACAGTATTACGCATCCGTTAGCAAAATAGCTCAAGCCCAACGATTTCAGACCTTCATTCTTCTATAAAACTTGATGATCTGGTTCTCTTCGCTGGGTTCCAGTTTGTAGGTTTGCAAAAACATGACTCCGATAAGCTAACGAACAGTGTCAAATAAACTGATGGCATATATAACAAGACACGAATCGAAGGTATTGAGTATTTTTATCTTGCTTTTTAGTTTCTCAGCTACTAGCGTAGCTAATTTCGAATAAGCTAACTTCCTTGTCAGAACATGAGTTTTGTGCAGCAGTTTATTCGACCTTCTTGCAAAATTGGATCCAGTGTCTTGTTTAAATTCTCGTTGCTGGTACCGATAATGGCCAATTTTAAAGCATAAATTCCGGGAAAAGAAATTAATTCCTCCCATCCCGGTGGTAATGTTGCTAAAACGCTAATCCGTTAATGTTCCAGAGCCATTAGCTCTCATCGCGCCTTAATGCCATTCCCCGAATTGGAAAAGGGATTTTCAAAGTAGTCAGATGAACGGAAGGAGTTTCACGAGCTGAGATTTCCAATGTCACGTTCGTACGTCCACGGCTGGTAATCACAATGTAATTCCCAAGCAAAAACAATCGCATTGTTCGTTTTTCTTAATCTAAGTCCATGTCCAGCATATACGAGAATGCTAATTCCATCCGACTTGAGCGCAGTCTGACTATCGTTCTCGGCTACGCTACTGGTGGACGTTGTCAGAGAACAGCAAATGGGCGAGATTAAATCTGAATCGCGTTTCGCATTTCTACATCAGCATAGCACGAAAAAAAATATTGTATTTTAACTGAAAACAACGCATATGTATTTAGCCGTACTTCCTCTCCTATCTCTAGGCAAAAATAGTTGACAAAAAAGTACATAACAATAACACAGACGCATTTCGAGTAGCATAAAATACAAGTGAAGCCACTATCAGTAGACAGAACCGGAAATCTTCTCTCCGCTTAAATTCATTCCTGCTAAATCGTGTTGGCTTATCGTTTTCGGAATGAGCGTAAACCTGTTCGGTGCGATGGGGAAAACCGCCCCGGTCGGAAATATTTCCATATCTGATTCGCCACCCTCTGAAGTGTAAAGTGCATTTCGTGCGCAAACACCAGCAATCCGCTGGCAGCTGCAAATGAGTGCGAATAGGAGGGTGAAAAAAAAACAGGCCCACTCCAAACATTTTCCCAAATAAATAAATTAAAAGCGGAAATTTAAGTGCAACATTTGTTGCTATCACACTCTCCCTGGTGGACTGGTTGATGTGTTATTTTTGCCCTCCCCACGCGCCATCCGCGCCCCTGACCGCCCTCCCATACACATGTGTGTGTGCAAACTATCCATTGGACTAAAAGCCCAACTTTTGATGATAATGGCGCTTCGGTCTCCAGTGATACACAGTCATTTTCGCTAGCATCCCAGCTGCCGTGCGGCATTGCGCCACACTCGTCCGGAATCACCATTCGTTTTATGGCGGAAAAGCATTCCCGGTATGCACACATGCCGACTAGGAACTACTGCGCCGACACACGCCGCACCGGGTGGCTTTGTGTACGCGGGCTGGCTGGTTGGCTGGCTGGCGCGATTATTCCTGCCCAGAATTGGCCGCTGCCACCAGCCACGTATGCAACTTTGGCGAACAAACAAACGATACGACGAATGGTACACTGCTCGAGACTTGCACTTACAAAATGAAAATTAAAAATTAATGCGAGGAAATTAAATAAACACATTCTAAAACTATAAATTACAAACGCTACTGGTCCGTGCAAAGTTTTCCGACCGTACTTGAGTTGGAGAGGGGTAGAGGGGGGACTGCAGGCTGGTCGATTTTGGCGGCCTGCAGTTGCTGCATTCGGTGGCAAGTTTTTATGGCTGTTTGTATGATTGTTTCGATTCACACAAGTAACTTCGGTGGTGTAGCAACCGATAATCGGGAAGCGATTAGTGGCTCCTAGTTGACGGTGAGCTTTTATTTCGTTCGATGTGGATGTGATTTGATCAAAATGTTTATAGTTTATGTGCAACTATAAACGGGTTGCCGAAATAAACAAGGTGCCGTCGAGAACCAAATATCAGTTGCCCAATACTTATTTATTTATTTATTTATTTATCACGCACATCAACAGGCCGTACTCGGCCCCAATGATGGAAACTTAAACTAATTACATCTAAAAAACTGCAGGAATCGATTTCTCAATGATATTCGAGACAAATGAAAGTCGAACAAGTGCGACACACGATTGAAGAGGCGTTGTAGTCCCGTGATAGCGGCATTAGCTGTTTGAATAGTTCGTCGAAACGGCACTCTCAGAAGAACGTTTCCGCGTAACGTTCTGGACCTTGCTTGGATGTTAACTCGCTCTAGTAAATCTGGAGAATCGATGCGTCCTGACAGAAGATCAGAGATGAATAAGGCTCTTGCAGTTTCTCTACGACGCTGGAGAGTATCGAGCTGGATGAGTTGACACCGACTCTCGTAGCTTGGTAGACGAACAGGATCGCGCCAAGGCAGGCGTCGAAGAGCATACCGTATAAATTTTCGTTGAACGCCTTCAATTCGATCGCTGCTGTTCATGTAATTCGGGTTCCAGACCGCCGAACAATACTCCAGCGTAGAGCGCACTAAAGAGCAGTATAGGCTTTTGAGACAGTAAATGTCTGTAAAGGATTTAGCCGTACGGAAAATGAAGCCCAGGCTTCGCGATGCTTTACCAACAACATACGAAATGTGATTCTTAAATGTAAGTTTCGAATCTAACAGCACTCCAAGATCCTTAACGCAGCTCACCCGGGAAACAAGAGCTCCAGACAAGTTATATTCAAACTCAATGGGATCTTTTTTTCTGGTGAACGATATCACAGAACATTTCGCCGGACTCAGAATCATTCGGTTGTTTTCACACCATCTGCTGAAAGTGTCGAATTGCTGCTGCAAATATTGTGCGTCCGATCGGCTCCTAATTCTGTTGAAAATTTTTAGATCATCTGCATACGACAACCGTGGTCCTTTCAGCTGATAGTTTACATCGTTGAAATAGAGAGTGAATATTAATGGTCCGAGATGACTTCCTTGCGGAATACCAGTCGTTGCGGAGAACAGTTTGGAGTATGCATCACCTATGTTCACACTGAGTTGACGGCCAACGAGATAGGATTGAAACCATCGCAGGAGTGATCCACTGAAGCCAAGTTTTTCCAATTTAGCGACTGCGATATCGTGATTGATTTTGTCGAAAGCTGCAGATAAGTCAGTATATATAACATCAGTTTGTTGATTCGCATCAAACCCTTCGGACACAAAAGAGGTTAGAGATAGTAGATTCGTCGACGTAGATCGATTCGGCATGAAGGCCGATGATATGCTTATGCGGTATGCGATGCGGTAGCGGTAAGCGAAGTGAATGCGCTTCAACTATCTCCATGAAGTGTGCGTGAAGACGCGTAATACTGTCATAGTAAAAGCGGAGCGAAGCTCACTTTACTATGTAAAACACTAAAGTGGTAAAGTAAAGTGCTTTGCGCTTCAGCTTGTCATCAGCCTTAGCTTGTCCAAAATAATGGTAGTTTGAATAGAATTTAAAAACTTATATCTGTTCACATAGGATCCAATAATATAGGTATAATTGAAGCTAAAATAAAAATTAAAGAAAAAAAATTCTTTATCCATCAATATTTGATTACAGTTATATCGGTAATCCAAGTAGTCCTAGACCTATCTACAATGTAGATTCTACATATTTGCTCTCCGCAGGAAAGTTGTTCTTTAATGCTGATTTCGTTTTTAAATCAGAGTTGCTCTAGGTTCGCTCGGAGCTGTCACTTTTATATGGAAACTGTAAACATTAGAGCGAACCTAGGGCGACTCGATTCTAAAACCGAAAACAGCATAAGTCAAGGGGATCCGGCAGGTGAATATTTTAGTTTGGAATCATGTCACTGCATGGCGCTAGTTTACATGTGAAGTTGTGCACTTCAACTATTTTCGTCTCATTTTTCTAACGGTTCGTATCTTGTGAAATTTCAGTCAAATGGTCAGAACCATGCACTTGACAATCGTTTTAATTTGGAACTCTGTCACAACGTGGCGCAGGTGTATTTTATCTGGCGATTTTGATTTCTTAGAAGATGTGTAGAAGGTCATGATCAGTTGGACTCGGACTCTGTCATCACGTAGCGCTAGTGTACATGCATTACCCGCCAATAGTTTGGAATCGTTTCAATAAGTATTGAAACATTCACATTGAATATTGCAACACCTCGGAAAGTTTCGGAATGTTTGAAAAATAGATGACAGAGATCGTTTTCTGAAGTTAATTTAGAACCTAACATGGCGGCTTTCGGTTTAGATAAATTCTCTTTAACCTCAACAATATGAGTATTTTTGAAATGACGTTGACGAGTAGATGAACGAAATCGATGTCTGAGTCCATCTTGAAATCCAATAGGGCGACTTCCGGTTTAGATACATACTTTGTAACCCAACAATATGGGTGTTTTCGGAATTGGGTTAACGAGTAGATGACGGAAATAGAAGTCTGAAGCCATTTTGAAACCCAGCAACATCCGCTTCTGATAAGGTCTCTATATCCTTAACAATATGGATATTCTCAGAATGGAGTTGATGATTACTGGAAAGAAATCGATGTCTGAAGCTATTTTGAAAACCCAAGATGGCGAACCCCGAAATAAAACAATTATAGAGTAAAAATAGATATAGTGATTAGTGATGATATGGTTACAACAAATTGTGTTCAACCGGAAGTTGCTATCTTGGCCCTCAAAATGACGTCACTCTTCGATTTATGTCATCTACTTGCCAAGCTCATTTAAAAAACAAGCTTTTGGTTACGATTATACAAACTATCGCTCAACTTAATTCCAAAATCGTACCAAACTACCGTTTCCATCATTTACTCGTCAAGTTTGTTCCAAAAATACCCATTATTAGGATTACCAAGAATATCGCACAACCCGAAGTAGCCATCTTGGATTTCTAAATGGTTTCAAACCTCTATTTTCATCATCTATTTGTCAAGTCCGTTTAAAAAATACTCATATTATCGAAAATATGGCTCAACCAGAAGCCGCCATCTTGCACTTCAAAATGGTGTGAAACATTTATTTTCTACTTGTAAAGCCCGTTCCAAAAATACCCATATTGTCAGAGGCAGGGATGCCAACGGTACCGATAAACTACATTTTTTTCGGTATATTTACATTTGCACAAGCCGTACAGCCCGCTACAGCGACGCATCACTACAGCTCTTGCCAGAACGGTAGCCAAACCGAGTACATTTTCCCGAACAGCAGTAGAATACATTTTTGTTTTGCTGCTGTACTCCGACTGCTCGGTGAGAGTGTAGCGTAGAAAAGTTTGTTCTCTCGCTTTGTACATTTTTCTCTGCATAGTCAAAGGGAGAGGCCCGCACACGACAGCGTTGATGCCAGCCGTGGCGAAAGTGAGCCGCATTCATTGTCGTCATTTTTGAATAAAAATATTAAAAAGATTGAAAATATTAAAAAATGTAAACTTAGGAAAGAGAAGCTGTACCGCTCGCGTCTGGCTGCTGTACTGGGGACAGTAGTTTTTTGTCATGTTACTGCTTTGCAGCCGTACAGCGCTAGGCGTCCTGCACTAGCGAACGACAGCAGCATAGAGAGAGAAATGAGAATGTATGCAGAAAAATTACAGCCGCAGAAAAGGTAGGCATTTTGCATCCTTGGTCAGAGGTTTCGAGAATATTGCTCAACGGGAAAACGTCATCTTGGGGTTCAAAAAGGTTGCATATATTCATTTTTATCATCTACTTGTCAAGCGGGTTCCAAAAATACTACTATTCTTGGGGTTATCGACAGCGTTACCAAGTATTTTGAAACGAAATCTGGCACCTTCGAAAAAAAAAAAACTCTGGCAACATCTGCAACACGATATCCTGCAGTAAAACTAATTACATACATAACTTTTTTCGATATTATTGGTGAGTCCGTCGAATTTTATCGAGGGGGTCATTGAAACCGAGAGACAGTAGTTTTCCCTGTTATATTAAAATATTTATCATGATCACTTTATTAAATCCATCAAGGCATTGCATTTATCGTTCATATGAGTAAATGCTTCCGGATAATTTGGTACTAGGACAATAAAAACTCACATTTTAACACGAAAAGTTATTGGCACTCACACAACTTCTTCGGATAAATACAACGTGTTATTTCTCCGGATAAATAAAACCACCGGAGAATGAGCGAATGAGTTTATCACGGTATCCTTTTTGCGCTCGCTGCCTTGCTGTCGCTATTCCAAAACACGAAAAAAAACAAGTTTATCGTACTTCTTTGCCGCCTTTCTTTGAAACTAAATGTATATTTTGACGCTTCTCACCTTCTCCGGTGAGAAGGAAAAAATCAAATAAATTTTATCCGAAAAATTATTATCACGCTATTTGTGGAGACGGAGAATTTTGCGACTCATCTTATCTCAGAAAAGTGGAACATCGGATAAGCTTCTTCTCGCGTGAATGAGAGAGAATTACAATGCCTGCTTTCATCTATTAGTGGAAACGATGCCTACGATGCCGTGGATCTGTGCTATATAGAAAAATAAAACTATATAGAAAAATAAAACAATTCAAAGAATAGGTTATTTAACCTTAAATTCAGCCAGTTTTGAGTTTTGATTTTCACTCGCGCTCATTAAGGTTGTTGAAGAGCAATGGATACGTTTGAGTCTTTTTATGTATAATCAATTTCATGTAAATTAAACTAAAATCGATTGTAATTAATTTACCTACATTGAAACGTTAATGAATGATACACGCTAAATATAATCAAAAGAACTAAATTATAAGCAGTTTTTCGTATCCGTGCTGAATTACCTCACCAGTTTGTGTTTTAAAAGGTGTTCAAATCAGTTGAAAAATCCTTCCTGTTCTTTTTTTTGAAGTTTATACACAATTAACTCAATCGACTGACGCTCTAAGACGATTTCGACCTAATTTCAGAACATTGTACACTCTGTGTACTGCGTGACTTTCGGAGGGTTAAAATGATTTTTTTCTTATTCATGTTTATTGTCTGTCGGCCTCTATTCGCATTGATTGCCTATCATCGATACCAGAGAGGTGACTTCATCCTCTGGACCCTAGATATCGGCCTATCAACACATGTACTGAGACCAACAGCTTTACGCCCCTACCGAAGGAAGACTACACAAAATATGTTGTTACTTGAAATAACTAGCGCTAGATCGTGATTGATTGATTTTGTGGTCGTCTATGTACACGTAGATCCTTATCCAAACGTCGCAACCCTCGACGAAGAGTGACCGATTACGCAAAATAAAACTTTCTGCATCGGCCTAACCTTTGAACGATATTGGTACAACATTCCTGATATGATGGAACTGGATAAAGGAAATTTTCGTCAGCTCCAATAACAAACACCATCGAAGAAGCAAACACCAACGAAGGCGCAAGCACCACGGATTCACAACTGTAACTCTCAAAACTACAAAAATTCGAATAGAATAGAATTCGACCCCGATTCCAGGACTACAGTTGCGACAAATTGCATTGACCGATATCGAACATGCTATATCTCATAGAAAAAGGGCACTGCGTGCACAGAACTAAACAAACTACAAAAACAAAATGGTGACTTAATTCTGATTCGTATAGATTTGAAAATCCGGAATTAATCGAGCAACTACCTAGCCAATCCTGATAACTTTGGGCGAGTTGGCATATTAGAGCAGGAATATGTTGCCAAAATTCGGTTTTTCTTTCTCCGCAGTTTCATTGCAGTAATTTTTTTCAACAATGAACATTAATTGATTCCCCCTTATTCTTATAAATTCACTTCGAATAGAGAAGATCGGAAGTCTGATGAGCTTACTAGTTGTAGAAAAAATATATAATATTTGATTTTAGAAAAAAATCTAAGGTTGAAACACGATTGTACAACAAATTTGGTGGTTAGCAATTGGACAGCTTCTAGATTTTCTTGAGTTGAATTTTATACTAGTTTGGAATAAAAAATAGCAATTTATTAAAGATCTTCTGATCTCCAAATATAATTTGGTGTCCTGGGAAAATGTAACAAAACATGCTTATTCTGAACATAGATTTCAAGAAACAATATCCTGGAATCAAAATATTCTCGCTGAAGTTTTTCAAGAAATTTCGAATTCTATTTTAAAGTTATCTGAATTAAGCCAGTTTTCACAGCTATGTGTCCGACGCGGTACCTGGGTACCTTTTTAGGTTTCAATTAGTGAAATTTCCATGTTTTATCCATTGTTGGAAATTGAAACTTTGTGACGTCTTAGAATTTCACTAAGTCAAGTTTTTGGTTGATAATATTGTTGATATAGTGAGGGGCTCCTGAATTATTTTTAGTACGTAACAAGCCGACGTGAGTACCAGGGTACCCACAAAGCTGGAAAACCAATAACTAATGTAATTTCCAACCGATTTTGATACTTTTTTGTGTTTGGGATTCGGGAACTCATCCACTTTTAAATTTGGTAAAAATGAATCGGGTTACTTCTTTCAGTTCCCAGGAATCCGCATTTTTGGAAGCATGTTCCAGTGATGGGATACTATTCGTGAATTTTAATGGAATACTATCAATATGGGTATCAAAATTCTTGGCAATGCATCAGTAGGCTATATCTCGTGGTTTTGGAACAATTTGGTGATTTGACCCCGGAACAACCATTCTCGAGCAGGTTCCCGTGGCGCCGTGAGTGGCCATTTCATTCCGTTTCCATTTTTCAAACTGCCATAGGATCCCGTAACATCAAATAACAGACTTCCGAGACAATTTGAAGAGTTTTGATACTCATATTGCTAGGACATTTTTAAAATTTACAAATCATATCCTGGTACTGAAACATTACTCCAGAAAATCCGGATTACCAAGAACCAGACCCATTCATCCGGTTCAATTTTACAAAATCAAAAAGTGTACGAGTTCCTGAATCCAAAACATCTAAAAGTGTCCAAATAGATTACAGTAAGCCATAGCTACGAGCATTTCAATTTGTGGGTACCCGGAGGGTACTAATTGCATTTAGTTGAGCATAATTACAAGAAAGAATGTTGAAAATCAATCTTATTCTTTTTCTATTTTGTTTGGAAGTTTTAACCTGAAGGTCATTCGCCTCTTTTTCAGGTAAGAAATATATCTTTGGAAAAATCTCCAGCCCTATTTGCGGGGTCTGGAAATGAATCCAGATGAGCTGCGTACAAGGCGATCTTTTTACCAACTACGCTATGCCCGCCCCTAATTTTATTCTTTATCTATTCTACATTCCTAATTGATTCAATCTAGGTTTAATACAAAGGCCAAGTATAAGAGAAGAGATTTTGTTTAACCCTTTGCGACGCAGTGGGACGTATACGTCCCCCTGTTTCCCCAGGTTTTTATTGGATTTCTGGTTAGTGTTGACATCTAAATACGAATTCTTGCTTTCAATCAACTCTCAATGTAAGGAGTACAACTAGCAGAAAAAAATATGTGAATTTGTTATTTACTTATTAGTTATAAACAATTAAAACTCGAAAATCTATTTTTTTACATTAAATTGGACTCTGTCTGAACTAAAAGTCCTAGAGATTTAAAAAAATTTGTGCAAGTATCTCAAACATTGAACTAAATAATACATTTTTGCAGAATTTTTCGTAGGTCAGTTTTTGCTTTTCTCATATATAAAGGTTATGCAATCACTCTAAAAAATGTCAACCTAATCCCGGCCCGGAGGGCCGAGTGTCATATCCCATTCGACTCAGTTAGTCGAGATCGGAAAAAGTCTGTATGTGTGTGTATGTATGTACGTATGTGTCAAATAATGTCACTCATTTTTCTCAGAGATGGCTGGACCGATTTGCCCAAACTTAGTCTCAAATGAAAGGTGCAATCTTCCCATCGGCTGCTATTGAATTTTGAAAATTGAATTGATCGATCGGAATTCTGGTTCCGGAATTACAGGTTTAAGAGTGCGGCCACACAGAAATTTTCCATATAAACTATAGGAAAAATTAAAAATAGAATTTTTATTTTTGATGCTAAATGTCTTTAAGGTGCATGAAACGTCGAGATTTGATGCAGACTCGAAAAAGAATTTGACGAAAATTCACTTTTTTGGATTTTGGCTCATTTTTGCCTTTCTCATATAGAAAGGTTATGCAATCACTCTGAAAAACGTCCACATAATCCTAATTTTTTTGATTGGCATAAGGTTTCTGGATTTTCACAGGGGTGTAGGTGATGGTATACGGAGAGGGGTAACCCCCCCCTCTACTGTTCACTCCCCTCCCTTTAAAATCCCCCTACATCACCTCTCAGACCAACACCCCATCCAGCCCTAATACCCCTCCCTATCAACCCCATCATCTTTAAACCACCACTATATCACAAAGCATACCAAATTAAGCTGGGGAGTCGCTTGTTCGTGGGATTTTCGCCCTCTTCACACACCCACCCCCGCATGACAAAATGAGTTAGCAAACAGATAACGTTGATCTAATGCTGATTAGGCTAATGAAGTAAGATATTTTTTTCTTTCAAGTGTTTCACCGTCGACACGTAGCTCATCAAGTTCGTTGGTGGCAAGCCATTGTGTATAAGTGCAAAGTGTACTAAGAATGTAATAAACATTTCCACAATTATGTTGAACAAAAACAGCCTCCGAGCCATCGTATAGAGAAATGAGAAAAGCACAATTGCACCGCTAGGTGGATTAAAACAGGTTTTTTTTAAAAAAATTGCCGAAATATGCAAAAATGGGGTTTATTATAATGTTGGTCTATAAAAGATTCTGAGAGACAGGGATAACTTCTCAACTAGCATAAAAATAGATTATGTGGATTTTGAGGTTGCTGATTACGATTCTGATAACAGAATTTGAAAATTCAAAATGGTGGCTACACAACGGCAGCCATATTTTTTTTTACGAAACTCGATTTACGAGAGTTTTT
Source organism: Topomyia yanbarensis (assembly GCF_030247195.1). Lineage (NCBI taxonomy): Eukaryota > Metazoa > Arthropoda > Insecta > Diptera > Culicidae > Topomyia > Topomyia yanbarensis. The sequence continues at coordinate 59,316,011 of NC_080671.1, forward strand.
GGGTCGCTGATTACGATTCTGATGTCACAATTCGAAAATTCAAAATGGCGCCTACAAAATGGCAACCATTTTTTACGAAATTGGCAGATTTTGTTACAGTTAGTATAAAACTCTATTTATGGGAGTTTTTTGGGTAACACAGTCGCCATATTGAATCCACAATTTTGAATTTTACATTTTCGACGTCATAATCAGAATCAACGACCCCGAAGACCTATATAAATCTAAATATAAAAGTTTTAATAAAGAAAAAATGCGCGTTGCAAAGGATTGAAGGGTTCAGAGATTATAAATCAATACTGCAACATACCATTTAGAAAAATTTAAAAAAAACCAAGAAAAGATTCTTCGAGAGTCGAGTCGGTTTTATTCTGTAGTGAAACGTAGAATTCAGGACATCTGATGAAAGCTGGCAAAATGTCTAGCTTGACGGGATGTCTGTTCACCTACGAAAAATCTAGAAGATTCCAGATAAATCTGGAACATTGACAACGCTGGTTATCGAGAATATTGCTTAACCGGAAGTTGCCATCTTAAATTTCAAAAGAGTGCAAAACATCCATTTTCATCACTTTACTTGTGAATACTGCATGGAAATGTTGGAATATGTTATTAAAGTAATCTCTGCACTGTGTAAGCCAACAACGTGTAGCTATGGGATACGATGTTATATTGCACAAGTATGAGGATGGTTGAACACTAACGAATCGTTAGTGTTTAACCATCCTCATACTTGTACAATATAATATCGTACCCCAGTAACGAATCATTTGAGAGATTTTCGCTCACAGTTCGAGAGCCCAAAAATCATTTGCATTTACGCTCCCAGAGATTCGTTTTGGGTGTGGTTACGTTCTGTTTGTTTGTGATATTTTTGTCTGCGCCATTACATGACATACTACTCTTTCCAATAAATAAGATCCTCACCAACAGAAAATATTTCATTGTACATACGATGCTTTGGTGTATAAACAAAGACGCGCGCAGATAAAAATATGGTTTTGTGCGATGGTATCAAATGTATTTAACAAACTCAATTACATGCTGTTTCTCAGGACCGTATATTGCAAATATAAAATCAAACAACTTAAATAGAGCTATTTTGTAGGACGCTGCTTTCAAAATATAGAAATGATCCGGTTCATATCTGGATTGAAACAAAATTTATAAAGCATAAAAATCAAAATTTTAGATACTTTACTGACGACGGCCAGAATGTATCTACTAGAGCCCTAGATATTATGTTTGTGGAAAAAAGCTACCTGAACCGCTGTATGTAGATAGATTTTACTTTCGTGAACTAATTCATATATAAGGCATTTTTAAGAATTTTGTGGTGAAATTTCACGAAACTCGAAAAAATTTTCATGGATCCATTATCGCCACGTGTTCTGGTCCTGGGGTGACATTACGCATCTCGATTCGATCAAAATTCTATCGACTTGACCTTGTTTCGCATTATGTATTTCGAACCGAGTTCGAAAGTAAATTTTCGTTCGAGTTCGCTCGAAGAAGTACTAGATTATCGAGAAGTGTTGGCATTATGGAACCATAACAATCGAATTCGAAAGCGACTCGAGTCGAACGTATTTGCTCGATAGTTTTATTGCTGTCGACTGTCGTTCGAGATTATGATTTGTGTTTTTATTTCGGAATACTTAGACGATATAAAATTACCAAAAGGTGTAAAAAGCTCCCACGTACTTTGAGTTACTTTATGTTATATCTATTTTCACCATCAGGAACATACTTTGTTTTGGAAAAAGTAATACTAAATATTGATAATAAATTATCTTACACCAAACAATAATAAAAAAGTGTTAAAAAAATCGATGGAGAAAAGTGAAGACACCTTGACTTGTCTAATCGCTATTTGATAGATGTATAGAATCACAATCATTCGTGATTTCAAAGCGGTGATGTAAATAATTTTATATTCTAAATGATGCAATTGTTCCCGACTATACCTCAATTGTTTTCAATATCACAATATAGCCTTGAATTTAATGCCATAATGTACGTTTTATACACCGTATACAGGTGTTATATCGCCACTTGTATTAAATGCATGAAAATACAAAATATTATCTTATATAGCTAAGAAATTTGAATGCATCAACCGATTGAAAATTATGCCATCTACAATTTCTGGAAACACTTCATTTCGATTGTGTTCTCCCTATCTCCAGTTGTGTGCTATAACAAAATAATTAACGAACAAGTACACGGAAAACCCCGCAAACACGAAAACGAATTTTTGCCTTGCCTATTTCAACTAAAAATGGCTATTTTAACGATATAGTTTTAAAATATTTTCGTCATCAATTGCTGAAAAACTTGTTGCTTTTGGAAGCTATCAGTTTCCTGAAAAAACCCCGAAAACCAAAATTTTAATGCAAAATTAGCCATTTTTATTGAAAAGGGCAGTTTGCTCGCTATGATTATTTTCCAAAAGATTTGATAAAAGCGATTTCTGCAGATAATACATTTCATCATGCGACTGAGGTCCGAATAAGAGACACTACCAGCTAGGCATTACGATGTTACGAACTTAAACAGTGAGATATACTAAAATTTTGTGGTAAGAAGTTCAAGAATACAGTTATATCAAACTAACATAATGCCCAAGCATTGAAAAAGGTGGTGAGGGTGAGTGACGTGAACAAATTATGAATATGTTTGGGTCAATTTATATGCCACTATCACTATTTTTATTCTGTGAATTTGACGCTCATCGGAAAAAAAACAAAACAAACTGCAATTTTGTTTACACTGAAAAATATTCTTAGGTGGAATTAAAATTATCATACGATGAACAAAATCATTACTCGTTTTCTGCAATGAAGCATTTTCGTGCATCTTAAATAGTTCGTTTCGTCTAATCCACGAACTGAAAAATGGTTTATTGATGAACGAAAAGTTGAGTAGTTTTACATATTTAATGTACAGATTATTCCACGTAAAATTTACAACTACAATTTTAATTCCTACCAAAAAAATTTCTTGCATTCTTAGCACAAAATAATTGATTTATTTTTTGTTTTGGCTGAATACGATAGATTTTTTTCAAGTTATGAGTTTTTGAATTTTATGAATTGGATCATTTCTCGGAAACTCTTAGTTGTACGAAAAAATTTATTAATAATAAAAAGTGCGTTTTCGAATGAGCTCACCAATAAAAATCTGATATAGTTTTATTTGTTATTTATGTTATGAATTCTGCAAATGTTAGAAACATATTGAAAAAACAAGCTTGGACTAATAAGCTTATTATTCTATGAAAACATTTATAATTATATTGAGAACCTTATTACTTTACGAGATATTTCAATTAAAGCTGGCCCATAACATAATATTTAATGTGAAATTGCCCTTTTTAATGTTATAATTGTTTTATCTCGCAGAACAATTTGAGATCCACTGCAAAATTTTTACACAATATTTTCAACATGATTTTTATTATTTAAAGAAAAAATAAGCAAAAAAAATTATCCAACTATAAAAAAAATTCTCAATTTTTCCGGCAAGCTCATGCGAAAATGCAACTTTTTAAACTTAATATTTTTTCCATACATCAAATACTTTCCGAGCTACCAGCGATTGAAAAATGTTCAATTTTAAATAACTTCAAAAGTTGAAAGCTCATACCTTGAAGTAAATATTATATTCAGCCATAACAAAAATACCTGTTAAATATTTTTAGCTAAAGAATGAAGAAAAAAATTTTGAATGAACAAAAATTTTATTTGTAAATCTGACGTTGACTGGCCCGTACGGCGTATTCAAGTTATCGTCGATGTCTAAACTATTTTTCATGAATGAAACGAAATGATTCGTTTTTTTATTAATTGTTTTATATAGTATAAATATTTTTTGAAAGGGTAAATTTATTTTTCGTACATGACAAGAAAAAATCGTATTTCTGTATTACAACGGATCTTTTTGGATCGATATTGACAACATCGATTTTATTTCAAAGTGCTATTGTGTACTAGAAAAAAAAATATATTTGCGAAACTTATCCATATATATTTTGATAACAATCAACTAAAAACTAAATAAATTAAAACAATTTTTACCAAAGTTGGTTTTATGAAACTTATTTGTAGCAGAATTCAAAATATTTTTTCTCAGTGTATACTCTTATTTGACAGTTTGCGCTCGAACAGGCAGTCGAAATCTAGTACCGCAATCTAACAAGCTCGAACGCTTGGTCGAATGCGATACGTAATGCCACAATTTAGTCGAAACGACTTCAAAACGTTTCGAATCGAGTCACTCGAATCGAGATGCGGAATGCCACCCCTGATTCACAAAACCAGAAAATTGGATCCCACTTTTCCACTTGTATAAGGTACACTTTGGTGTACCTTAGACACGGAGGCGGTTCGGATATTGTCTGGCCCAAATACACTGTAACCTCCATATATGAACCAAATTGGGGTTCGTTAATTGAATTAGCTCGTAAAAAGTTTGCTTCACATTCTTATTAAAATTTCTTGGTTGAGCAATATTCCCTATAACCCTAACAATACGGATATTTTTGGGACGGGCTTGACAAGTAGATGATGAAAATGGACAATTGGAACCTTTTTGAAATCCAAGATGGCGACTTTCGGTTGAGAAATATTCACAATAACCTTAGCAATATGGAAATTTATACCGGAGTTCCCCATCTTGGGTTTCAAAATAACCACAGATAACGATTTTCGTCATGTACTAGTCAACCCCGTGCCGAAAATATACATATTGTTGAGGTTATAGAGCATTTATCTAAACCGGAAGCCGCCATCTTGGATTTAAAAATGACTTCAGACATCGATTACCGTACTTAACTCGTTAACCCCATTTCGAAAATACCCAACTTTTGTTAGTAACAGTTCTTTATTTCGAATTTAGTTCGTGAAAAAAGTTACGTAAATCGAATATTACGTAAAAAAGAGTCCTTAAATGAAGGTTTCAGTGTATGAATAAGCACATACTCAAACAATTTTTAATTTATTTCTCATCGTAGCCTTATTAGATTTTAATATATTTAATGTAGCGTTTTTCAAGATATTTTATTCTACCCAAAATCAAAAATGTTGTCGTAGTACGCAAAAAAGTGGAAACAGCGATTTTGACATACATGACACGTTACACGAATACTTTTCTACACTAAAGCGAGAGTTCCAGGTAATCGACCATTACTCCGTATAAAACCCAATAGAACAAAATATCACGATAATGCAAAAATTGATAACGAAAAGCGTAACTCAGCTCCCAACGACAAATATGAATCATGTGAAACAAATCAATAAATAAATTACTGTACTATGATTACATCAATTTCAATAAAACGAGACCCTTCACATCAAAATTGGTCAAATTGAAAAAAACCATCAAATTCTATCAAGACTCTATCTCGGGTCGGACAGATCGGATTTTCACTGTATATCATTGAAGGCAATTTTCAACAAACTTTGTTTTACCCAAAAAGTTTTTAATGCTCTATTTTATGCACATAGCCAAATTACCAACAAGTATTGACACGATTTTCTGATCTGGTCACGCACACAAAATTGTTTATTCGGTTGATTGATACGATTGAATTCATCAAATCTCCATAATCACTCTCACCTAAGCGGAACCTGACACTACCGTAAACAAATCAATTATTTACCCTGCTACAAGGGAGCATCCCCATGTCGCACCCAAATAAAAAAAACACAATAAACAAACAAGTCCAAGCGAGGAACAGTCGAACAGTAGTAGTCTTTGTCTACTAGACCAATCGTGTCAGAGAAAGAAAACCCAGAAGCCAGAAAAACAACATTAGTTTGTACATCCAATACATCCTATAGGTATACTGTGCCACCATTTGAGCGGCGCTGCGACCGACAGTATCACAAAAAGCAGAACAAAGTTTCGATGCGAAAATCGTGTTATTTTTGTTTTTTCGACAAATCCCTCCTACCTTACCAGTCGTCGAAGACGAACGTCTCCAGCAGCCGCGCCGTCATTGTCCACCCCAACCAAATCTCTGCCCCTAGGGAACTAATGAAGAAGCTCTTTCGGCAACTGATTTCCCGATTTCACCGGGCCTGCTGCTGATTTCTTGGAAGGACTTCCCGAGCACCGCACCGTCATTGTGAGTCACAAAAGCCTTTTCTTCCATCACACTTCAGCAAAGTTGAGCCGTGTGGTCGTGGGTGGTCGTCCACCATCGGGAAGATAGAAGACGAAGGAAAAAAAAACCAAACACCCATACACTTGGCCCAGTTCAACTTCACTCACATGCCGCAAAAGTCCACACTTCAGGGCTTTTTGGCCGGTTGGCCGATATGGGCAAAAGGTTGGACGGATTATCCCACCGCACTTCTTTGTCGCCGTCGGTATTACCGCACCGCTTCTGGATCGATTGTTTTGGCATCGGTTTCCGGACGAGGTGACCGGGTAAGTTTGGTCCCGGAGAAAGTTGACAAAACCGATGACAGCTTTATCGTAGCCGCAACAATTTACACGAAAAACAAGAGACTAATAAATAACCGCAGAAATATGGGATTTTTTGCTTCTTCCTTTTCGAAGTGAGTTACCCGTCACCGGAATGAGGGCCGAAGTGGGGTTGGGCCGTTTGGCCGAGTTCGGTTGGCGTGGTTCGGGCTAGCTGTCGAATTTTGCGGTGTCCACTCCTCGAGGTCAGGCTGGCTGATTCGAAGGATAGTTCGTGTAGATGTTTGGAGGATTTTTTTTTCGTTCGGATCGGATGGTTCGGAAGAGATGTAGAACAGCGAATGAGATTATGTGGAAAAACAAAGTTTTGGAAAGATAAAGTGTGAGAAGTAAATCAAAGTGAAATACTGATGGGGCGTGTATTGTTCTGTTTTCCCGTGTCGATGCTGTGGTCGGAGGGGCTTCTTTAATTGCTCTCGCTAGCCGTTGAATTTAAGTGGAATGATGGAGACGTCGTATCAATACGGGTAGATTTATAGTCATCCCAAGAGCTTAATTGTGTAATTATTGTGAGATAGACTCGGTTAAGCGAAAACATGTTCGTCGCTTTCCCGAAGAACAATTGGTCGGTGTTAAGTCAGATCGGACTAAGTCGCAAATCATCAAAAAATGAGATAATGATAGCACTGGATAAGGAATTGCTTCAGCTACATTCGACTTTTGTCAGATTTGAAATTTGTAACACTAAACAAGAATTCTGGCAAAAATTGATTTTAAATTATAATGTAAAGGATCCTGCGATTCAAACTTTAATCTCGTTTTTCTCGAAATCAGTACCTATATTATCACTTAGTCCGGTCTGACTTAACACCGACTAATTTGCACACTCATGCAAAACTGCTTCCGAAAATTTAATGTTAATGCCGTTAAACCGTTAACACGAGATGGCAAGCAACAGAAATTATATGACATTTGATGAATCGATTAATTTCTATGTAGTCTTGAAATTGTCATAAAAAAATTAAAAACCGAGAAAATACTGTTTTTTTGATATATTTGGCTTTGGAAAAAAAATTGGACATCAAATGAAAGATAGCGCCAGTATTCGATCTGCTTCTAAACTATTCAAGGTTCAAAACGTTACATGCTCATGTGAAAGGGAAGTGCTCGTCGTTAATGAAAGCGGGTCAGATATCTCACGTGAGTCAACAATATCATAATTTAAGGTGTTGTGTAAGTAGATAATCGAAAGAAACGTCGAAAATGAGAAGAAAAAGGAATAAAAAATGCTCTGAAGCGCAAAAGTTATCGTAGCACAGCTAAGCAACCACGTGAGCCAGAATACACAACTTCAATTCCACATTCTGACGACGACGAGAACACCGAAGAAGTCATTCGCAAGTACAAAGCCAGACACAGCTTATGAAGAAACATGTCTTTCAACATTTTTTTGACATTTTCTTCCACGGTTTCATGGTTTTCACTTCATTTGCCACTTTCAAATTTTCTTACCTGAATGACGTCAATTGATTTCATTAATTATTTAAATAATCTGCAGTATTCATATTCTTCTATATTTAGCGTGAAAAATTTCTTCGCCAGGCACAAAATCATTATTTCCAAAGCGTTGTCAGATGTATAACCTTTCCAATAAATACTTATTTGTCAAAATCAGTGCAAAAATGCCATCGCACGAGCTCACCAAAAAAACTGACCTACTTGACCTCACTTTACTCTACTTTTTGTGGAATTGGGTGACTCACTATCGGATTATTTTAAACAATACTTTAGAAAAATATGAGTTTCTTTCTATTTAGTGACATTTAAAGGTTACCAAACTTCAACTTTCCCCATTCGTTGTTAAAAGCGACCTAACTTCACCGAAGGCCACTGACACGGCAATGTATAAAACACCGACACCAGGACACATGCTGCCAACTACGGCTTCGATATTCGATTATAATGGCACTTGGCAGTATGTCAAATTATTTCTCATTATTATCATCCCATCCGCATTGGGTTCACAATTGCTTTCTTCTTATTAATAATTTGACCATTTGTAGCAGATGTTTCCTCCATCGTATACTGCCAGGCAAGCACCAGGACCAACCTAACTGGCGAACGGTGTTCGGCAAAAAAACAAACGTACACGGAAAAATAAAACAACCCACAGAATAAGTTCGTTTAACTTAAATTTAGGTACTTGTGAGTTTTGCAACGCTTTCGCACTTATTGGTGTTGTCAAAAACAAAGCGAGAGATTTGACTCAGTCGAGGTCTTCCGTGGAATAAGGTAGGTTTGAGTTGTTTGAGGTATACTCAAAATTAGATAGATTCAACTTAAATTTAAGTATATTTAACTCAAGGTTGAGTATAAACACCTATCAATGAGTTGTGATTTTTGCCTTGGTTCAACACGGTGTACCTAATTTTACCTTATTCCACGCTACCCCGAGATTGAGTCAAAAGAGCTCAACTTTGGTTAGTTTTTCGTATCCGTGTAGATGAAAGAAGGTCAGCTTGTGGAACTGGGCTACATTGAAAAGCGTAGAAAATCAATTAAGCAGTTCAGAGGAAGTGGAAAAGTAATTATATTTCACGTTCCACTTCCGCTGTCGGTGTAACTTTCAATCGTCAAATCGGATTGCTTCGACTTCGCCGTTATTGCCTTTGCAGAGTAACAGATGTACTGCGCCGAATGGTTCTTGGATTACATTTTGTAACGAGAATGAGTAAAGCTCCTCTGAACTTGTTTAGTTACCTTTTCGAAGGAATGCAGTCGGGAATGTCATGAGAAAAATATTTCGTGTGAAACTTGGAACCCATCATCATCTTATGATCAAAACAGTCTAATTAAGTAGGATAATATTGGAGATATGTTGACGTTAGACTATAGGGGCTGGAGGTTTGAACACATAAATATACAGTTTTGTTGCATTTTCATTTTCTGTGAAAACAGTTTGTGTACGATACCAGTAAAACAATGAAATCTTAAAGCATCTGTATTAAATATATAAAAAATGATTCTCTAAGAACAATACAGGTAACGTGCTGTGAAATAAATATTAGAGACCTTCAACTTTAAAAATAAACATTCCGTTCGACTGCCAAACACTAAATGTGATCTTTTAAGTACAACCCGCGCGGCGTGAAATTTCTTCAAATTCATTCCGCTAAATCTGACTGAAATACTTAATTCCAATTAAATATTTTAAATTAGCAGTATGGTCCACTCCTCTGTTTCACAACGGACATCACACTAGTGCCGCGGTGACACAAAAGATCTCTAGTACACTACAAATTTTGTGACATGCAAATGACAGATCTTCATCAGTAGTTGCCCACGGTGAAATAGTACCAGGTGGAAACATTAGAAAAAAAACCCACATGACGTCATTCTCAAGATTACTTTGTAGAAATAATGGAAATATTAGTGCAAAATACACACATTTGAACCAGAGACTTGTAGAATTTTTATAGCAACTAAACAAACTATCAAAAAGTGCTGCCAAACCAGTCATTGTATTGTACAACGTTAGAAATAACTCTTCTTTACAATATTGAAACAAGCTCCTTCAAGAACTTACGCAAAGTGTACACGATTTATAGTAAGGCCTGAATATTGTCTTGACTGGTTTCTATGATTACTTGTGCTACGTCCCCAATTGTTTGTATAACATGTTCTTAATGCAAAATATTGAAAGTTGGTTGAATTCATTTTTTGCACAAAGTTTAAGAAAAGTGATGGGTAGACCGAAATGTGCGGTATCCAGCTAAGAGAAGAGAAGACAATCACGTAGCCAATTTGATCCAGTCCTAACCTCAATATTGAACCAGCTTCTGATTGGTCGTTTTGCCAGTCAAGAGCGTTCATAATATTTTCAAACGGGATGAAAAACAGTGCTGCTGAATCTATTTTGGCTACTTTTCATACACATGAACATTTCATGCAAATTGAATAAATACCCTGAATGACGATATAACTACGTGTAATGTTAAGAGAGACAAGAGTAAATATAAAATTCAATATCTAAATGCAGCTAGTATTGTGAATTCTTGACAGAGGGTCGATATTTGAGGTACAATTATTTTCAGCAATTGTGAAAAACATGCAAACGGAATCTGGCAACGATGGATGCTTGTTGTCTTTGGAATTACGACAGGGCCTGGTAGATAAAATTAAGAAGAAGCCTGTTGTCGTCTCTTCTCTTAGGTATCCAGCTCCAGAAATGCTCGGTCATGTTTATTGTTCTTCCGGATAAATGCTGTAAAAATGTAATTTAAAGTAGAAAACCATTTATTATAGAGAACCAAACTGGATTAACATTGTAACGTGCTATGTAAAAAAAAGAAACTGGCGTAAAAAGCTTTTGCAAATGCCGTGTCAAATAAACGTATGAAAAAAAAAAAAAAAAAAAAAAACTGGATTAACATTTTTGAAATACAGAGAGGTAGATGCCTGGGTAAGATTTTGTTACACACCAAAAAATAATGAAATTTAAACTACATGTAAATCAATACGAATGTAAACATACAAAGATTGAATCAAAAATTTGATTGAAGATTACGTTAAAATCAATGCACTCAATTGGAGCATCAAAAAGCATACAATTTCACACTTTCATTCGTGTAATATTACATTGCATTTTACAGAAATATTCGAATAAAAATACATTGAAGTGCATTTGTTTTACGTTTAAAGAAACTGTAATTTTCCATCCATTTGTAAAATTATAACAAAATTCGTCGAAGAAAGCACGACAAGTCGTATATATTTGTGATGGAACTTAATTTTACATTTATATTCACGCTCCAAATATGTGCATGAAAATAAACTTAAAATTACAAAATATTTTTTCTGTGTACAGTCCTCTCAGCAAAAATAGCGTTATTTTTTCTCTGCTTTTCCGGGATTCACAAGGGTAAGCATTAATTTATATTGTTTTCACGAATTTGCAATAAAAAATTTTAATCTTAGGTTAAATCTCCATGTTGATCCATCTCTTTTTTCTCAATCAGAATAGCATCTGTTCGGAAGACGAATTTAACGTTGCACAGCAACAAAAAATCTTGTAACTTTACATCTTGCGAGATGCATATAAAAGGAGCGTCCCAATTCACATAAATTTACATTTAATTACATGAAAAAATGTGAGTTGTTCGGCTTTTTCTAGGTCATTCAGCCAGAATTTTGCATCAAAAAAGTCACAGAATTTTATTTTACACATCAGAACATGTGAAATCCTAGTATCGGACAGAAAAATAAATAACATTGTTTACGTCAATGTTCATTTTTTCTAAGAATGTGCATATGAGATGGAAGTAAATGAGAAGCCGATGGATCATTTGGTTCCAAGTATTTGGAAGAAATCTCCTGCCACCGTCAACTCAAATAGAACCGTCAGAGCTATTGAGAAAAACACTCTTGTTTTCCTCCCAGTGGCGTAGCCAGAAATTTGGTTTGGAGGGGGTTTTGATGAAAATCGCATTTTTTTTGAAAAAATGCTAAAATTTAATATGAGTTTGATAAATTATTGAAAACTCAAAAACATAAGTAGTCTAACAGATGTCATTCCAGTCTACAAACAAGAAGGATCAACATGGAATAGTTTTCAAACCGCTATAGATTATTTTCTTGTATAATATGTCAATGAAGTCAAAAATTGCGATCTTTTAAAGTGGGATAAATGATCTAAAAAATTTTCAACGTTCAAGATCACCTAATATAATAATCCTTGACTTTGAAGATTTGACAACTTCGGGAAGTTATCAACATAAAACAGCGCCTGCTTTGATATAGAAATTTTAGTGATTAACTCTCATAGAGGTAATTATGGTGAATTAATTTTTCAAAAATATTAAGAGACATGGTGCCTTCAGCAAAGTTTTAAATGGACTGGGCCTGCTATATTTCTTCTTAGTGAAGCAAAATTTAGGTAAGAACTATTTTTTTCTACTCTACGGATAAAATTGTTTGAAACAATCATTGCGAGTTGAGAACACAAAACCTATAACTAAATTATGGATGGATGGAACTGAAACTTGCGTTTCGACTTCATCTCATCAGAACCCGACACTAACTTGGTGGGCGGACTAAGCTTGCGCCGAATTGATGCTAGCTCCTGAAAATGGAATCACTCTTTGTGTTTTTGAGTCCTTTTAATATCTGGGTGTTGTGGCACAGCATTTCCTCGGGCCGTATCCCCAACTTGTCAGTTAGCTTAGCATAAAATATGGAGGTGTAGAAGTAGATGGATAGGTAGTGTCATCGATTATGTGTACAGTAGTATGGCTGCACAGTCTCTTTGATTGTTGGCCGTGATACCAGAGTTAAGGGTATTGAATCGATAGATATAAGACGAAAAATAATTATAGGTAGTCGATATCCGACCACCGCTGAATGCGGTTGGTTCTGCACTTAGTGATAAGCTTAAATAAAGAGAATAGTCAAAGTATCAAGTTCTTACTTACCTGTTGCTAATCCATTACTTACCTGCTACCGTTGATACCATCCGACAAACATTGAGAATGACCCGGAAACTACGTACTTAAATTTGGATTCTCGACCCCCTGACCAATCCCGGAAAGGACGAACCGCTCATCTACAACGTAGGGCTTAATCACGCATCACTGGGAATTATTTGTTTTAAATCCAGTTCCCTTATTTTTTTTGTAAGCTTCAAAGGCACCTTGAACGCAATGTGAATTTATTATTTAATTACCGCAGAAGAGATTTATCAAATACAGTAATTTCAGAATAGCTTATTGTAACGGTTTTCTACTACTATATTTCGATACTCTGAATATGTGGGATATTTATGTCTTTGACAAAGTTGTTTGAAATTGCACTTTCGAAAACTTTGCTGGAGACATTAAGTCTCGACCCAAATTTGGTTGAAGAGTAATTCTTGTCTATAATTGCTTCTAGGAGGATTAACCGTCAAAATTATTCTATCAGCAGATGAACAGTTTTACGTTTTGAAATTCTTCAATGTTACTTAACATCGAAATTTGGCAGTTTCGAATGAATGTGATCGTGACCGTTAAAAATTTATCGAGCATTAATTTTACTTTTCTTCATTAGTCAACCTCACAACTTGCAGTACTAGTACGTAGCACACAAAATTTTAGTACGCCATTCATTGCATCCTGCTAAGAGGCTATTCATATAGTTGATAATACAACAAAAATCCAATGCTCATAAAACCGATCCTGACCTGCTAGAGACAAAATTACATCAGCTTTCAACTAGTTTCTGAAATGTTATTCTTGTTGTTAACCATATTGAATTGTTGTCTAAACTCTACACAATCTAAAAAAATACATTTTCAGCAAATGTTGAAATGTATGTAAGTTTTCGGTAAACAAGCTTATGTTTTATATGCAATCAACCTATTCAAATTTAGATTCCCATTCGAAAAATTGTCTCCAATCCATATTTTGAAGCATCTTTCCAAAAATGAGCTCATAATAATTCAGACAGTTATTTTATTTTACATTGAAGTAATTTGACAGCTATGGGATTTTGGCTAAGAGATAAGTTACAAGATCCCCTTCCCACAATTTTCCAAAAGTTCTCATGACGCTTTAAACACAGTTCTCAATGTAGTGATCAGAGAATATTTTTCCAAAAATATTTTGAGGAATATTAAATTAAATTCGTCAGCATCAATTTTTTTTTCAATCCAATTAATTTTGGTTTGGGGGGGGTTTTAACACCCACCCCCCCCCCCCCCCTGGCTACGCCACTGTTTCCACCCAATTTGTCGTGTAAACGATTTGTTTTCCACCCAATTCAAGTGTCAAAACGGCACGCATGCCGACATGAATGCACCCTTTCGGTGTAAAATGCCGTTAATAAAAGCAAAAAAAGGCACGCATAAGTCTATGTGATTGGACAGTTCGCAGTTTTCAGTAGCAGTTTGATTTCTCGCACTTAGAAATTGCGTAGTCCAGGTTGGTGAGAAGTGCGCTATAATAACAGAAAACTGTGGAATTTTTTGCAGTTTTAAAAATCTGCAACACATTGAAAGTCAGTGTAACACAGAACCTGTGCACCTGGCATCCCTGAGATCGATTTCATTTTGACAGTTAATTTCACAGTACACGCTAAACACAGGTAAGCTAAAAATGATTGATTAGAATGCTTTTTCGTCGCGAGATGGCGTACGTTTTGTGTCTTCTATGATTCGTATGAGAATTGCAAGAGTGGACTATATTGTGATTCAAAATATTTGTTCTAATTTTTAATCTGCTGATTTCAAAACTTTTCACGCAGTGCCAGATTTGCAATATATTGAATATACTGGCTCTCGGGGTTAGACAATTGATCCACCGGGAATAAGCTTTCGTTCAAGAATTAGTAAAATTTTAGGGATACACGAAAAGTTGATTTTCGACTGTGTACCTCTCTCTTCGGCAATTACTTCCTCGCTAGTGCTACTGGCTGTTGAATTGGGTCATTAAGGTTACATACATATACAGTTTTCCATTCCATTCGATAAATTTTAGGTCCAATATACATAATACATCATCGTTATAATACGTAAAAACGATTTTTTTTGTTTTTTAAAATAAATCTTATATAAACTTGGCAACCATATATAGGAAAAACTGCGGTTGTTTACATCTGGCCTATCAAGACAACACCCAAAATGAAACAAATACTATCTTCATTGTATGGTGTTTATGTCAAATAAAAATAACCCTGCTGGGAAATCGGGAAAACATGTGTTCATTTTTTCTGACAGGGCTTCAGTTGTCGTGAAATACGAAATGTCAAATCCTTCTGATAGTGTCAAATCCAGACTGTCAACATATTGCTTTATTTTAAAATTAAATTTTATTTTCGCGTTTCCTGAGTTCGAAAAATACATTGTTGCAATCACGAAAATCAGCTTTATCGATGTATGTAATAAAAAAAAGAGTTTTTCTTTCTCATTAATGACCCAATTGGATGTACTAGGTGTAGATTTTGCTTATTGGGTGGGGAACACTGTTAGATTTGCTCTCGGTAGCCGAAGTTATTCTTTAGCCTCATTACAGCTGGTTTCTAAACGTGTGGTTTGAGTAGAGCTTTGTCTGTTTTTCTCTGTCGCTGCTGACAGTAAAGGAAAATCTTGAGTATTATTCATGCTCGAAGTGAAATTTTAACTATTCCCATCGATGAGATGCTGAAATTTGTCTCCTCCAATGGAGGTAAAACTAACTCTTTATGATCTCGCAGTTTTCGTAGAATGACTCTTAAAAGTTTTTACTTTTCGCTTAGTAATCACCAACTAATTGCATATCGTTCGATATAAGAGATGTTGTTGACCTTGTTTCGTCATAGTTCCAGCAAACAAAGTAACCTAACGTTTGTTTGCACTAGACTAGGGTCAAAAATGTTTCAGATATTTAAATTAGAACTACATAAGCTACTAAACTCCAACTTTTAAATGCATGCAATATATCCTGGTTTTAAAATTAACTATTTAGTCGATTATTTTCATTCTGGAGTTTAAAACTATTTACTGAAATATGAAAATTCACAATTGTTTCTAAAGCTAAATCTAGCAAAAACTGTGTGCCCATTGGCCTCTGTCAGTCGGTTTGAAGGATCCACTAGTATTGGGAAACAAAAACAATCATGGAACGAAACAAACAAATCAAAAAACAAAATAAATTCGTAGTCAACTCACAGAATTCATTATTTTATGTTTTTACCAGAAAAAAATCGATTTTTTTTTTCATTTATGGATTAAACATCGATAAGGCAAAATCGATTTTGTTTTAAATGTCAATCACTGCGAAAGAGTATCCTTAAACGAGGTATTAGTAATGTCACCTTTAATGATCGTATAAGGGGAGTAAAGACAGAAATTCTATAGAACCCCAGTGCTGCCATTACTCAGTAAGTGTACATTTATTGTGCCCCTAAATTTGTGCTCGTAATTAATACGTTTTTCGTGTTTTTTTTAAGAAAAAATTCTTGCTATTAGTGAAATAGATTTCTCACCAAAGCAAGTATTTTGTTTGGTACTATTCAAGGGTTTTCCCAAAAAACCGCCCAATAGTTATTCACAAAAAATAATTACTACACGAATACGTCTAACTTTCGTAAAGATGTCACAACAGAAAATACCACAATTATTTTATAGTGGCGAGCAGTTTGAAGTAAAATCGATTCTACCAGATCGATACCCTTGATTAAAAAATGGATTTTGTCAAATGTCGATGCTAACAGATCGGATTAAAAAAATAATATGTAAAAATATGAAAACCCGTTCGATAAACGAAAATGAAATCGTGCGACCAGCGAAATCGTTCGTTGTATATACGAACATTTATTGAAAGAACACAACATTTCGCTTCGAAAAATAATTTCGTCATAGCAATAAATTTCGTGTAATGTACACTGAATATGTAAAATTAACCCTCCGGAAGTTGCGCTTATGGCCCACTGAACGAGCAGACACCTCTGGTGCCCTAAGACGATTTCGCTAGATTTTCAGAGCAGCGTGCACTCAGTGCCCTAGCGCGACTGCCAGAAGGTTAAGAAAACTTTCGTTCATCAAATAGCCATTTTTTCAGTTCGTGAAATGAACGCAACCAACTATATCTACAATGCACGAAAATACTTCACTGCAGAAAATGACGAATGAGCTTGTGCATTGTACAAACAATTTTATTCTATTTACAAATTTATTTTTGCAGTGTAGTGCCCCCGTTACGAATTATAAAACGCTTCGTTAATTTTTGCTTACTTACACCTTTTTCAATTAGATATGTGTCCTAAGCCATGATTTTCACTGCCTTCACATTGCGCGATATTTTGGAGACGAAAACTTCAAACCTTTCAAAAAAGTAAAGATGGCAGCCAAACGCATAGCGTGCTGTGATGAACACATGCAAATCATAACAAATACGTGCGTACAACACAACTTAATGTGGATTAGCTTTTTTCGATATAGTTCTTACTCCATGTCGTAAACGACTGCGAATATGACGTCATTACATTGAATTGGTCGAAACCAAATACTTCGGAAGCATAAAGTCCGAGTAACAGGTTTCTTTCCAATTTCGTTGTTTTGTTGAGACGTAAACCGAAACCTTAGTTGAAGTAATCTGAAATGGATTGATCTCACCATCCTTCGGACAATGCACGAATGACTTTGTTTATAGATATGGATGTTTCTTTATACAGCGACAATAATAACGATGGTTGATAACATAATTTGATCATGGCTGTTGAAGCATCTTCGGCCACCCGAGTATTCCATCATGGGAATGTCACATGATGGTACCGTAAACCGGGGTGACATTGATAACTTTTCGAAGGAATCATTACATATTTTTCGACGCAACATCTTGGGGGTTATCCGCCCGCCAGATGGTGCTTCGGAACAAATTGTGCTTTCCTCCTATTTCGTTGAAAGTCGCAGCAACGCGCGATGGGTATTATCTAGTCGAATATAAAAAATATATTGCGAATTTTTGCTGGAAATAATCTAAAATTATTGCCAACTAGTTTTACAAAAAATGTTTTTAAAATAAACGAACTATGAAAAATAAATTTGGCGCACCTTACTCTAAAGAAAAACTTAAACTCATTTAGAATTTAATACTCCTGCTGAAATCTAAGATTAATTTGTTTTATAAAAAAATAGACACTATGCGAAGCTTCGTAAAGTAAGGTAAAGTAAAATTTCGGTTTTTTGTAGTTTTTGGACCCAAAAGCCGAACAATATACTCATAAAATATAACAAATCAGATTTACGTATTTACGTGTATTTTAATTATACGTTTAGAGTAAAACTCATTTTAAATTTTAATGATTCGGTAGACTATTCTGACCAAATAAGCAACCTACGAAAAAAGTTTGGGGTGATCAAAGTCGGGGTGATGATCAAAGTCATCCCGGTTTACGGTATATCATCATCATCATCATCAATAATTCTAATACAAGACAACATGTTTGCTAAATAGCTCTCAAATCTATTCTGTTTGGATACGTCTTTCCGAGCGTGTAAGCATACAAACAATCGTTGAGTAAAAGTCTGCCATTACCTACCGACAAGAACACGTGACCGCTTTGCGTCATACTTTTTCATTTTTGAAGCAGGTTCAATTTCTTAAGTTGCATCTAATAAGACTAACATTTACCCAGCATGAACCTTTTGTGCTGATATTACTGACGAAAATAAACGGTTCAATGGTAAACCTCCTCCAGGTAGGTGGGTAATGTTTATTTTAGACCGAACCGAAGGAAAGGAAAACTTCACCGATTCAATGATGTCGTTGAAAATACCGATTTCTTCTTGCTTCTGAGCACAATGTTCATCCTGTCACAAAGGGCAAAAAAGCACCTTGGAGGGCCAGGCTCCTGTGTTAACTGCTGGAAAACCCTATATTCTGCTTGGTATCTTCTGTTATCGAGTTTCCTGCTGCTGCCAAGTCCTTTCATCCTCTCGAACATCTTTATTTATAATGATCGATCCGGTTGATTGAGTTGTGGGTAAATTGAATGTTTTCTTTTCGATATTTATCCAGTATAACAGATCTGCACTCCCCTATGTATGTTAGTATAGTCTTTTACGGAAATCAAATGCTCTCAGAAGTGTGCCACATTACGTATTGTATTAGCTCAATAACGAGCTATCTCAAATTGGTTTATTTTTTATCGGGAAAGAAAAAAAAATGACTAAATCAAGTTGAAACGGTGCAGGTTTAATTTGTCAAGGTAATATACTTCAACTTCGATGGAGATACGTAGTAGTTTAAAAAATACAAATCACCACGCGTTTGCTTCAATGAAGAAATACTTATGAACAGTAGAGACCACATCTTTGAAATTCAGCCCAAAATTTATAAACAGTTACACTAACCTTTCTTTGAAAAAAGCACGGCTCCTAATGCATAGTTAAAATGTTTCACTCAATACCAATGAGGAAATTTGGGGACCGAAAATATTCAACTATTTCAAATAAATTTTAACAATGTTGCAAACTTTCATCATTTTAATGTGAGACATATACTTATGGCAAGAAACTAAGAACCAATCTTTGATCCTACTCACTACATGCGAATTCCTCATCGATCCAATAGTTGCATCAGAGTTTGCTCAAAACTTTAACCATAAACATCTGCAGCCAACTTCAGTGACAGATGAACCAGTACCCTCCCCGGGGAATCAGAGCAAATAATCGCAAACCACTATCTATGGGGTACACGCTGGATCTTATCATGCTCGAGCAAATCCTCCGTAATCTCTCGGTAAGCACATCAGCAACTGTTAGTTAATCCGATAAATTGGATGATTATTTCCTCAATCTTCATTAGGTTCACGTGAACAGTGAACAGCAATCGTCCCATCCCATTCCCCCATTCGCCAGCATCGTCTGCGCCAAGCCGGGAAAAAGTATCGGTTTCCCCAAGAACAACCAATCCGTCGATATTTTCTTCTTCGCCGTTCGAACCTTAACCCATGCAGGGGGCGTGTGACGCGATGACGGAAAAGGGACCGGGCGGAAATGATGACAGCAATCTCAGCAGCTGGCAAAGACCTTAACGATATTCAAAACTTTTGGTGGTTCGAGACGAAACTTTTCCCATCGTACGATAGGACCTGGGTACCTACTTTCGCTACTGGCTTCTATTGCTGATTGTTAAATATTTACTTTCGTCTAGGTGAATTATATGTAGCAGTAGGGAAGCTATCGCAGACAATGGATCTACAGGCACGGGCAAGCTTGTAGAGAGAGAGAGAGGGGGGAAAGTTGGCACCAGAAGCCTCTGGCAGGCAGCGCATCTTCTTAGCAGTGATCGATTTTAATTTGCCTCGGGGAAAATCATCAAACTGCGACTTTGGGGTGGAGGGGTTTCGGGGAAGAAAGTTAGCAGCAAGTCAGTCGCCATTCGCGACTCCGCTGGTTCGGATTTTAATCTTTTTAGAGCTACTCTCATAGCGGATCGGTTCAGAACAATCGAAAAGTTTCCCGAATTCCTTCACTTGTGCTCTAGTCGAACGATGATATGCGGTGATGAGATTCCGGGGTGACGGGGGTGTTGTGTTCGACTGTAAGGTTTGATGCGAGGAGGAAAATTAATCGGATCATGTGGAGATTTTCTCTTCGAAGATTGATGATAATTTCTAGTGAAGATTTATTTTGAAATCTTTATACTTCTTCCAGTAGTGTTTGCAATCGGAATAGTAAGTAAATCCCTTCTCTGAAGTAGAGTTACTAGTTATATTGATTAGAGTGACATTTATTATTGCTTTTAATAAATACACCTAGCATCACACCCAAGCGAATTCGGCAAAAACATATTACTTTCTTTCTGAGAACGATAATGCCTAAAAGAAGTGCCGCGCGACGAAAATGCAAAGAAATATCAGGCAATCATGGTGAGTGACTAAAATGTTGCGACTAGGTGCATGCTTATGTTAATAATATGGGATTAATGTGATATGTCATTTTTCTGACGGGAAGGATTGGGGAAGTGGTATTGTCATTCAAAATCGGCCTAAAAACGGATTTAGATTGATAAACTTTCACCGTGATTTTTTGGAAGCCATAGTTCAGTTCATAACTCTTTTCCGCCAGAAATTCCAGAGATCGATGGCCGATACTGCTGTGTTTTCTATGTAATCGACTTGGTTCTCAGAACAGGATTATGAAAATCTAGCCTCATCAAAACATCAGAACTCTTCAAACATTGCTTGGGATTCCACGAAATGGTAAAGAATATCTTATTCTGGGGAAGGCTAATGGTTCGGCAATGAAGCAGAAGTCCCATGCTCGCCCACTTATCTCCTCTAAGTTCTGTTTCAGCCAGGTACAGCTTTGTACGTTAACCTGAGAAAATCTAACAATACTATACCTTAAGCCAAACCTACTGCAACTGGTGATGAATGAGTTAGGAGGGATTGTAAAGAAACACCCGTGCAGATCTTTTATCAGATCATCCTTCAGCACAATCGAAATGTGACCTTTCTCCAACATTACTTGCCCTCGATAACTAGTAAGATTCGAAAACTCTAATCAATAAGCCGAAGCATTGTTCGAGTGAGCGATTTTGCGATTGTGCTTTTTTCTTTGATTTTTAACAAAATTTTACACATTTTTAAGAAGTTAGAAGGAGCACGCTTCATGCAACTGTCAGTCAGTACACTTGATGTTGTGACTTGATTATCGATTCACCAAACATCCGAAATGGAGTGTAAAATGTACGCTAAAAATAATGGTAATATAAATCATTCTGGCAAAGTCCAATTATGTTCTACCACTTATCGAAAAATGCATTGTATCACAGAAGAACCGCAGTACGGTGCTACATCTAGATGTTTCAATGATCGAAGACGATGTAATTAGGATCAGATAACGAAGGGTTCGAGCTTGTTTGGTACGAGCCAGTTTTGTCAATTTAGACGTCATACCGGCAGCGCAAAGAGTTATATCTAACACCTCTTCTCTGCCAGATCGTGCAAATGTTGTGCGATTTCCTACAATGAGGCATTATATAGCAGGTAGGGCTTAAAAATTAGAATTTTTTTGCATTTTCTGAAAGTGCATAATTTCGAAAATACGTGTGCAAAATTTCAACCAGATCGGAGGACTAGTTTTGAAATTACAATCGTTCGCAGTGCGCTTCACGAATGACGTTAACACATATCTTTAAATGTGATTATCTCAGAATGGAGTTTTTTTTGAAAAGGGCGTTTGCAGAAAACATGATCTTACAAACTATTCAACATATTGTCATAATTCTTTTTAAATGTTCATATTTACATTCTCTTGTACTTAAACGCTTGCTTTTTCATTCAATTTTTTGATTCCTTGCACTGAATTTTTGTTGCCTCAGAAACCGATTTTGTGGTTAACATGGTCTTCTTATTGGGATAATTTTCTTTTGTGAATCCGAACCGTTCAATTCAATTTTACTTCAATATTTTGATTTGATTTCTTTTAAGCGGTTCATATTGAAGGGATCATTCATAAATCATGTAACGCTTTTAGGTGGGGGAGGGTGCGACAAATTGTGACATGTTTTGACATATAGAGGAGTACGCCAGAACATTACGCGACATATTTTACTGAAGAATTTTTTTTATATTCTGTTACATAATATGGGTGGTGAGCCAGAATTTTTTTTGGCAATTTGTTACATGGGTGAAGGGGGGTCAATTTTGGTCCATTTTTCCATTGAATAGTTCATGAATGGTCCCGAAGAGTGTTCACTAGGGTGGGACAAAAAATAGATTCCAGCTCCGAGCAACTTTTCAGGTCCAATTTTGGTCCTAGAACAACTGTGTAAATTCTTAGCTTGATCCCTGAAACTATATTTTTGCGCCCACTGTTTAAAGATTACATGGATTTAAAGATTAAAGATTACATCCAAAGAGTTTTGAGGGATAAATTGAGGCTTCTTTTGTACATAATAAGAAAAAGTTAAAAAAAAATTAAAAATGATATTTTCATTATTCTTCTGGACATCAATCGGTTTTTTCTTAATAATTTTTTTCTATAACCGTCAGATCCTTTCGCGGTCTTCTAGACTTAGTTTCCTTGATAAATTTCCCCAACTGCCAACTAGCCCCGGGCCCCCCTATTCCATCAATTCTAGGCCTCTTAAATTGATATATGAGCTGCCCCACACTATGTGGTGGACATTTTAATCAGTACCGATTATGAATAGAGCCCCATTTCTGCCACAGTATGATGCAACCCTTTCGAAATCATTAGAAAGTGATGATTCATTATGAGTCAAATATGCTGAACAATAGACGTATTTTCTGTTTGCCTGACCTTTGGCCAATGCAGACGGCCTTTCGGTAAATCTTGAGGATTCAAATCCAAGTACAGCGAATATACACAACAATTGTTGGACCAAAGCTTTCAAACGTACAAGTCGAAATATTAATCGATTATTGAAATTGTTTTGAAGGCACGCTTTACACTAAAACTCAGAGAGTGTTCACTAGAGAATAATGAATTTTTGAAAACTCAATTGGCCCATCCCTGAGTCGATTTCTAGTCCTACCCGGAGTACTTGCTCGAAATTTGAAGCAAATCGGATAAGTTCAGCTATCGGACCAACGTGCCTGAAGTTTGTGGAAGATTTTTCGATTTTTGGAGGCATCATATGCATCAGATTATCGCTGCAAAAGAAAAAAGCACGACAATTTAATTGTCTACAACTTTGTGTAAGATTACGAGTCAATCCAGCCTTGTTCGAACATGTTAACGAAGTGATGTCTGAATCAATTCTGCATGGGGCCTAGCGTATGATAGTGTATCTCGGCATCTTGGTTGATTAGTTCTCCAAACCTAGATGAAACTACGTACAGAGATCTCAAAAACAAGGATATGCTATTATTCCAAACCCACTGAATGTGGTAAAGAGCTGTAGGCTTTATCAGTAGGGTTCTTTCGAGCATGAGAACTGTTTACTGATTTGTTTTTTTTTGTATTGTGTTGTCATTTTCCATTATCCTATTTTTTCACTCACCTCCCTTTTCTTTCTCATCGGGAAAATGTACAGACTACATAGAAAGACGCAAAACTCCGAATAACACGAGGAACTCGATTAGCAGCCAACATATTCTGATTCCTACAGGGATCCTGCGCACCCCGAGTGTTGCAAAGGGCCAACTTGAAAGATCTTGATAGTTTTCAGCTATTGCGTAAACCTGTTCCAGGTGTGATGTTGGTCGACTTGTTCTACTTAATTTATGAATACTGTGCCTGATGCTTGTTTACAGATATCGTTTACGCCCCTACGTAAGGTGTGGTACTTCCTTTCCGAATTTCAGTTTCTAGAGGGATTGGCTGCTATTAGCGTTTTCGTTTTTTCTTGGTGCTATACCGGTGTAATGCAATAAAAGAGATTGGCAAGTTTGAATGAGAGTAGCACCGACTACACCGGTGTAGTGCACAGTCAAAAACGAAAAAAAAACCATAAGCTATTTGGAAGTTTCAACATTGTCCACTTGATACCAGGCTACTGTAAACATGGAAGGGATCGCCATGTTCACATCCAACGATTTGGATGTGTTGACGTCAATGGTTAAACTTGGCGATAGGTAACGGTCGCTAAATTTACTTTGCATGTCAAAACGGCTTTTCGCTATCATTGTAACGTCATCAGCCAATTCGAAGTCATTTAGGTGCTCCATGGCTACAGACTACCGAGGTTTAGTTCACGGTTATTCGCATCTACCATAATCTCGTGGATTACGATGAGAAATAGTGGAGGGGATCGCATACATCTTTGCCTTACACGAGCTATGACCCGAATGAAATCGGACGAGACCCCATTGCGCAGAACTCTGCAAGAGAAGGCGTCGTACCGTACCTGTCGATTGGGTCGACGATTTTCTCAGGAAATCCCTTGCGTTTCAGGGCGCCTCATATATTTTTGTTGTTAAAGAATATCAAATAAAGGGAATTCGTTAACCTGTTCCAGAATGATACGGTGCGAGGCGGTATGGTCCACACAGGATCTTCTGGCTCAGAATCTGCTGCCGCCGGAAAGTCGCAACGAACTTCACCCGAAGCCGGGCTAGGATCACTTTGCATAATTTGAGAACGGTACATCCTCACATAATGCTTCACTTGTTATCGCATATAGTCAAATAATGATTTTATGACACCTCCACTAAGATAGCATGCACTCAGAAGACCGGGAAAGTTGAGGGGTCCCTTATATTACCAAATAAACGAAGTAACATTTGAGCGGATGCCATGGGGTCAGTTTTGAGCATCTCGGCAAATATGCGATAGACCCACAGGACTTTCGTTTTCATGCTTCGAATGCACAGTGGTCCGAATCCACAATTTGGGAAAACAAAAATGTTTGTAGCTAAACCTTATATGTAAGAGCTACAATGTCCTCAGGACAAATAATCAGTATCAAATAGACCATCTCCAGATGTAGATGGTAATTATTTTCTGAATGTGATGAGATAGAATATTACAGTCTTCAGCAATATTGTAGAGAAACTTATGCCAAGCAACTTTGACGACGACGTCATAGTTGTATCTCAAAAGGTTTTCATTTTATAGCTATTTTAATTGAGCAACTTAGGGTGCTCCTAACAAAAACTGTTTTTTGCAGTAACGTTTTTATTTTTTATTTCTCGTAAACGGTGTCTTCAGGCGACTTTTAAAACTCATTGAGAAAATTAAAATAGCTATAAAATGAAAAACTTTTGAGATACAACTATGACGTCGTCGGCAAAGTTGCTTGGCATAAGTTTCTCTACAATATTGCTGAAGACTATAATATTCTATCGCTCCGCATTCAGAAAATAATTTTTGAAACACCCTAACAAAAAGAGCCACACTAATACCATCTACATCAGTAGATGGCCTATTTGATACTGATTATTTGTCCTGAAGACATTGTAGCTCTTACATATAAGGTTTAGCTACAAACATTTTTGTCTTCCTAAATTGTGGATTCGGACCACTGTGGAATGGTCATTTAATCTCTAGCAATGATGGATTGTCGGTATTGACGCGTGTGATACGCCGGACCCTAGGCAGATCATGCTACGTTTGTGTTACCGGGGAAATACCGGTACCGAAATTAACCTAGCCCTTCAGCACATATAGGAGCCTATTTCAAACAACGGCCAGCACGTTGGCAATAGAAGATTAACCGATTCAACTCCCATTGTACGCAACTGGATCCTTTAACCATTTAACTATTTATTGGAAAACAAATACAACCATCTTTCATTCATGTATTTTGAACCAACATGAATAAAATTAAAATTGAGTTGTTTTTTTAAATGTCCTGCAAGCAACATTCGGGTTGTTTCCCATTATTCATTATATACTGAAATAATAAGTATTGGACTTAAATCACGCCTACATACATTATGCTGTTGAATATTAATCTATAAAAGAACGAACGCCGATCTAGTATCTAACCTCGAACCGAAAGGTGCATGTAGGGATGAGACCTGTGCTTGTATTTAACGATGTTTGATTATATGTGATTCGCATCCAAAACATTGTAAGAAGGGATATGTTTCGTCATCTGGATGCTCGCAACATGAACTGTTGGAAATACATGGAAAAAATTTCATCAAATAATAGAATTCAATTCTCCTTCTTTCGATACGATTCCTTTAAGGAACTCCAAGTTGATGCGCGGTGTAAATAGGCGAACCTTGATTTCATCATCATCCATATACACAAGAAATGTTGTTGTATTCGATGAAGTGTACCACATTACGCACACAATGTAGCCACTTACGTGAGGACTATCACCTTTATCACATTTAGGAACTGTTCCACCAAGCGCACTTTTGTTCTAATACGAATTTGTTTAATATCAATAGCAGTGATAATATTCGTAGTGGAAGCACTTTCACATCTGCGGTTTTTTTTTTATTTTACTGCCCAACCGGAGGAACGACACTGTACTATTTGTGCAGTGGATAAGCAACAAAGTAGTAGAAATTGATTGCTTGGTTTATTGTTAGCTAAAACAGAGTATTTTTTTGCTTAGCCTCTGGACGATATTAGAAGGTAGACTGAAGCATATTAAAGCATCCCAATAAAAATATATTTTTCAACAATTTCCATAAATTTGGTGATCGTTTGTGTATTGATATAGAAAATACTGATTTTGATCGGTTTGCCGTAGATGATTTGGCAAACAGTTGAGAAGCATTCTCCTCTGCATCTTCCGCGCAAGTTTTTTTTTATGGTATGCTATCTGATTACAGTACTTGCACATAGGAGTTTGTCCCTCATGGATGCATAGCGTAGTTTGTTTAATGGTAGTTCCATAACTTTTAGTTTCACATTCAACTAAGAGGGAGTAGGTCTTTCAACCCGCATCCTCACCACAAGACCACCGTTAGGAATACCCGGGGTGAAGTTTTTCCACGTATCAGATGAAACAGATTCCATTTCTCCGTGTAGCGACATACATTTTGTAATTAGCTCAGAAGGGGTTCGCGGTGATAGGCCATGTAGGCTTACCTCGGCATAGTCGTTTTCCATATACACTGGAAATTTAATTTCAACGTTGGCATTTTAAATCCATGTAAAACGAAACGTTCAGCTTGGGCTCCATTTTCACCTTCAGAAGGTATTTTACATCACGAAAAGCCGGTCGTAGAGAACAAAATTTAAAATCAAATTGGGTCGCAACAGGGCGTTTTCGTCAAGTTTACTTATGGTGGCAAGTATAAATACAAAGTGTCCTCTGTTCTCTAAACAGAAGCTGCTAGCTATCGTCCACTTGGTTGGTTTGTAGATCCAACTAGGGTAGAAGTAGATGGTAGACTGAAGGAGGAGATAATGATAAGACGTAGCATCGGCGCTTCGTTTATGCACGAACACATCATGAAAGATCTGTTTCCATTGCAGAGTGAAGCAGATGTGGTCTATTTGATTTAAGCTGTCACGACGTGTCCACGTCACTATGGGATGGGCGTAGCGTAGTTGCTAAATCGTTTGCCTTGTACGCAGCGCACCTGGGTTCGAGTCCCGACCCCGCACGTAGGGTTAGAAATTTTTCATAAGAGGTTTTTCTAACCCGAAGAGGCGAATGACCTCTATAATCGAAATAAAAAAAAAAGATCCCACGTCACTTTGTGAACCGATCGATGGGGAAAGAGCGATCCTGCAATCAATGTTCGCGTTGATACTAGTTCTAGCTAGCGAATCCGATCTTCGTATTAAAGTCACCGGTATAGAAAACTGTTGGATTTCTATCTACGACGTCATTAAATTGACTTTAGAAATTTAATTTGCCATGCAAATTGACACCGGCTGGCGAAGGAAGACAGTTAACTTCTCGATACCAGAGGGTGTGTTCACCTTGCAGTCCAGAGTATAGCAGAATTTATCATAATGCCATCCAATGCCAATCAATGTTTCGGGGAATACTA
Organism: Topomyia yanbarensis; assembly: GCF_030247195.1. Classification (NCBI taxonomy): domain Eukaryota; kingdom Metazoa; phylum Arthropoda; class Insecta; order Diptera; family Culicidae; genus Topomyia; species Topomyia yanbarensis. The sequence goes on from NC_080671.1 coordinate 59,344,337, forward strand.
GGTTGTTAGTCCAAGATTCTCTGTCCTCCGGGATGGGGCTGGTATCTTAGGTATATTCAATATCTAAATTATTTTGATGAGCATTCTTGGATTAATATGTCGATCACAAATAGAGCTGACAAACGCAAAGATAAATTATGAGTAGCGACACACATTTCTACTACTTCTAATTTTATTACATTTTCATTTCATTTTTAACACCGGCACGATTTTTTTTTTTCAATTTGTTTATTTGATAAGGCACGTATGCGTTAGCTTAAAGGTGCCATTTTTTCATTGTTTTACATTTTGAATTTCTTAAAACTAGGGGGTTACACATTTCAATATTATTTTGTTTTATATAATGAAACTAAAAAAAAACTTTACAGCTAACTTATACATATAAAAGAGGGTATAATATAATATTCGTAAGATTTGGGGGACGGGTCATTTTGTGTGTTCTTTGTATTGTAATTCACTTTATGATTTTTAGAAGGGAGTTTGTAGGAGAAATTAATTATTAACTAAGCGGAACATTTTACAAGCTTATTAACTAGAAATAACTAGAGAGAGTGGTTCAAGATTAAGGGGAATTAATTAGGGCTATTTTAAAGTAGTGGTACTTTTGTTCATTTCTTAACAAGATTAAATATTGATCAACTAAAACTAGAAGATAGGGGGGCACATAAGTTTTGGGAAGATATTCAAGGGGAGAAGGGGGTGAAGTCATACATCTGTGTATCAGAGACATGGGAGAGAGGGTGGACAAGGCTGAACGGGGGGGGGGATATAAACTTTCAGTTTCCGGCATCAGGAATCAACGGCCAGGATTACAGATTCGAACGGATGTATCAAGTATTGGGACGCCGGGCGGTTTTCCTCGAGCCGGCAGGGGTTCCTCCAGATTTCGTAGTACGGCTCGTAGTACGGCTCAGATACGGATCGGAAACACACCGCGCTGCGCGTGTGATGTTGTACTGTAGATCTCGTGTTGTTGGTTCATTCGACAGATGTTTTGTCTCGTCTTGGAGTCGTATCAAACCATCGTTGGGGTACGGTAGTCGGAAGAGGGCACTTCTGGGAATGATAAGAGAAAAGATAGGGGCATTTAAATTTGGATGTTGATGGTTTTGAGGAACGTGTATATAAGGGACATGTAGAGAATATCGCGGCTTGCTAGTATATCTCGAACCGGGACATTGGGTGATCTTCCTCGGGCCCGAAGGGAATCGAATAGTTGAGATCTGGCAGAACAGTACTCGGCGCATGCCCAGACAACATGTTCGATTTCGTGATAACCGTTGCCACAAGCGCAGATACCGCTATCCACGAGCCCAATACGCCGGAGATGTGCGTCCAGCGTGTAGTGATTGGACATGAGCCGAGACATCACGCGAATGAAATCCCGACCCACATCCATCCCTCTGAACCAAGGTTTCATCGATACCTTGGGGATTATCGAATATAGCCACCTTCCCAGTTCACCATTGCTCCATGAAGTTTGCCAACTTTCGAGGGTTCTCTGATGAGTGATACTGAAAAATTCGCTGAAGCTAATTGGTCTTTCATATATGTCACCTTGTAAACCCAAACTAAGGTAATCTTGTACGATCTTACAGACAAAGCACGCAGGCGCTCCCAGATTTTCCCCAGAAAATATGGAATGTGCTTTCTAGGTTTCATTGAACGGAGAGCCTCGATTGAGCTGAGGCTATCCGAGACAATAAAGTAATGATCGGTGGGCAAAGTATCAATGATCCCAAGGGTATACTGAATAGCAGCAAGTTCTGCGACGTAAACTGAAGCAGGATCATTGAGTTTGAATGAGGCGGTGAGGTTTTGATTGAATATACCGAAGCCAGTGGAGCCGTCGAGGCTTGATCCGTCGGTGTAAAACATCTTGTTGCAGTCGACTTCTCGAAATTTACTATGAAAGATGCTTGGGATCACTTGCGGACGTATGTGATCCGGGATTCCACGAATCTCGTCTTTCATGGATGTGTCGAAGAATACAGTTGAATCAGAAGCATGGAAGAGATTGACACGGTTGGGATAGTATGAAGAAGGATTGATATTTTGTGCCATGTAATCGAAGTACAAGGACATAAATCGGGTTTGAGAATTGAGCTCGACAAGCCTTTCGAAATTTGCAATTACTAACGGTTTCAAGATATCGCATCGGATGAGCAATCGATATGAGAGTTCCCAAAATCGATTTTTCAGCGGAAGGACGCCCGCCAGCACTTCCAAACTCATCGTATGTGTCGAGTGCATGCAACCCAAAGCAATACGCAAACAACAATATTGGATTCGCTCTAGTTTGATGAAATGTATGTTCGCAGCGGAGCGGAAACAGAAACTCCCGTACTCCATCACCGACAATATTGTTGTTTGGTACAGCCTGATCAGGTCTCCTGGGTGGGCACCCCACCATGTTCCGGTTATTGTACGGAGAAAATTGATCCTTTGTTGGCACTTCTGTTTCAGATACCTAATGTGACATCCCCAGGTACCTTTAGAGTCGAACCAGACCCCGAGATATTTGAAAGTTGAAACCTGAGCAATAGTTTGATTGAAGCTGTAGTTGCGCTGGTTCACGCTTCCTTGAAAATACGACTAGCTCAGTTTTCTCCGTGGAGAACTCGATACCTAGCTGGAGGGCCCAAGCAGACAAATTGTCCAAGGTATCTTGCAATGGTCCTTGCAGATCGACGGCTTTGGGACCTGTAATAGAGACAACACCGTCATCTGCAAGCTGCCTTAGCGTGCAGGAATTGACAAGACATTCGTCAATGTCATTCACGTAAAACCTTCTTGGCAAAATCGAATCGGACAAACCTTCTTGGCAAAATCGAATATCCAACGGTTTGAATATTCCACGCTCTCATTAGTACTGTTTCGGTTTCGTAAGCGCCGGGCCGTACTCCAAAGAGTGCTCATCGATGTTTCTCTCGTTAGTCCGTCGACGAACCGGCGCCAGTAGCTACGTTTTTTGGCTTTTATCAAACTCTTCATGCGCGTTTCCGCCATCGCGTACTGTCGGTAGCTAGCTGGCAGCCCGTCGTCCCGGAAGGTCTTATACGCAGCGGCCTTCTCCGCGTACACGTCTGAGCACTCTTTGTCCCACCATGGATTGGGAGGACGCCCGCGTGAATTCGCGTCTGGTACGCGTTTAGTCTGAGCTTGAATCGCGGTATCGAGAATCAAGCCAGCCAGGAACCCGTACTCTTCCTCCGGAGGAAGCTCTTGTGTCGATTCTACTTTTTCGGATATCGCGGACGCGTAGCTCTTCCAATCAATATTTCGTGTGAGGTCATACGAAACATTGATTGTATTCGGTGGCCCTGAACCGTTAGCAATATTAATTACGATTGGCAGATGGTCGCTGCCGTGGGGATCAGAGACTACCTTCCACATGCAATCTAACCGCAGCGATGTCGAGCAGAGGGACAGGTCTAAGGCGCTCGGACGCGCTGGAGGGGCAGGAATCCGTGTCATTTCACCCGTATTCAAAATGGTCATATTGAAGTTGTCGCAAAGCTCATGGAGTAGGGTAGATCGATTATCGTCATGAAGGCAACCCCATGCCGTGCCGTGGGAGTTGAAGTCACCTAAAACTAGCCTCGGCGCGGGGAGGAATTCCGCAATATCGCAAAGCCGTCTGTGGCTAACTGAGGCTCTAGGGGGGATGTAGGTGGAAGCAATGCAAAGGTCTTTGCCTTTAATTCTGGTTTGGCAAGCGACAACTTCAATGCCTGGTGTCGAGGGGAGGTAGATCCGATTGAAAGAATAGCACTTTTTGATCCCCAAAAGTACTCCTCCGTAAGAGTCTTCTCGATCCAAGCGAATAATATTAAAATCGTGAAAGTGTAGGGTTATTTCTGAAGTGAGCCGTGTCTCGCATAGGGCAAATGCATCGCATTTCAAATTATTTAGTAAGATTTTAAACGAATCGATTTTCGGGATGCTTCTGCAATTCCACTGTAGAACAGTGATTAAATCCTTGACCTCGTTCGATGAATTAGCCATCGAAGGATACAATCGCTGAAAGGAGGGGCCATTTCGCAGTGAACTGCATCAAGAATGTTTTTACTGCGGGGAGAAAGCTTATCAAGATACTTTTAAGGGGGTCAGAAATGTTTAACGCTGTAAGAATACGGTCCACAATGTCAGAGAAATTTATTAAGCCAGCACTGTTTTCTTTCTCTGGCTGAGATATGGGAACACTTGGGGTTTTTGATGTTCCTGGAAGTGCTGGGAACTCCTTTTCTGAGCTCAGGTTACTGAGACCGGGAGCGACTTGCTTCGGTTTTGCACCAGTACTTCCTTGAGTAGTTATTTTAGGGGGACCATGAAGAGACACCTTCTGGCCTTTACGACGAAGCTTGGAAGAGGAAATGTTCTTCCTTTTTCTACTACTTCTAGGCACAGCAGAAGATGTTCCCTCCTGGGGTTCATCACAGTCGCCTTCGTCAGTAGACAAGTTGGTAAAGATGTTCGTAGAGACAGGTGGCGTAGCTATCTTAAGCATTTCTGCAAAAGATCGCTTAGAGCGTCCCTGAAGGGAACGCTTAAGATTTTCCTCGCGCTGTTTGTACGCGGGACATGAAGGGAGATCATGTGGGTTTCCCCCACAGTTGAGGCACTTTTCGACATCTCTACCACAGGAATCATCCGCATGATTCCCACCGCATTTCCCACAGCGGGCTTTATTGCTACAATGGGAGGCTGTGTGTCCCAATTGTTTGCAATTAGTACAGTTCATGACCCGCGGCACAAAGAGGCGAACAGGTAGACGAACCTTGTCAAAAAGGAGGTAATTAGGCAGGGCAGAGCCGGCGAAGGTCACCCGATAAGAGTCTGAGTTGACGTATGTTTTCTTCCCGTCAGCTGCGACTGATGCTGAATGCAAACGTTTGCATTCCAGTATCTTCACTGGCTTAAGCATGGGGTCTTTGAAACAGCCAGTCCCATGTTTTAACAGGTTCTCGCAATTCAGACTCGAATCGGAAACGACCCCACTGACTTCAACCCTGCTAGCTGGAATATACACCCTGTACTCCCTCGTAAAGGGCTCGTATCCAGCAATATCGTTTGCCTGAGTTGAACTGTTAACCACCACCCGAAGCTTATCAGGCCGAATTTTCGATATTTCTGTCACGGCCGAATACCGATCCGTCAGAACTCGAGAAATCTGCAACAGATTCAAACACTTTTTTTCTTTGGCCGTGCTCGGATATACCTTGAGCCGGGGAGCCGATTTTATTTCGACGTCCATCTCACCTTGAGATGAACCGCCGTCAGGGGAAGTCATTTTTGCACGGGCCTATTGCCCAGTACACGTTATTAAGACAACCAAGAAGGGGAAACGAAAACTAATACTTAGCTTGTGTACGTAACGGTATCCAGACGGCTTACTAGAAGAACACTCTTTCACTTCACTGACCGGCTAACGGTATCAGAAACAGAAACACAAAAGAAGGGAAAAAATACTGAAACCTCAACTAGGCGTAGAGTGTGCAAATAACCTTGAACGCGGATTAACACTATTTGTCGCTATAGAGTGTACGGACCGATGACAAAAGACTTCTATCTCGATTGAGTGCTCGATAACGAATGGACACCGGCACGATGTCAAATCAGGTCAAAATACCGAAAAACCACTGTCTTGTCTAAAAGAGCTAATCGACGTTTTACGGCACTTTTGTAGTAAGTTTCATAATCCCGGTTGTGACATATATTTGAAATAATTTGTAGCTACTGCAGATTGCTTGCCAGATCAGAAAATTCTGTTTTTGTTAATTTACAAGAAGAAATCTTATCAATTTTATCAAACTATTTAAAGATTTTCACCAAATTTGTAGCTTGAGCTTAAGCTTGTGCGACCACCCCTGGCTGCTACTCCGCTATCGATCTGGACTAGCTGAAGTTGCATGATGGGAAATTGGTAGATAATTATGCTTGGGATTGGCGAAAAATATTTCAATGTGCAACTCCTGGTAATCCTAAAGTGTTTATTGATCAATACCGGCGCCAGCCAGGCCCGAACGTAGATCGCAGAAGGAAAGGTGTATACTACTGTGCTCTTCATAAGCATCACGGAAGGAGGATATTTGTTAGTAAGTATAGAAGTTGGATTCTACTTCTTCATTACCGACGCTAGAGAGGTGACTCGACTATCTGGACTCGATATCGATCCATCAACTCATGGACCGGGGACCAACGGCTTTACTTCCTTTCCAAAGGAAGACGTGATCACAGATTTTTTCACCTCAGAAAAATCTCAACGACCTTGGCTGGGATTGAACCCAGACCAACTGGGATGAGTGACGATCACGCTTACCTTTCAATTTATAGTATATGCAAATTACACGTCAAACTGACTTCCAAACTAGTAATGTATGCCCATCTATCAATGAAGATTGGCATCTATTGATATATAGTAGCATGTCATATAGATCTCATAATTTTTGCACAGTTTTACATAGCCGAGCGCATTGTTTACAAAACAACCATAAACGCACCAAGAAATACGAAGAATTCTTTCTCCAGCAGGACAAGGGGGTTCGAATGATGAGTTTACAGAAAATCTCCTACTTAGTCAAGAAACTCTTCATCCTCAAACAACGCAATGCACTTTAGAAATTCAAATAACTATTCCGGCTGTATATTATTTTTTGCGCCTTCAATTACACGGATGTTATTAAGAAAAACGCACCGCATATTTCTATCCTTCAATTGTTTTCTATTTTTTTTAGTTGACCTAAAAAAATGGTTTCATGTTGGAAACCTTCAAGTAAAATACGATATGCAGATTATATCTTAGTGATGTAACGCTTAATCATATTCATCGAATGTTACTCTTAACCTGAAACTATAGGAATCCTCCAAAGAAAATTTCAAAACAGTGTACAACTATTTCCGTTCAAAACAGATTTCAAAGCGAAATATTTTATTCAATATCCAATTATCAAAAAATACTTTGAAAATACACTTACAGATTGTAATGTACATCCGCCATGTTAGGGCGGTAACTGAGGGCTGCCTTCAAGGCCTCCTTGGCTTCTTGATGGCGACCTTGCGCGCTAAGGACACTTCCTAGGTTTCCAAGTGCTGAAAGTAGATAAAGAGAAAACTTAATTAAACTATATTACCTATATTAACAAATGATTGATACAATGATCCGTGTCAAATAAACGAATTAAATTTAAACAAAACAAGTGGTTTGTAATGCCATATCGTATTAGCGTTGCAATTAAGCTACAGTTGTACCATCAAAATACGTAGACACTGGGAACAGGACAATTTTTTCAAGTCCCTCGACGATACGATGAGAGGTGCTCATAACAGCTTTGCAATTAGCAGAATTATCACTCATAAAATTTTCGCAACCATTACACGGGACACTTGACGATATAATAATTATTGCTGGCGTTTTGCGCCGTAACGTACACTCACACAAGCCCTTCGGAGGTTTATGGCTGTTTCGACGACCAACCGTCTGGAGGATGACAGCGCGAGAGAAAGTTTTTCTTAGCAGCGATGAAAGGATCCTCGAAAATGATGAAGATGATAGCTCAGCAAGGTTGAAAGTGTGACGAAAGGAGACTCATTACCATTAACGCACTCACTTTCTCTCCTTCGCCGCTGTCATTAGTATTCAGCTGGATCGAAGGTAAGTTTTTTCCGTCTGTTTTCTTTTCTCTCTGTCTCATGATAGCTTGAATAAATTTGCATAATGTCCGGTGAAGTTATTTAGAATGAAGACCTGCTAACTCGCGTAGTTTGAAGGTCCATTTATTTTTTTGCTTCCAATAATTCAAAAGTCTTACCAATCATCTGCACCTAATTTGTCAGTTTGACAAAAAAAGAAACGTCGCGTAAAAGTTAAACTCCCATTAATCTTTATGCGAGTATTACCTTGTACCACCGACCGTGTCACCGCTGCCAATGTCACAACTTGCTCCGACAACACCTCGCGCAACACCCCATTTTGCACCGTGACCCTAATTATTTAGAAAATACCTGCCCAAGGGGCGCGAAAATCCATCGCCGCAACTCCGAAAACATTACCATATTTTCCAACCAATGGTTATCAGCAATCTCTCCTTCCCTTCAGCTTTCGTTTCGGAGGAGGGTTTAACGGACCGGTTCAGAGTCTCCGGAAGCTGGCGCACTTTGGGTGTAACTTTTCGGGTGAAAATCCAGGCAGGAGATTTTGCATTAGGCGGATTTTCGGGTCGTCGTTCATTGGATTGAATTCATAATCAATTTTTCCAGGACCCAACCCGCCATCCGCTGGCGTCCGCTATCCGTCCGCTCCGTGACAAGCAACGGTGGCGCGCTGTCTGACCTTGGAAGGGTGAGTACCCGGCACACTTTGAGAAGGGTTGAATTTGGTGCGGGTTTGATAAGTGGGAAAAACAAAAAAAAAAACAAAACAGGCGTTTGAGTGGTCAAAGTTTCGCTAGAAGGTTGGATGGCTGGATGGAAAATCCGGAAAGAAGCGAGTCTAACGCTGTTATCGGAAGCGTCGATCGGAAATGCTTGATTATGAGTAGCCTTAAGCTGGGATTAAGATTTGGAGTAAGGTTTAGAGAAAATGCGAACCTATTTTCAATTATATTCTAATAGTACTAACCTTTTAAGTAGTTCGAGATCTGCGTTTCGTGGGTTTCGATTTTAAACCATTAATTTCACTTTGTTGTATTTCTAATAATGGTACAGTCCTTTTTTAAGTTTTTCGCAACAAAACACTCGTAAATGTTTGCACCTCTATCCCATCCCAAAGGATCAAAGGAGTGATTTTAACCTTCTTAGCCAAGTCACTCCCAACGATTTATTATATCCCCTTTAAACTGAAACGGTCGGTACGGTTGTCCTCATTTCTTCCTCTTTCAAGGTTCAAAGCAATTCGTTAATTAAATTATTCATTACATGAATAATTTAATTTCCGTCTAATTTTGAAACATCTTCAAACCCAACTCTGCACAGTAGGCCTGGCGGTTTTAATATTTGCGACATATGAAAATTTGCTTCAAATATTAATGTTTACAAGAAAAACACTTCAGAATAACTGCAAATAGCAGAACTATAATACTAAGGCCTTAAAGCAGTCTAGTAGCAACAGTTGTGTAGAGCAGTTCTAGTAAAATTATCATCATGGATCAATTGTGTAAACCAAAGTTAAACAGTATCAAGTGCTGTGCAGAGATAAACTATCAGAATCGTAGTAATTTCCGTCTGGAAGTCGCCATCTTGGAGTTCAGCATGGCACCAGACATAAATTTCTGGCACCTACTCGTCAAGACCAATCCAAAAATGCCCAGTCAGTCTAGATTCTAGACTGCGAACTCTGGACTCTGCACTCGTCACGCCGGATTCTAGACGCCGGGTTCTGGCCTTAATATTCTGTGCTATGGACTCTGAGCTATGGTCTCTGGGGTCTTGATGCTGGAATCCGAATTCTAGACTCTGAAGTTTGGACGCTGAACTCTTGAATCTACATTCTGGACTCTGGATTCGGGACTCTTGGCTCTCCACTCGGGACTCAGGATTCTGGGTTCTGGTCTCTGGACCATGGATACTGAATTTTAGATTCTGCACTTTTCACTCTCATCGCTGGGTGATGGACTCTTATCGCTGGCCCCAAAATTCTGTACTGTGCACTCTGTACCCTGAACCATGGGCTCTGGTATCTGCGGTCTTGATCCTTCATTCTGGAATTTGAACTCTGGACTTTGAACTTTAGGCTCTGCACTCGGGTCTCTGGAATCTGGATTCTGGTCTCTGGACTCTGGGTCACTGGGCTCAGTATTTTGGGTTGAGGACGCTGGGCTCTGGACGCTAAACTCTGGTCTCAGGATTCTCGTATCTGGACTCTGAGCTCTAGATTCTGGACTTTGAGTTCTGAATGTTGCATTCTTCACGCTGTGTTCTAGACACTGGACTCTCGCCTTGAGATTCTGTATTATGGACTCTGGATTCTGGGTTCTGGGCTCCGTGGTCTTGAGTCTGAAATCTTGCGTTAGTATTTTGGGTTAAGTACTTTGGCTCTGGATTCTGATCTCAGCCCTAGTAACAATTGAGGTTTTATGGTAGTTTTATAGCCACTGATAAAACTTAGATTGCACTTATAGCGTGCTATAAAATTTCAATTGTTACTTGGGAGAGCTGTGGACTCTGGCCACAGTAATTTGGTTTGAGGACTCTGGACTCTGTATCCAGGATTTCCGACTATGTTCTCTGCACTCTGAACTCTGGACTCAGCATTCTTAACTCTGTGTCTGAGCTCTCACCTCGAGATTCTGTGTTATGGACTCTGGACTGTAGACTGTGGTCTCTGAGCTATGGGCGGTGGGTCTTGATTCTGCACTTTTTACTCTGAATTGTGGATTCTGGACTCTAAACTCTGGACTATGCACTCTGCATTCGTGACTCTGGATTGTGGACTCCGGACTCTGGGTTCTCTCCTCGGAACTCTGGGTTCTGGTCGCAGGGCTATGGAATCTAAACTCTGGATTATAGAATCTGAACTCAAGATTCTGAACTCTGAGCTTTGGAATCTGGACTCTAAACTCTGGTCTCACGATTTTGGGTTAGGGGCTCTATACATTAGGCTTTGTGCTCTGGATTATGTGCAGAGGACTTTGGGTTCAGTAATTTGGGATAAGAACTCTAGACTCTGGTCTCTGGGTTCTGGACTCTAGGTTTTGGACTCTGGGCTCTGGCATCTGAGCTCTGAACTCTGGGCTCTGAACTTCGCACTTTGGACTCTGAACTCTGCGCTCGGAGCTCTGGAATCTGAACTCTGAGCTCTGTCTTCGGAACTCTGGGTTCTGGTCGCTGCGCTATGGACTCTGGACTCTGCATTCTCGACTCGAACTCTGGGTTCTGGACTTTAGAATCGCCTCAGTGTTTTGAGTTAACGACTCGCGACTCTGAATTCTGGTTTCTCTCCTCGGGATGCATGGGCTATGGAAGCTGGAGTCTGGGTTCTCTCCTCGGGATTCTGGGCTGTGGACCCTGAATAAAAATACACTGAAAAAAATCAGTTTGGACAAGGAAAAGTTTTTTTTTCAAATAATTTTTTTCCTTGAAAGTACCCAACTTGAATTTTTGAAGATAGGTAGGGAACCTAATTGACTATCTTGGAACAAAATTTCATCCAAATAAAAGAGTTTTTTTTTGTAAATCGACTTTAAATTTTGAAAATCGATTTTTTTCAGTGTAGGAGTCGATGAAGAATTTTTTCAATATTTTTAATCTAAAATTTGATCAATTTTGTAAAAATCACTCCTACAACATTTTTTTGTAAAATTTCTCATTTTTAGACTATGGCCATTTGAAAAAAAAAATTGGTAAAAAGAGCTTAACCCTTTTCAAAAGACAGTCTAGATAATTTTTGGAAAAACAAAGTATGCAAAGTGGCTTTTTGTGACAAAGTTATTATGCACAGAAAGTTCATTGAAATCTCAAAGGGTGTTGCCAACTATGAATACGATTTAGCCCGAAATTCGTCAATTCACAATCCGCACAACCATCGGTTATACAATCGAATTTATACAAAGTCACATTCACGCGACAGACACGTTAACACACAAATGCTTGAGCCCTTCGCGATCATCCACGCACACCTATGCCCGCGATATTGCCAACGGGATAACATCCCGGCGATTAAGTGAACGCTTTAGCACTTATAAATTTACAAACGCTGTCTCAAAAATGAATCTACAAACTGCTGCGCTCGCGCGATCATGAATCGGTCATTTTCGGAAGTTTCTATTCTCGGTACCAGCAGTCCAGGTCCATGCCTTTAATTGGACCAATTAAAAAAAGGAACCTCTCATACATACATGAAAACCCCGATCCATGGCAACATGGCCGGGAACTCTAGTGATATGGGGTAACTCACTTCCTGTCAGAATGTGATCCATACACCGAAAACTCAATATCATAATGACGGTTCGCGTGACCAAGGACACACGCGAATATGTTAATAGCCATAGGGTTACAAAATCGAATTTAAACACGCGAGTCACGTACACGCAACAAACACGTCAACATAAGAAAACTTAAGCCCTTCGCGATCATCTACGTACACCTACGCTCGCGATCGCGCAAACTTGAGAACACTCCGGTAATAAGGTGAAAGTTATAGTACTTACGCTGTTACAAACGCGGTCTCAAACACGAACTCGCAAACGTCCGTGTTCGCGCGATCATGAATCGATCATGTCGGGAAATTTTTACCCTCCGTCCTAGCAACTTAGGTCAATATATTAAGTTGGACCGATCAAAAAATAAAGCTCGTATCCACTAGACAGCACGTTTCATGGCGACATGACTGGGAACCGTACACCAGAAATCAAGTATCAGATTCACGGCCCGCGCGCGACCATTCCGGAACACAGGCGAATATGCGAAAGGCACACGGTTATGGAACAGAATTTATACACGCGAAGTTACATACACGTTAGCACACGCGACATACAAACGCACACGCAATCGATCACGTTAACGTACAAATGCTCGAGCTCTCCGCGATGATACACGCGATCGCAGAGTCCCTGAGCGCCCGAACATATCTGAACCGTACAATGAATATCACATTCAGAATCACAGCCCACTGCAATTGGTCTTAAGCAGTATTTCAGTGGAGGATTCAATAATATCCTAAATTAAAATATTTTGCGATCTCATTTTCTTTCAGTTTCCATACAATCTGTCATGAGTTAAGCACCAATATGAGAGTTTTTTTTGTAGACGGCGCCGGTGGTTGAGTGGTAAGCGTGACCACCATCCATCCCAGTTGGTCTGGGTTTAATCCCAGCCGAAGCCGTTGAGATTTTTCTGAGGTGAAGAAATCTGTGGTCACGTCTTCCTTCGGAAGGGAAGTAAAGTCGCCGGTTCCCACTCTATGAGTTGATGGCTCGATACGATATTTAGTTACTAACAAATATCCCAATCCCGTGATACTTGTGGAGTGCAAGTATCGGACTAACATTCTTTAGCTTTCCTTCCGCGATGTACGTTCGAGCCTGACCGGCGCCGGTATTGATCAATAAACACTTTAGGATTACCAGGAGTTGCACATTGAAAGATGTTTCGCTACTCTCAAGCATAATTATCTACTGATTCCCTGTGCAACTTCAGCTAGTCCAGATCGATAGCGGAGTACCAGCCAGGGGTGGCCGCACAAGCTCAAGCTCAATATAAGAGTTTTTATTTGTTACTTGAAACACGAATATTAGAAGCGCTAACTTTTCAAGAACCTTTTTTCCCAAGATCAGTCCCAGGAAGTCAATAGTTTAAATATGTGTAAACAATTGGTATTATAGCGAGCCTCTGAAATTTGCAATTTACAATTTTACGAGTTTTTATATGTATATATATCCTCAGAGAAACAAACAACCAAAAATTTGTGAACAATAGCGCTTTACTAAAATATAAGCAGTACTTCTCATAGTTGACATAGTTGTTTGGCCAATCGTATTAATACTACCACAGTTTGAGCATCGAACGGAAGGAGAAAGGCGGTCAGAATGGATGTTCTATTAGTGATCAGGATCACAAGTGTGTAGTGAACGCGTTTAAACGGAAGCCCTATCCTTTGGTCAGGGATGTGGGGAAAAAGTTGAACTTGTCCATATCGTGACGAACGGCAAAATACGTTGGGAAAGTCACAGCCCCGGAAACTGTATACCCAGATACTGACGAAGCCTCATTGTCTCATCATGAATGATGAGCCATACGTCAAGACGGATTTTCAGTAGCTTCCGTGGTGACTGTTCTTCACCGCCCAGAACAAGTTTAATGTTCCGGAAGAGGTAGGGGGGGGGGACAGTAACTTATAAAATTTGCCAATAAATACATGATTTGGCAAGCGATCTGTTCATGTGGTAAACGAAGTGCTCTGTTCGTGACTACCGCAATTTTAAACGGGTAGATCTACCTCAAGGAGTATCTACAGAAGCATCTGCTTTCTCTGTTGAAGTAACTCGAGGGCCCTACGATCTTCTGGCCGGATCTTTGTGCCACTATTAAAATGTTGTCCTGGAATAGTACGAAGCCAACGGGGTAACATTCGCACCTAAGGACATGAGCCCCCCCCCCAACGCACTAAGACCTATCGAAAGGCCCATCGTAAAATACTGGGCAATTTTGAATACGGCACTACGGAAGTCTCCCAAAGAGGTGAAATTTGAGGAAGACATGAAGAAAAACTGGGTTTCCGTACAGAAGTAGCCGCAGCCAGATGTTGTACAGATCCTAATGGGTGGAGCTAAGCTTAAGGTACAAGCATGCGGTTATGGTATTGATAGTGATGTCTTCAGTATTTTAAGATTACCTAACAGTACCAACAGAGAAGTAACAACGATTGTGCCTAGTACCTCCAAACCAACAACCAGCACGGTCAGTACTTGTATTAACTGACAATTTGTCCTAATGAACTAAACTAAACTAAACATAATTGTGTAAACTAGTGACAATACACGATGACGAAGCTGTGAAGAATTCATGATGAAGTCGAAAATTTCGACAAACTTCGACGCCGCTTCGACGCCGCTTCAACGACGGCGGTGCATTGCCAAAATTGGACTATTGGTAGCGTGCTTGGTGCTGCGCATTTCGGAATGCCCCAGAGCACGAGAGCGAAGAGTACGGGTTGGCGCGTGGAGGCTGATTTGCGCAAGTAGCTCCGGATCATCGCATTCAGCCTGCAGAATCTTTGACACGAAGAGAGCCTGCGCTGCGGATCTTTGATGTATTAAAATATTTAGTACTAAAAGACGTCAACGGCCCTCGTATGGTAACGGATCTTTACATGGAAATTAACGTAAAGCATATCGTATGACTTTACGCTGTGGATTTACGTAGCTTGGTTACGTTTGCAAATTCTAACTGCGGTCGCACCAGTGAACAATACAGAGACTTGAAACACAGAGAATCCCGAAATTTCAGTAATCATTTGCTTTGTCGATGATCCCTGAGACGTGATGAGTGTACGTTAACCTTTCATCTAAAATGACTCCTAGATCCTCCACGTGGTCAACGCGTGGTAGCTGAGCTCCTCCGATGTTATAGTTGAAGGTAAACATACTTCTCGTGCGATAATAGCTGATGACAAAACATTTTGCAACACTAAGAACCACTACTTACACACCAAATATAGAAGGTACCCATACAATGCAGTAACTCACGGCAAACAGCTTCGTTTCGTAAAATAAAAAAAAATTAAGTCGTCAGCAACAATAGTTTTCCTCAACTCCTTATAACGAAGACTACATCGTTCACGAACAGTGAAAAGAGTAGCGGATCTAGTGTACTGTCTTGAGGAAGTAGTCGAGAAAAGGAATCCGATACAATATCGCCAATATGAACAACGACTTCACGGTGCTCAAGATAGGATTGAAGCCAATGGCAGAATATGGTGGAACACCCCAATTTATCAAGCTTTGTTATCAGTATCTCATGATTAACTCTTTCGAAAGCTGCCTTGAGCTAACGAGGTTCGTATCATCCGAACAACCGGAGAAAAATCCATGCTGCCATGTACTAATGTAATGTCGACAAAAAGAAAACAACGCTTCATTGATGATTTATTCGAACACTTTGGATTCGATGTTAGTTGTCGAAGCAGTCGGACGTGGGTAAGTGTATCCGTCTGATAATTTTCCCAAATTCTCGGCAGCCGGCTACTCAGAGCAATTACTGCATGATACGTTATTGGTACAGTTACTAACAAATCTCGCCTACCATTGATACATGTGGAGATGCAGAAGATTCCTCGGTCTCTAGCAGCGGCTTGTATCAGACTAAAATTCCATCCTTCCCCAGTCACTTCTGCAGTTGGACGTGGTTGGCGTCGATATTGGTCGGCATGCAGGGATCAGCATAGATTGCACAATGGGGGTCATCATGTTATTCCCAAGCATTTTGTTCCAATGAACATTTTGCAATTCCAACGGACTAGCAACCACTGGCGATCTCTTACGCTTATGCTTATAGACGTTGTTTTGATTCATTCGCGCGAATTGTTCAAAAATTTCACAAATTGTTATGCTTGATATTATTACTCGACCATTACGCACTTTACTTTGTTTTTATCCACATTACGCGCGATCGTACCGATTATCGATTATAGATATCAGATTAGCTCACAGTTTTAGCAATACTCCCACCTCCGGCTGTTTGGAGTTTAAATTGCTGTAGTTTAGGGAAAAGGTAAAACACTCTCAATGACCGGCTATCCAGAGTTTAAACACAAGAAAACATAACTAAATATTTTTTTGCTCTGAGTATTCGTATACTCGAAGACTAACTATCCCCCAGCATAACAACATATTCATTTCGTGGTCGCATTGCTTGCTTGGGGCGCTGAGTCGGTGGCCTTCCTTAAGTAGGTATTACATCAATATTTCCTACCCTTTCTTAAGTATCGGTGAAGACGGTCGTGGCCGGCAATGACCACTCTCATGCTACTGGTTTACTGAACTCGAAGAAGATGAAGTTCATTCCCGATCAATCTACGAATAACACTGTTCTTCGCAACGCAACGCACCAAAACACTCGTGAATGTCTGCTGTGTACTACTTTCGCATTTGTCCCATACATTGCCTCACTGCAAAAAATCCCACCGCTTTTCAATGGGTTAAAATTAGCTGCGGTTATCATAAAACAAACTAATTTATCCGCATTATAAATTCCACTGGCACTCATCCCATTTGGCAGCCTTTAAGGCTCTATGTGTGTGTGTGTGATCGCTATTTCCCACCGAAGAAGCAAAAACATTCTCGTTCACCGTCCCGTACCATCAGCCAGTCAGTCAGCTGGAACTTTCGCCCTTATTCGTAAAAAGTAAACATGATGAGCTCTAAAATGATTACTTTGGTGGTGAAGCGGCCAGAATGGTAGAGTGCAGATATCTTACTACATTAGGTTCCGGAATTATGTTTGTGTATGTGGTTATACAAGCTGCCCCGAGATTTGCTTTCCCAGTTCATCTCTTTCTCCATTCTAAAATTTAATGCAATCCTTCCGGGTATGTTAGTTGATAGAAAACAGGGTTGAATTCTTGTATTTTTAAGTTGAAGGTTTTCTTGGAGCTGTGTCAAACGAAGGCATATTTGCTGCTACTAACATATTTGTGTGTCTTCCTTAACTTATCTCGATTAGCTCCAGTTGAACTAACTTTATCCAATCATTCAATGCTAGTCCTCCGGCTTCATTTCAATCACACTGTCATAATATGTATGATTGATAGAAAATAAAAAAAACACCCTTCAACCCGTACGATCTGATGAAACGAACTGTTGCAACAAATTTCACCGGAGCTTACAAATGAGTGAGCAGCATCATTTCGTGTTCGTTTTGCTCGTCAAATAACACCCCCTTCGGCCACCACTCAGTCCACCGGGGTGCTTCCGCCCTCCCTCACATGTCGAGCGAAGTGGCTTTTGTTGGCGCACAAGCTTTTCTAATCTTTTACCACCATCCAAAACCGAACTGAAATCCCGAAGGTAAGCAAATTTATTTCATCGTTGCACAGGTAATGGAGGGTTACTCGACTAACTCGTCTCGAAGCCGAAAAATGTTACAACACTAGAAAAGGCGGGGGCGAACGAGAAGCTATCCTCTTCCATGCTGCTGCTGCTGCTGCTATGCTATTGCTGTCAGAATCCCTAGTATCACTCGGGGCAGGATGCTGGTGGCTTCGTTGCTCTGTCCATGTGAAAGGGGGTTGAGAGGGACAACGTAAGCAAGAGTGCATGGAACTTGGTTGGTGCCGAGATTGGCCACAGGTAAATAAAAGTTATAAATTACCTGACTCAACTACGTAAATAAAATCGCAATGAAAGCGTCGCGTAAGCAACTTTTTCTTTTTCCTTTCAATGCACGCGCCGTGCTGGCTGCTGCTGCTGTGTTAGGGGGAAGCGGGTGGCTCAGCGATGTAAGGTACACACCTAAGACCAAAGATGGGTGGTTCATTTTCTGCTGCTGGCAGCGCTTTCATGACGGTGGAAAATTGGATACGTACCAGTTGATGGTAGTTGAACCGGTACAATTGAGATAAACTGCGAAAGAACGTTGCCGACGGAGATGAGAGTAGTGGGTTCTGGCAGTTGCTTTCCATTTTTATAGGATACCTGGAGTGGTTGGGCTGGGAAGGTCGCGTGTTTCAAATGTTTTCTAAACATTAGAAAGGTTACGCTTAACCACCAATCAGGAATGATGAGACAATCAGCAAACCCCGAGAAAAAGCAACATTTACGTCTCATACTTAACCCTTTCATGCCCAACTTTTTTCTAGTGCATGTAGGGTTTCAAAACTATTTTTTCTTGAAAACGGTTTTGTCAAGAAACACGAAAAGCCTATTTTCATAAAGATAGGTGCTTCCATGGCAGTGCTAGAAGCTGGTCAATTTTTACCTTCTAATGTTCAATACAATTCTCCGAGAATAATTACAATAGTCTAATTGCGTGGAAAACGTAGCCAACGACAGTGCTGCACGCTAGATTACTATAACTCAGCGGATAAAAACCGTTGTTGCTCAGAGTCGGAGTTGTCCCACATTTAACCGAATATAATAGAAATTTACTTAATTTCGTGGAAAGTGGAATAACTCACAGAATGAATAAAATTTATAAAAATTATTTTCAATAGCATTGTCTGATAAACATATCGGAAACCTTAGACCACGGTCAACTTATATCCAGTTTCATCATATAATAAATATAGAACAAATTTCATTAAGGACTTTCGTTGGCGTAAAATCCTCATTCGTCGGCCAAAATGAAACACTACACTGAGCAAGAAGACAATCAATCCTAAATTGATCCAATTTTACACTCTTGCCTTTTGGTGTACATAATAAGGCGCCTGAGGAATTCCACGAAGATCCGTCCGAAAATCATTAAAATCGTGACCGACCATCTTAGATTCCGATGAAACTTTGCACGTTTCACCGTCATGGAAGACTAAATATTTTCCACAGGTAATAAGATTATTTTGACTCAAGAGTAACTTTTCAAAAGGGCGTAAACGTTTCTACATGTACGAATTTAAAAAAAAAAATTGTTCGATTACTATATTTTATACAGCAAAACTATCTAAGAACAAGTTACAGGAAATGAATACTTCTGTCTGAAAAAAATATACACTGAAAAAAATGTTGCGTCATTTTTCAAAAAAACAAAAATTTATGATAAAAATTTAAATTGCGAAAAAACCCATTTTTTTAATTTTTTTATATTTTGTTACCAAAAACCTAAAGAGAAAAGAAACATTTTGAATGTGCTTGCATGATGGAGAAAAAATCGGTAAAATTTTTTCTAACAATAACTTCGTACATGTTTTTAAATTTCATACTAATTGACATATAAAATTGTAATTTTATTACAGAATATAATTCTAAGCACCATATAAAATCAAAATGCGTTTAAAAAAAATCTTCCAAAATGCGATAGATTTCGAGATATTTGAAATTTTGCTCCTTCAAAAACAATTAATTCGTGTAATTATGCTCTTTTTAAAAGTTATTCGCGTTACCCCATCAAAAAATGTCAAAAATTTAATGTTTCTCGTTTTAAAGACGTAAAAGCAGCTTTTTTAGTGTATTTGGATCATGGAGAAGCTTTCAATAAAAAAGTTTTCCTAACAACAACTTTTGACATATTTTTATGATTCTTACTATTTGCAGTCAAAAATACAATTTTCTTTTTGAATATGATTCTAAACGCCATTTTAAATCGAAATGCTCTTAACAAAAAATTTCTAAAATGTAGTAGTTCTCGAGATATTTTAACTTTTGTTTTAACAACACAATTATTTTGTTTTATTACGACCTTTTCATAAATTAGTCGCGTTTCTCCATCAACAATAATAGGTATTTCAAAAGGTCCGTAAA
This sequence comes from Topomyia yanbarensis, assembly GCF_030247195.1. Lineage (NCBI taxonomy): Eukaryota > Metazoa > Arthropoda > Insecta > Diptera > Culicidae > Topomyia > Topomyia yanbarensis. Next base: position 59,364,226 of record NC_080671.1, read on the forward strand.
CTTTCCTGCAACTTTCTCTTCGACATCTAGGCGATATTGTGAAATATTTGAAAGTTACATGAAAACAACCAAAATATGATTCAACTATATAGTTTAATCATCAGACCCTACGGTTGAAATATATTTTGGTTGCTTTCATGTAACTTTCAAATGGTTTACAATATCGCCTTCATGTCAGAAAGAAAGTTGTAGGAAAGTTTACGGGCCTTTTGAAAAACCTATTATTTTTGATGGAGAAATGCGACTAACTTATGAAAAAGTCGTAATAAAACAAAATAATTGTGGTGTTAAAACAAAAGTTAAAATATCTCAAGAACTACTACATTTTAGAAATTTTTTGTTAAGAGCATTTCGATTTAGAATGGCGTTTAGAATCATATTCAAAAAGAAAATTGTATTTTTGACTGCAAATAGTAAGAATCATAAAAATATGTCAAAAGTTGTTGTTAGGAAAACTTTTTTATTGAAAGCTTCTCCATGATCCAAATACACTAAAAAAGTTGCTTTTACGTCTTTAAAACGATTAACATTAAATTTTTGACATTTTATGATGGGTTAACGCGAATAACTTTTAAAAAGAGCATAATTACACGAATTAATTGTTTTGGAAGATTTTTGTTAAATGCATTTTGATTTTAAATGGTGCTTAGAATTATATTCTGTAATAAAATTACAATTTTGTATGTCTATTAGTATGAAATTTAAAAACATGTACGAAGTTATTGTTAGAAAAACTTTTTTACCGCTTTTTTCTCCATCATGCAATCACATTCAAAATGTTTCTTTTCTCTTTAGGTTTTTGGTAATAAAATATAAAAAATTTAAAAAAATGGGTTTTTTCGCCATTTAAATTTTTATCATAAATTTTTGTTTTTTTGAAAAATAACACAACATTTTTTTCAGTGTATATTTTTTTCAGACAGAAGTATTCATTCCCTGTAACTTGTTCTCAGAGAGTTTTGCTGTATAAAATACAGTAATCGAACAATTTTTTTTTTGAAATTTATACACGTAGAAACGTTTACGCCCTTTTGAAAAATTGCTCTTGTATCAAAATATTCCAATTACCAGAGAATATCATGGAGATTCATACAGTGAACACACTTGCAAAGTTTCGTTCGAATCGACGATGGTCATATTTTGCGGTCGGCGGGTTTCTCATGGAATCCCTCGCCTGGTTTGTTTGGTCAGTCGTCGTATTTTCGATCCCCACCCAGGAAGGATTCGCAGTATCTGTATGATTGCAATCCCTACAATTTTTTTTACAAAATTCAAAAAAATTGAGCGACTTAGTGGTATGTCACAATTAATCCTGTTCAGACAGATGTCTACCGTTTAATTCTAACTATACTAAACTATACTAATAATAATGAAAAACAGCTGCTTTTCACCATCAATCAGATATTAGTAATTCAATTATTTCTTACAGTGGTCCATAATACAAATTTAGCAGGAACTTTGAGATTGCGTTGCGTTGCGTAAGCACGGTATACTTTGTAGATTGCAGACTGATGCCTTTCATTTCCAGCCAGACTAATTGAGGAGCATTGTTTGGGAATAACAATTGATCCAGTCCAAGCGAGAGTTTCGCCTGAGAGCCACCATTGCGGGCCATGACCATCTTTACCGTAACTTGGGATGAGAAAGGAAGTGTTGATGTGGTAGTTTCTTAACGGAAGGCCCCGACTCAGTGACACTTCCATAAGTACCACGGATTGGGTAGTGGGTGGGTTGTTAGTCAGGATTCGCTTCAAGCAAGCGATGCAACTGAGAATATATTTTCGTGCACTTTTGAATAGTTTATTGACTGTAGGATACGTAAATCTTCTAGGCGTTTAAACTCTGGCTAATCGTTTATCAAGATTGTTTCATCGAAAACAACTTGAACTCTGGACAGCCGGCTTTTGGGAGTGTTATCGACAATGTAAAATGAACCGTGAACAATGAGGTTAAAAGTGGTATGGTGGAACATTTAGCAGGAACTTTGAGATTATACGAAAACTAAACAACTTAGCCTTATTAGGTTTTTTGAGAAGTTTTCGTAGTTTGTGAGCCCCTTATTATTGTTAAAACAATATTTAGGGTGGTTCTCATTTTACCAGGATCAAAAAATTAACTTTTTAATGATTCTAGCTAGAGCCAACCGAGTTTCAGCGAAGTTGTAGAACGACAAATTTTGGAAAAGTTTGCTGAAGAAATGTAAGCATTATCTGTCATACTTTTCAGTTTACTACAAATTTAAAAACGAAGGTTAGGGTGTTTCTTAAAAAAACCGTTTTATTCAAATAACTCTTGCGGTATTGATTTAACACTGAAGTAATCTTCAGACAACTTCGAGATTGTTTTAAGGCGAATAATTTGTTTCATGGCACCACATAGCTAACTATTTTCGATGAAAAGTCATGAATTCTTTTTGCCAAAAATGGGGATCTGTGGAATAAGAATATCACTCATTATGGCAAACAAAAGATACTTCTTTTTCAACTATAAATAAGATCGTAATAAGAGTTATAATTGAGCAAAAAATGGCAAAAACGATATTTTTTAAAATTTCATAAAATTTATTTAAAAAAATCTGTTTTCGATTTGTTAAGTGCTCATATCTTTTGTAAATTGTTCGTCTTCAAATCCTCTGAAAAACATCTGAAGAATAGGTTGGAAAGAAATGAAAACTGGAAAAATTCTATTGAACATTTTTTCTGCATTGACCCTTTGTAGTATGAATGGCTGGCGTCCAAAAGAGGCTTACCCACATTTTTACCGAAATCGACATATTTGCATTTTTTGTTAGTGCTAAGTAATCCACGTGTACTGCCATTTAAGAAATATGAATTTTTTTTTTAGATTTTCCAAGTTGACAATGGATGGAACCCCAGTACTAGCTGGCATCCAAAAGGGGCAAACTCCACATTGAGTCTTATGGAAATTTAAGTTTTCTCGTTCGTTTTCCGAAGTTTTAAGAAAAAAAAGTATCGATTCGCAATCAGTTAATTTTATGCTGTAGCTCACATATCGGTGAACTCGATATAATATTGTTTTAATTGGGTTGTACTGTACGTTGACGTTTAGGCCCAATCAGTCGTTTCACTGAAAGTGTCATGTCTCAACATTGAAAATTGACCGAGTAATAAGGGATTAAGAGAAAAACGGTACATTGTGGTCGGAAAGTTTAAAAACCTGTTTAATGTACCTATTGGTGCAAGTCAGCCTTTCTCATTTATCCAAACTACGATTCCATGGCTGGTTATCTTTAATATAATGGATTTATTCCACCTTTATCAAGGATTAAAAACACAAAGTTTTTAATCCTTGATAAAGTCGGAATAAATCCATTGAAACGTTGGAAGTAAAAGCAATATTGTTGTTTTTGCTGTCTAATTTATGACTGATTAGCCGAAAAACTCCTCATAATAGAAGCTCGACAGTCAAGAAGACATTCATAATTTAATATAATGGTGAAAATGTCTACTACATATTGAGTACTATATGCACAAACATACAATGGATTACTACAATAGATTTAAATACTGGTCGCAGTGGCTCGTCTCCAATAAAAAAATACAATGGATCGACAGCCACGAACTTGAAATGCTATGTGTAGACGCTGAAACACTTGAAACCAGCGTTGGCTCCAGGAGGAGGGTTCGTGGGGTCTGGATTCCGCCAAAAATATTCAACTTGTTAAGAAATTTTAATTTAGTTTCAATTTTGAAGTAGTTTCAAACTCAAAACCATGTCAAACCAATTTTTTCATTGTTTTTTCAGACAAACGAGGAAAGTTTATTCTGGAGGAACTAGGAAATTTTAATGGGGGGGGGGGGGGGGGGGGTGACACTTGATGAGGGAAGGGAGGTTTAGGGAAGGGTGGTGTGTGATGTGGGATGGGAGGTAATCTCTCACCACATACCCCTAACTACGCCCCTGTTAAAATACAGAAAACCTATATCAGTCAAAAAAAAGGTCTGGATTTGGTTGACGATGTTCAGAGTGATTGCATAACCTTTCTATAGGAGAAAGGCAAAAATGTGAATTTTCTGTGTGACCGTAATCTTAACCCGTAACTCCAGAACCGGAATTCGGAATTAAATGAAATTCAATAGCAGCCTATGGGAGCGTTGTACCTTTCATTTGAGACTAAGTTTGATAAAATCTGTTCAGCCCTTTCCGAGCAACTGACGTGCATTTGTTTGTCACATACATACATACACAGGCACATACACATACGCACACACAGCCATTTGCCCAATTCGACGAACTGAATCGAATGGTATACGACACTCGGCCCTCCGGGCCGGGATTGGTTTGCCGATGTTCAGAGTGATTGCACAACCTTTCTATAGGAGAAAGGCAAAACGTGGAATCAATTATTATTTTTCGTTATAGAGTTATGGTGTCCTCGGGAAAGTTGCTGTATGGTACCTAGCACTTTATTTGGTTGAAGCATACTAGTTCAGAATTCAGTCGCTAAGGCGACACTGTTATCAACAAGTATCTTTGGAAGATAAATTTACAATTACCCAACATACAACGTATGAATTGTGGGTTAGCCCCTTTTGGACACTAGGTACCTCCGTGTTACCCCCTCGAACTACGGACATACATGTGAATTGAAAGGTAGTTCATGTAATGATTTTATTTTTCTACACAACGTAAGTTAATTAACTACTAATAACAACGTGTATTTTTACAAAAAAGCAATGTTAATTTGGGACGGCGCCGGTGGTTGAGTTATAAGCGTGACTGTCACTCATTGCAGTTGGTCTGGGTTCAGTCTTAACCGAGGTCGTTGATATTTTTCTGAGGTGAAAAAAATCTATGGTCTTCCTTCGAAATTGACGTAAAGCCGTTGGTCCCCGGTCCATGAGTTGATAGATCGATATCTATAGTCCAGATAGTGGAGTCATCTCTCGGGCGTCAGCAATGAAGAAGTGGAATTCAACTTCTATATTTATTAACAAATATCCTCCTCCCGTGATACTTGTGGAGTGCGCAGTAGTACATACGGCCTCTAGTAAAAGCAAGTATCGGACTAACATTCCTTCCCTTTCCTTCCGCGATCTACGTTCGGGTCTGGCCGGCGCCGATATTGATGAATAAACACTTTAGGATTACCAGGAGTTGCACATTGAAAGATGTTTCGATACTCCCAAGCATAATTAATAACTTATTCCCTGTACAACTGCAGCTAGTCCAGATCGATAACGGAGTAGCAGCCAGGGGTGGTCGCATAAGCTCAAGCTCAATAAAATAATTGTTAATTTGGAATTGCGTTTCTTCCATTTCCTGTTAAAAATACAAAATGTGGGTTAGCTCCTTTTGGACACCAGCCTTTCATATATTTTCGATCTATTGCTATCGACAATCTTCACCTTCCTCCGTCTTCTCCTTTCTAAACCAGTGGTAGGACTTGTAGAGATGTAGAAGAAAGACTCATCGAGGAATGTTAACGCTACATTTTTTGCATATACAGTACTGCCCATGATCGCAAATCAGTCCCATAAAGATAGGAAATCCCATAGAAAACGGGACAAATATGCGATCATGGGTAGAGTAGTGCTTACGAAAAAAGTTTCCTACTACTTTTATTCTTACGTACTCAATGACGGACAGCATTATTGTGATTGTAATATTGAATACATGCATATAGTATTTACATATTCAGTTCATCTTTTTTTTTTTTAAATACTACTTTATGCTTTCAGAAAAATTCCATTACAAGGTTTAGAATGGTTAACAATCAAACAAGATACTTTATGTCTTGTCTTGTATCAAGACAAATTAGGTAAAATCAGTTAGAAAATGGTCTCAACAAATGAAACTATTGCCATCTCACAATGGTTTCAATTAGGTTGGGTTTTTAAAGCAGACGAAAAAATGTCTCACTGTTAGGTGGATTTTGATGGAAAAAGCTCCCAAGATAAATTGTTTTGAATTAAAGACACAAAATAATTTGACCAAATTACCCCATAGTGCGGCACCATTCAGGCCCGTACGTAGTTCGCAGCAGGAAAGAGGGAGAATGTTAGTCCGACACTTCTTATTACTGGAGGCCGTATATACTATTGCGCACATCACAAGTGTCACGGGAGGGGAAGTATTTAGAGAATGGATAGATATTCGATTGAAAACTGTGCTGTAATTCGAGGAGTCATTAGGTACCTAACCATATGTTTTAGGAATATCATTCCGAAGAATAGCAAGAAAATGTTCACCAAATTATTCTTAGAAAAGACAAATAAGTAAAAAAAAAAACAAAAATATAATCTCCAAATAATCTAGAAAAAAATAATGAAAAATTGTAACTAGCAAGGAACAGGAAAACATGAACTATTTCAATATTAAGAGCCATAGTATTCAAGGCTTAGCGAGACGGCGAAGGAGATAAGTTTAGAAATGCGTTGAATAGGTCATGTCAGCTAGCTTAGTTTACAGACAACTTAACCCTTTTCTTTTACCGGAGGAGTCGAGATGTATTTTTATTCGAATCATGTGAGTCTTCGGCATGCCCGAACAAGCGAAAAATGACTTAGCACCTTATACTGCCAGAACCAACCAATACTATGAGTTGTAGTTGTAGTTGTAGTTGTAGTTGTATTTGTAGTTGTAGTTGTAGTTGTAGTTGTAGTTGTAGTTGTAGTTGTAGTTGTAGTTGTAGTTGTAGTTGTAGTTGTAGTTGTAGTTGTAGTTGTAGTTGTAGTTGTAGTTGTAGTTGTAGTTGTAGTTGTAGTTGTAGTTGTAGTTGTAGTTGTAGTTGTAGTTGTAGTTGTAGTTGTAGTTGTAGTTGTAGTTGTAGTTGTAGTTGTAGTTGTAGTTGTAGTTGTAGTTGTAGTTGTAGTTGTAGTTGTAGTTGTAGTTGTAGTTGTAGTTGTAGTTGTAGTTGTAGTTGTAGTTGTAGTTGTAGTTGTAGTTGTAGTTGTAGTTGTAGTTGTAGTTGTAGTTGTAGTTGTAGTTGTAGTTGTAGTTGTAGTTGTAGTTGTAGTTGTAGTTGTAGTTGTAGTTGTAGTTGTAGTTGTAGTTGTAGTTGTAGTTGTAGTTGTAGTTGTAGTTGTAGTTGTAGTTGTAGTTGTAGTTGTAGTTGTAGTTGTAGTTGTAGTTGTAGTTGTAGTTGTAGTTGTAGTTGTAGTTGTAGTTGTAGTTGTAGTTGTAGCTGTATTTATATTTATATTTGATCTGTAATTGTATTTGTATTTTTGTTTCTGCTTGGATGTGCATTTGCATTTTTATGTTTATTTCGATTCACATTTGTATTTGTGTTTGTATTTGTATTTATATTTATTTTTTACTCAACAATAGGCACTTTAAAACCCCAATTTCAACCTCCCTTAATTCGAAACTAATTACTAACAATCAAATATATTTATATTCTTCGGGTTTGGAGGATTTTTACCATTTCCTGGGAAATACACGTGACAACAAGCTCCCCCCGATGGCGTGATAATAGTGAAGAGTATCCACAATTGATATTTTTTTTTCTTCAGCGCTCAAGTTCGATGTTATTGATGAAGTTAGATAGCAAAAGTTGTTTTAGTTTAGCAAAAAATACATGATTTGGCAGGAAATTTACTCGTGCGGAAAGCGAAGTACACTATTCGTGTCAACCTGATGGTCAATTGGTATGTCAACCTGATGGTCAATTGCACTTTCTTTTGCAAATTTTTTTAAGAACTTTGCGTAAAGTAAGTTTATCAAAGCTTTTGTATATTATAGTGTGTCATTTCAATATCATACTGTAATTTTTCTATTCAAAAATATCGACAAACGACTCGGTGACGAAGCATTTTGTAGAACGTTTCTGGAAAAAACATGCTTTGCGGTGTTACCTGTCATTCAAAAACTACAAAGCTTGAAAGAAATCGGTTGAGTTTCATGTGGCGACGGCTATCACGACATCGAGCACATTGTCTGGGCGTGCACCGAGTACAGTTCCGCCAGGTCTCGGGTTATGGACACTTTTCGGGCCCGAGGAAGACCACCCAACGTCCCGGTTCGAGATGTGTTGGCAAGCCGCGATGTCCTCTATATGTCCCTTATATACACCTTCGTAAAAACCATCAATATCCGACTTTAACAGCCCCTTTTTCCTTATCATTCTCAGAAGCCCCCTCTTCCACCTGTACCATACACCCACGATGGTTTGATGCGACTCCAAGACGACACAAAACATCCCTGTCGAATGAGCCAACAAACACGGGACCTACAGCACGAACATCACACGCACAACTCGAAATGTAGCCGATCAACATCCGAGCCGCACTACGAAATCGTCTGGAGAAACCCTTGCCATCTTGAGGAGGACCACCCGGCGTCCCAGTACATGATTTTTCCTGATAAAGGGCACCCTGATTCTATAATCCATCCGTTGATCTCCCAGAGCCTGAAACTGAAATAATGTTCTCCCCCTGCCATCTTTGTCCACCCTACTTCCCCTGACTCTTATACCCAGAAGTAACACCCCTCCCCCCCACAAATATCTTCACGAAGCATTTAGCTCTTCTTGTCTTTTCTAGTTTTAACTATTATATTATATGATCTCGTTGAAAATGCCCAACTCTACTACCACATAAAATAACTCTAATTAATGTCCCTGAATCTTTACAAAATTTAATCACGCCCTCTAGTTATTTCTACTTTTAAGATAGTCGTAAAAATTTTCCCCCTTAGTTAAACATTATTTGCTCCAATAATCTCATTGCTAAAAATGTCAAACCATATTGCCATAAACCTCTCCTCATTTTGAAAAAGTTTTGAAATATACATCGGTCAGCTCAAATTTTTGTTCTAGTTGTGAATTTAAGAACTTTTGCCAAAAATGGCTTAATTTGGACATGATTTAGAGGTTTCTCCAATCAAAAATCGTGTTTTTGCTATGTTTCCGTAGGAAGATCACTTACACTCTGATTAAATAGGCCCTACATGCCCACATATCATCAAAGGTTGTTCCTATCTTAACATGTTTTAACAGGTGGACATAGCTCTAATCGCTATAGAAAATTTGTTAACTGGATTTTTATATAGAAAAGAATACCAAAACCAACAAAAAATACTACTAATTTTCATAGGTTTTGATATACTTTTCTATATAAAAATCCAGTTAACAAATTTTCTATAGCGATTAGAGCTATGTCCACCTGTTAAAACATGTTAAGATATGTCTAAGGAATAACCTTTGATGATATGTGGGCATGTAGGGCCTATTTAATCAGAGTGTAAGTGATCTTCCTACGGAAACATAGCAAAAACACGATTTTTGATTGGAGAAACCTCTAAATCATGTCCAAATTAAGCCATTTTTGGCAAAAGTTCTTAAATTCACAACTAGAACAAAAATTTGAGCTGACCGATGTATATTTCAAAACTTTTTCAAAATGTGGAGAGGTCTAATACGTATAGCTATAAATTAGCCTTAGTTTAATTTCAAAAATCAATATGTAATCACCTAATTTTAAGTAATTTAAAATGTAAAACAAAACAAAATGGGTACCGTTAAGCTAACGCAAACCTGCCTTATCAAATAAACGAATTGAATAAAAAAATGTGGTAAAAATATTACTTATACCTTTTAAATATATTAAAAAGAAACAAATAAATTCGGTACTGAAAAGGTAGAATTATCCAGACTTGGAAAGCTCATCAACCCTGAGATCGCCCTCAAAACCGGGATTCAGCGACTGGTAAATTTTCTATGACTGCGCTCAGCACCGTAAAACGGGGTATCTTTGATCCACCCTTCAGTAACGGTACGGTAAGATGATTGCCTCTGACAAAATCATCGAACCAAAGAAATAATGGGTTGTGTACAAGACACAACTATGGTTACATTGAAAATGAAGCATGTCTAGCGAACACCATGCGCAAATTTCAGATTTCTGGATTAATTAGGTATCAATAATTTCCAGATTATCTGAAATATGTACACAGACTGTCGTTTGATTTTACAATCACAGATGAAAGATCGTTTGAAATGAAACACTTATATCAATGTGGAAAAAAATTAAGGTGGAACGAAACAAATGAATGTACACAATTAGACAATGATACGCATTTTGATTCAACTGATTTTCTATTATGATTCATCACAAAATTAATATTAAACGGAATAGTAACAGGTTAGTACAATATTGATTTAATTTTAATGTTATTATTCATTGATAAAGCGCAGAATTGGTTAATAAAAAGCTTAAAGGTTACTAGAAAGATCTTCCTAAATAAATTCTTTTCTCAATATTATAAACCTTAAAATATTATAAACTTATAAAACTTGAGTTTTATAAGATGATTTGAGTTTTTTAAAAAAAAACTTCACATTTCCGGTATTCTATTATCGATTTTTATGAAATAAAGCACAAAAATCCTTCCCGCTATAAAATAGATTAACTCCAGCAACATACTGACTTCATTAAAAACGAAAATTTATTTTTATTACTATGCTGAAAGTCGATCACTGCACCTTTTTGCACCCTTTTCGGATAGTCCCTCGGAAAATCGGAACCAAACGGTTCCTAGTTCTAGCAAGCCAGCCACGGTTCTTTTTATGAAATATTACTCCAAAGGTCCGAACGCACCGATACCCCCATAAAGTACCACTAGTCATTCAATAGGCGAACTCCGAGCGATCCCCTCGTCCTTTGCTACGGCTCTTTTTATTACTTTCCATTTTTACGACGTCGGACCGGGACCAGTTTTGCGCCGCTCGCACTTTTCAGTCAAGCCCTAAATCAGATTTCCAAAATCCGGGCGGCCGTGCAAACGATTATTACCATCCCCTGACCGGACGGATGGACGAACGGGGGTAAGTGGTGAAAATGCGGCTGATCCTGAAGTGCTTAGATTTAATTTGCAAACATTTTTTTTGTTCCAATTACTAGAACACGTGTACAACTTAGCTGGGGGAGCGATGGATCATCTTATGAGATTGAGTTTTTGTGCAAAATCCGCCCAACGTAAGTAATCTATTCAAAATTGTTCCATTTCGCCGTATTTTCTACCCTCTTATTTATTTATTTGTGACCCTTGGAGTACCTTGCGGCTTGCACTTAAATTGAAACATTTTTTACGGCTGTCGGAAAAGTCGACAGCAAGATTCGTTTCTTTCGCCAGATCCTTCACTATCTTGGCAGGCTGGGCCGGCTTTGGAGATGGCGGCTCGTCAAGTAATGAATTACCTTCCTGCAGGCAGTGGGAAACCAACTCTCAAACGTGAAATGAGATGCTGCGGGTGTGTTTTGTTTGAAATTAAAGCCTATTTTCTTGAGAAGATTTAAAATCTGCTGCATGGGGGTGTACACGTTATACATTCGCATACCCAATGTCGTAACTGGTTTTTAATGGAATAAAAATATAAGACAACGTTGAGACGAAGGTTAAGTTCAATTTAAAAGTACTACCATTGGGAACGATACAATGCTGAAGGATGGTGAAATCCCTCCTAGGGACGTACTTCCACAAAAAAATGTCAGAATTGTCTGAGAAAGGAATTGAAACTTGATGGGTGGAAATTTTTCAAAACTTAGTCTGGAAGTGCGTTGGTTCTTCTCCAGAGAATATCCCAATGGACGGTGAAAGCTTGGTGTCATTCAACGAACGCCAGCTTTACATTCGAGACATCCGCCTCCCACCATCAAGCGTCTGGGCGAAGGACCAGAACGAGAAAGAAAGATTATTTTCAGATCGTCTTTAATTGTGAATGAGTCTGTGTTTATTTTCGCTTTTTCGTTTATTTTAGTTCTCCTCGTCTGCTTTTGCTTTATTTGAGGGAACTGCTTTTACGTGCTCCACTGAGCTGTACCTTCTAACACATCGCCAAATGAACTTTTGTCAACATTTGGTAAACGACACAGAATGCGTGCAAATTTTCGTTCCTACGCACGCACATTTTCGTTTTGGGTGAAGTAGGAATGTTACATCTGTGATATTAAGGCAGTCATCACATGTGATTGGTAAAAATCGAAAATAAATCAAAAAATCCTCTTAACTGGTATAGGTTGGATTAGTAATAGCAAACTGATGTTGAGTAGGGGAGTCCGGGGCTAGTTGGCGGTTGGGGTAAGTTGGCGAGAGTTTGAGTACCCGTAGTATTCCCGGTATTTGTCAAAAAGCGATGATATTGTTCTTGTTGTTGTTTATTTATGACCTATTCTTCAAAAAAATCATCTTTATAATACCCTTCTTGAAAATTTGTAAACATTATTTAGTAAAAAATCATAATATTACTCAATTAAATCCAAATGTAAAGAAAATAAGGCATTTTCCAGAAATAAATTCTTGGGTTCAATATGGCGACCAAATTGTATAACCAAAATATGCGAAGATGCTTTTCTTGTGCAGTAATTGTCCAACTCTTTTTATGTTAGTTTTGATTGAGTAATTTCTTATTTTTACTAAATAGTGTTGTTAAATTACTAACAGTTTTTTGCTGCTAATGGAAATTTTTTGGATGTATTAAAGATCCATCATTGAGAAAGTTTGACCTCCAATATCAACATTTATGATGCATATCAATGGATATCGATATAAAATTCGTGTTTTACGCAAAATAGTGCGTGTTTTCATTTAAGTATTTTTTTGTGATATGAATACTGAAACTGTTTGACCATTGTACTAATTATTAAATTCTATTTTAGCATAAAAAAGTTTAAATAATTAAAACTAAAAGCTTCTTATATTAGAACAAAGATGTCTTCAATTTTACACAGCAAAATAAATGTTGATAGAGTTTTGCCACCTTCCAGCGTAATTCTACAGGACAAATGAAACTCGTGTTCTTGGCAGCCGACACCATTTCCGTCGAAAAATGAGTTTTTTGAAGTGATATCTCAATATGATAGTTTATGCACAACGACCATTAGGGCATAGCAATTTTTTTTAATTCTCTAAGGCCCCCCTCTCATATTGTGACAAACGTCAAAGTAAGCTCAGATGCCAAGTTTTACATCACTTGAACAATTCTAGACTCCCGCCCACTTCGCTTGAAATTTTTGAAATTGGTGCTATGGGAAAATACGGAGGAAAAATATATTAAATGCTATAACTTTTGAAGTAGCACTCAGAAAATTACAATTTATACCTCATTTTAAAGAAAATAATTTAATTATTTGAATGGAGATATTTTTGTATCTGATAAAATACAGGAAATGGGGATACTGGGTCATTTTGACCCCAAAATCCCCTATTTTTAATAATTTGTTTGCTCCGTGATGCAAATCATACATATTTTGTAGTTTTTATAATGTAAAAAAATCTCAGAAATCTAACGGAACCCTTTTGACCTTTGTCCGATTACGAGAAGTTGGGGTTATAGGGCCTTTTGTCAGTCATATAAAATTTTATCATTTTCTCGTGCATATATCTCTATTATTCTACACTCAATTTTCATAAAATGTAACTTGTTGAACGTGGAAAACTCTGAGGAATAAAACAAAAATAGAAACGTTAGAGGTAAACTTTTTGATATTAACTTGACAAATCTCATTTTTTCATTAATTGTCCTAATACCTTAACTTCCCCTATTTTGCCAGGAATGAAACTTCTCTCATGTGATCCCTAAGCGTATTTTACACTAAAAGTAGTAAATTAAATAAGAATTTTGTTGTTGTTGGAGTTAATATGTGCGATTTTATGATCAAAAAGTAAAATCGACACTATTTGTCAGATAATTTGATGTTCCTGAATTTTACCGGTAACTAATCTATTTTTGTTATGATTTTAAGGATTTTCCAAGTTCAACAAGGTATAGTTTATTAAAATTGAGTGAATAATAATAGAAAGTACCCCACTTTCCAATATTTTTCTAGAAACAAAAATATTTCCATTGAAATGCTAAGATTATTTCCTTTTTAAAGAGGTATAAATTGTAATTGTATATAAATTTCTACTTCAAAAGTTATAGCATTTAATATATTTTTCCTCCACATTTTCCTATAGTACCAATTTTAAGAAATTTCAAGCGAAGTGGGCGGGGTCTAGAATTGTCCAAGTGATGTGAAATTTGCTTCTGAGCTTACTTTGACATTTGTCACAATATGAGAGAATTCAAAAAAAAAATTGCAGTGCTCTAACGCCCATTATGCCAATCGTTCATTGTGTCCGACGTCCACTATGCCTGATCTGTTTATTCCCAATATCCCTTATTCCTAACGTATGTATGCCTAACTTGATTATGTCTGACGTATTTATGTTTAATGGGTAATTAGGAATAAATCCGCGGCGAATGAATGTTTTTTAAGTCACGTAAATAAAAAATAGGCATAAATACGTTGCCATTTCTGAGCACGGATTGTTTCTTCAAATTCGTGAATAAAGTTCGATAAGTTCTGAAACAATCAGGTTTTAACTTTACAAACCTTGTTACCAGGACCTTGAACAAACATCGATTGTTTCATAATTATGTTCAATTTTGCTTCAGTCATTTTTGTTTTGTGAACATCAGTCACGGTTGGAATAACATTGACAGATAAAATAGTAAACTAAAGATAGAGATGGCGAGTCTTTATCCAGCGGGATTGAGCGTCTTTGATACCTATTTAACCGATCATCGGCCACGTCTGAAAGATAATGTTTTGGCAGCAACCTGTGAATAATTTGCTTAATCGAACAATCATTTTTGATTCAAAATACCGTTCTTCATGCCTATATTTTTGCACGATGAAATTGCAAAGAAAACTGAAGTTACTAAAAATAGAATTAGCTTCGTACGTCACCTCAGTTGTCAGAAAATTCCACTTGAAAAAAAATATTAAAAAACTCTTCTCATTTATCCAAACTACGATTCCATGGCTGGGTATGTTTAATATTATGGTGGAAATGTATATTACATATTCAGTGCGTTTTACACATACGTACAATGAATCGACAGCTTCGAACTTGAGTTGCTATGTGTCGACGCTGAAACACTTGAAATCAGCGGCTGATCCAGGAGGAGGGTTCGGGAGTTTGGACCCCACCAAAAATTTTCAACTTGTTAGGAATTTTTAAATCAGTTTCTCAACTCAAAATCATTTCAAACCAAATTTTTTACTAGTTTTGCAGACCCACTAGGAAAATTTATTGTGGAGAAACTAGAACATTTTATTCGGGTAGGGAGGTACATGATGAGGGAAAGGCAGTTTAGAAAAAGGTGGTGAGTAATGTGGGGGAGAGTGGGTACTCCTCACCGTATTCCCCTAATTACGCCCCTGTTAAAATACAAAAAAAAAACCTATACAAGGCCGGGATTAAGTTGACGATATTCAGAGTGATTGCATAACCTTTCTATAGGAGAAAGGCAAAAATGTGAACTTGCTGTGTGTCCGCACTCTTCAACCCGTAACTCCGGAACCGGAAGTCGGAATTTAATGAAATTCAATAGCAGCCTATGGGAACGTCGTACCTGAGTAACCGATGTGCTTATTTTTGTTCACAACGCACACACACACGCACAGACATTTGCCGAATTCGACGAACTTAGTCGAATGGTATATGACAGACGGCCCTCCGGGCCGGGATTAAGTTGGCGATGTTTACAGTGATTGCATAACCTTTCTATAGGAGAAGGGCAAAACACCCTTCAGTTCACGAAAAAATTTACCATTCGGGCTCGCGAAATAGTTCACTAAATTATTATACATTTTTCATGGTTTCATCAACTGCTTCATGATTCTTACCTATTCCTACATTCGTAATTGTACAGCAGTTTACACATTCATGAAATATTATTCATGGATTCGTGAACTGATTAATGAGGCCTAGTATATTAGTCTCGACTCACTATTCGTGTTCGTGAAATAGTTCGTGAAATAGTTCGTAAATGCAAAATCGTAAACTTCAAAACATATTTTTCACAATCTAATCTTACGTACGTGCTACATTTAGAAGATATTCCTAATCATTTTCACTTTCATGCAACTCTGTATAAATTTTCACGTTAACTATTTCGCATGATTTGTAATTGAAAGCTGTTTCATTAAATATAACATAGTTGTTTCCAGCTGCTGCGATCAGTTACAGGTAAAATCAGTAGATATACGAAATTTCAAACCTCATTTTCCATTTGATGAAGTTCATTGCGACATCCAGGCCGAAATCTTTTTTTTAATTTTATTTTGATTATAGAGGTTTTAACCTTAGGGTCATTCGCCTCTTCCGGTTAGAGAAACCTCTTTTGGAAAAATCTCTAACCCTATGTGTGGGGTTAGTTGCGTACCCAGGTGAGCTGCGTACAAGGCAATCTCCCGTCCTCCCGTCCTCCCGTCTACTGAATAAAAATAAGTACCGGTATTTTCGGTACTATGTAAAACTTTTGATAAAGAATATATCTAGCATAGAGCGTAAACCTGACGAGAGTCAAAAGGTCGTCTTCATCCTGTAATAACGCGAATATGTATAAGTAAACGAAATCCCTACAGTAAAGTTGCTGTTATGGGAATTATATGTAAGTAGGGCCCTCATGAGCGGCATGTAGTGTGAATAGGTAGTTTGTGATGGTAGCATCATTTTGACACGATAACAAGCTTATATAAAGCAAATGTAATGATTTCGTCGTCTTAGAAAAATGTAGATATTGTCGAGTTTGGTTTTGTTTGATCTGTTGGCAGTACAGTCAAATTTTCTAATGCCTTAGTAGCGTGTAGTTGCAAACTAGCAACTTACAAGCTGGAAATTACCACTACCACACAGTATACTTTATTGGGGACATATTTTGCGCCAGGTGAAACCTGTTAATATGAGGAGCTGTTTCAAAATATCAACCAACAAGGTGGCTTTATAAGTTTGCAGTAACTCCCCTTGCACTGAAACTATAACATTCCATAAGTAAAGCTCAGATTACTTCCCCAATTCGCAGTTTGCCTATATAATTAGTTTGCGGCTTTAGTTACATCTGTATTCGATTAACTGTTTAATATTTATCTATAAAAAACGAACACCGATTTAGAACCTAATAATTTTTGTTTTGACAGACATCGTTTCGAATGGCGCGATTTGCTGGCGGCAAAATGGGCAATCTGATTTACGAATGACAGGCAGGCAAGCTAACCTGTTGTATTAGGTCACTGTGCAGTGATTTACTCTGAATTATGCTCGAAAGGTGTTAGAAGAGAGATTCCTTTTTTGTAGCATCAAACCATCCAGTTTAGTATCTACCAGCTGTCGAATCCAATCAAAATTGCACAGTGCGCCAGACCTCCGAATCGTAAAATTTACCGTATTAGAAGAAAAAAAAGGCTAAAAGGCGAGAAAAGTATCTAAAAGTAAATGAAAGTGCTTCTTTGACTAGAATACTTGTTAATGTCTGTTGTTGATCAGAATATTTATTTAGTACATGTGCGCAGATGATCGCGAAGAGCTTAAGCCTTCGTATGTTGACGTGTTTATCGCGTGTGTTCACGTGTATGTGACTTCGCGTGAATAAATTCTATTTCGTAACCCTGTGGCCATTTACATATTCGCATGTGTTCTTGGATGGTCTGGAATCGAGGATAGACTTCCGGACATGACCGATACATGATCGCGCAAGTGCGGGGGACTGTAGGTTCACGCTTGAAACTGCGTTTGAATGTTTATTAGTGCTGAAACGTTCATATTATCACCGGGATGTTATCATGCCTGCGAGAGCGCGGGTGTAGGTTGCGTGCATGATTGCGAAGGGTACAAGCATTTGTATATTTGTTTGTCGTTTGTTTGTTTGTTTGTGTATATAAATTCGATTTTTATGTCGCCATGGAACGTGTAGTTTAGTGTTTAGTGTAGTCCACCTGAAGGTATTAGACTTATGCTACCATGGCTGAGAATAGGGGTTCCCGGATGAAACCGATTCATGATCGCGCGAACACAGGCATTTGGAGGTTCACTCTTGAGACCGTGTTTGTGAATTTATAAGTGCTAAACCGTTCACTTAGTCACCGAGGTGTTAACCTGTTTGCGAGATCGTGGGTGTGGTTGTGCGTGGATGAGGATCGCGAAGGGCTCGAGCGATTGTGTGTTGACGTTTTTGTCGCGTGTGCTAGTGTATATGTAGCTTCGAGTGGACAATTTATTTTTATAGGGCATTCGCATGTTACCGTGTTGTTCAACGATCGCGCGTGGAGGTCTGAAGACATGAGTTTGGGCTGCTAGGATCAAGGGTAGAGACTTCCGGACTTGACCGATTCATGATTACGCGACCGGTGGGTTGATGTTTGAGACCGCGTTAGTAAATTTTTAAGTGCAAACGTTCACTTAACTACCGGGGTGTTTGAATGTTGGCGAGATCGCGGACGTTCGCATTTGTGACCAAATTTGTGTTATCGCGAAGGCCACGTTTGTACTTTTGGAATGGTAGATTGTGGGTGTATATGAAAGAATAAGCAATTTGTGTTAGTGAGTGTTGGCATGGATCTAATTTAAAATATAGCAATAGAAGAAGGGTGCCTCCAGAGAGAATTGGGCCCTCAACCCACATTGTATATTATTTGACCATGGCAGTGGAAAATGAAGGTCATCAAGAAGTACTAAAATTGATCACAATGTAGCTTAACCGTTATGTGTCCGACGTGGTACCCGGGTACCTTTTAAGATTCAATTAATGAAATTTCCATGTTTTATCTATAGCTGGAAAATGAAATTTTTTGACATTTTAGAACTTCTCTAAGTCAAGCTTTTGGGTTAATAATATTGTTGAGAATGAGGAGGGGCACCTGATTTTTTTTACTACGTAACGGGCTGACGTGTGTACCCGGGTGAAATGCCAATAACTAAGGTAATTTCCAATCGATTTTGATACTTTTGGGTGTTTTGGATTCAGGAACTGATCCACTTTTGGACTTGGTAAAAATAAATCGGGTTATTTCATTCGATTCCCGGGAATCCGGATTTTCGGAAGCAGGTTCTACTGCTGGAGTACTATTTGTAAACTTCAATGGAATACTTGCAATATGGGTATCAAAAAGCTTGGAATTGCATAAAAAACCGTATCTCGTGGTTTTGGAACCATTTGGTGATTTAACCCTGGAACAGACATTCCGGAGAATGTTCCTGTGGGCCGTGAGTGGCCATTTTATTCCAATTCCATTTTTCAAATTGCCAAAGGGTCCCGTAACAATAAATAACAGACTTCCGAGACAATTTGAAGAGTTTTGATACTCATATTGCTATGGCATTAGTAAAATTTACAAGTCATACCCTAGTACTGCAGGCATTCTGGGTGGTTGCAGTCGAGACTGCGTTCCACTTCTCCACCGCTTGACACATCCGCTGAATAAGGGTATCAGGGGTTGTGTCCCAGCCACAGACGTCAAGCATTGCTCTCCTTTCGACGTCGAAGCGAGGACATACGAACAGTATGTGCTCGGCAGTTTCGTTAACACCTGGTCGACCAGTCACCTAAACCATTGATACAAGTAAGGTTATATTTTTTGAATTTGGATAGCTGGCGCGAAGTCCGAGGTTCCTAGTATCGATCCTTTTTGTGATAACCGGTGCCATGGCACTGAAGCCCTCAGGACTTGCAATACCGGTGGAATACCGATACCGAATATTCTTGTTTTCGAAGAATACGAGAAACACACTCACTCACTCACTTCATTGCACAGCAACCTAGTGCAACATTATGATTTGCCTGCTACTTTCATTTACACTACATGGCTCTTTAATTAAATATAATAAATTTAGAAGTGCTAAAACGTTTACTTAATCACCGGGGCATTTTCATGTTTGCGAGATCGCGTGCGGATGATCGCGTAGGATCCGAGTGTTTGTATGTTAACATATTTAATCGCGTAGGCGTTTGCATGTCATCTGTGCTAGTGAGTATGTAACTTCGCGTGTAAATTCGATTGTATAACCGTGTGGCCATTTGGATATTCGCAAAACGCGAGTCTGATGTTTAATTTTAAATGTATGGTTTAGATGCTAGAAGAGATTGAGTTCCCTCATATGACTAGAATACCCGGCAATATCGCCAATATCTTGAAATTGGTCCAACTAAAGAGCTGATAGGACAAGCCGTGACTGATTCATGATTGCGTGAAAACGTGAAAAATCGTAGTTGTTAAAATGCTCACCTTATCGCAGGGACGTTTTTATGTTAGCTAGCTTGCGGACGTATTATTATTATTATTGTTTATTCGGGCTTTAACTTCGATAATTCATTTGCCCTCATAGGAGTAGGTTTGCGTGGATGACCGCAATGAGCATCTGTGTGTCTCGTATATAAATTCTGTAATCGCTTACACATTCGCGTAGGCTATTGAATGTTTGCACGAACGGTGATTTTCAGTGCACACTTCACATCTAGAAAGGAATGAGTTCCCCCATAGCACTAGAGTATCCGGCCATAACGCTCTGAGACAGTGCATGTGAATTTTTTGAGACCAAGATGGAAGGCATGAACCTAGGCTGCTAGGAACAAAGGCAGGGGCTCTCGGATTATATTGATTGATGATCGCGCTAGAACGCACATATCGAGTATAAAAATTCGTAAGTGCATATTGACTTGATCACTCGAGTGTTTTATGTATGTGAGATGGCGGGCGTAGGTGTGCGCGTATGATCTCGATTGCATGTCCACGAACGTTACCTGATTTGTATTACCGTGAAGCGCACAAGCGTTTTTATGTTAACGTGTTTGATCGCGTGGGCGTGTTTATGTCGCGCATATTTGTGTGTGTATAAATTCACGTGTTAGAATTCGTTTATATAACCATGTAGCCGTTTGCGTGGGGCTTTCAAATGATTGCGCGGCCCGTCATGCTGATGTATAATTTTGAGTGAACGGTTCAGATGAGAAAAGGAAGTGATCTCCCCCATCTCACTGAAGTCTTTAACTATGGCACCCTGAGATTTTTTGTCTAGTGTATATAAGTTTCGTATTTTAAAGTGGGAACTCATGGACGAGTACGATTCATGATCGCGCAAGGACGGGTGTTTGTGTGTTGGCGCTTGAGACATCGTTCATAAATTCGTACGTTTTTATTATTGCGAGATCGTGGTCATAAGAATACTACAATCATGTTCAATAGAATATGAAAAGCCATTTTCCTATTTGAAGTATGGTTATTAATTGTTGATAATGGATACACTATGTTTACTTGGTGGTAATATCAAATAACGTAATCAATGAATTTGGGTCTTTTTTGCTTTGGACGTGGTACTCCCCAGGTGGAACATTTTCCAAAAGTTTTCATAGCTAAGCCTTACGAAAATCACCTCTATCCAATTCCAACATACCAAGCATTCAATAATGAAAATGTTCATTCGATTGCCCCAAGCAAATAAATCATTTTGCATAACCACCTACAACAGATCGCTGATCGTGACAGTGTTAAAATCAAATTCAAAAACTTCGCGATTATGGAAAATGGCAAAATCGAAATTCAACTACACGATCTTGCGCTTCACTGTTGCGATATTGCCCTTAAAAAATAAAAAAAATTGTCGTAGTAGAGTAAAGTGAAATCAGTTAGAAAGGATGCATGGAAAAATATTCCTAGATATTGCAATAGTGATTACGTGGTAAGAATGCGGCCTTCCTACCTGAACGTACAATACACAACACAAGACACAACCATTCCACAGACAACGCTTTCCACGTATCAATGACAGATTTCTACCTGATCGATGTTGAAACGGTTCACTATCATATACCGTGGACAGCAGTCGATAAGAAAAACCCGTCTTCGGCAAGTAAAACCAATACAAAGTCTTCAATATCAATATCATCCACAAACTCTTGTTAATTTTTTTTTTTCGACTATGTTAGTCACATTTTCTATTTTACGTTTTAACGACATTCAATTAGCTAGAGATTACTGGGTAGGGAAAGTTATGAAACTTAGTGCCATAGTACTCAAGTGAGAGCAAGGATGTGAAGTAAACAGATCGGTAAACTAGAAGTGGCAGGGTCATTAAAACAGGCTTAATATCGTACGGGCTTAATCTTTGCCTTCTGTTAATGAGGGTCGAGCTTAGGCAGAATAACTACGAATCACCCGAGTTCACTAACATGTGTCCTGATAAAGGTAGACCTATCTATATTTACCGTGACAATCGGCTAATGACCCTGCCACTTCTAGTTTTCCGATCTGTTTACTTCACATCCTTGCTCTCACTTGAGTACTATGGCTCTAAGTTTCATAACTTTCTCTACCCAGTAATCTCTAGCTAATTGAATGTCGTTAAAACGTAAAAAACTGTTGTTAAATTTTTGGCTGCTGTTCAGGTATTAATGGCAACTGCAACACTGAAAAAACTGTTTCTAATAACTCACAATCAAAAGCCAGTATCATCAGTGAGGAACCAAAGCCAAAAAAGGCGGATTGATCTGTAATGACCACAAATAAGGAAAAAGAGCCAATCGCGATCATAAAGTATTGCACGATCACTGGAGAGCAATTAATGACCCCCAAGATGCAGCAGGACAGGAGGCAAATATTCTCCTGTTGCAAAAAAGGATTTCCACGCGTCATAGCAAGTCGCGTGCACTTTTCCTTCTCTGATGCTACTGGTGAGATAAATTCGAGAAACCTCTCTTTTTTACATTTTCCTTTTATTGTCTGTTTAGCACTTGTTTTATACGTACAGCTATTTATATGAAGGAGAAGAATGGTAAACATCTTCTTTATTCAAGGATTTATACCTCAATATTTTGCAAAAACAAACGTTCATGGCCTTCGGTTTCTGCATTCAAATCTTAGTTAAAATCCACAATTCCGATATTCCTTTCCTGCAATAATTGCTAAGAAATTTTCTGCATAGCAAGATTCATTTCATAGCAGGTTCATTTTGATTACTTGATATGAAAACTATGAAATAGACAACAATTTTCCAGGATATTTTAAGAGCATAATACGATGAACGGAATGATGTCGCGGAATGATCGAGCTAGGTTTTGACGGTAAACTAATTATATTTAAATAACAAAGCTCAGAACGCTAGAACACAAACTTTGGCTCCATCGCTCACACTGAATCCAGAAAAATATTTCGTAAAAATACCATCGCCAGAGCTAAAATATAGTGAACGTGAGAGATACTAAACAGCCTAATAAATCAACTTTTGTGTTTTCAATTGTGACCTGGAAAGTATACGGATTTTTCCAAGCCTACAGTTGGTCAGTTTATGCTAACCCAACTAAATATTGGAATGTAACGCGTTGTATATTTGTATTTTTTCGGAGTGATTTAATTTCAATGGAAACACAAATAGTACCATAGATACTAAATTTATTATTTATTATTTCATAACCTTGTCACGTTTTTCGTAAATTGTTCACGAAATAGTAATTCTTTCATGAATTCATGAACAAATTTTTTCTGTGAATATATCATAATGTTTAAAAGGAATAGATCCTCCCTAACCTCGATTGTAAGTCACTCAAACGCATTGCGGTATGCCAATCGACACAAGAAATTTTTAAAATTGACGAACCATATGGTTCAAATTTGAAAAAAATGTTGCTGAAAGGCAAAAGAGCATACAATATTGAATATATCCGAGTGGAACTAATACCGGAACATGTCTCAAATTCACAGTCCGTCATATGACGATATTGCAAAAGCAGTTAATGCGCAATATTGGTGTGTTCTGGTAGAATAACAGATTTCGGACGCCCTTCGCGAAATTCGTCCTGGAACGAAGAGTGATTGCTATTAAAATCCGAAATAAATTTGGAATATTAAATTTGGAAAATCGCGCATTTATTTACACTGGCAAATCTCTAAACCCAACGGTTAATGGAGTAGCACTAAATCTGAAGGCAATAAAGCGTGAAACCATTTCCAATTTATTCAAATTAGCAAAATGCCTACGTTCACAAGATTCAATATGGAAACAGAAACGAACATGCAAGAAATGACTGAAGGCGATTTCCAGAACCGGCAAGCAAATGGTCGGTTAAATTTAGTACAGTTATGTTGTGTGCTATTCAAACAACCGTATTGGTAAATATAAACAGTGACTTGAGTTATAACATCCTTGCTCGCTCGAGATTCAGAGCCGCTTTCTAAAATCATTACTCTACCTTCCGATGCCGATAGTAGGGAAATTCCATCTTCATTATAGTAATCATCATCCTCGCTTCCTAGCAAGTAGCACCAACTAAACCCCCGGTTTCGGTCCTGTTGTTGTGATCCGTCTACCTATTTAATCCGAATTTAATTCAATTTTATGATAAATTTCATTATAGAATCAATTTATCGCCGATGATAGTTTTTCCTGGTCGTCGTCGTTCGAGCGTTACATATTTTGTTGCTTTCACTCTCCTTTGGGTGCTGGTTGTTCGCCAAACTGAGGAAACATGAAAATTTGATAGGAAACGACAATCTGTATTGGTATCGTGGGAGCTATACGACCGTTTAATATCTGCTTTATTGGGAATGTAATGAATTGAATAATCTAGCCTGGGATCTATTTAACGATAATGTTTATGGTAGTGAAACAAAGTTTATATTTATTGACGTTAGGGCATGCTGGTCAAACAGATAGATTTAGTTTTACCCACGACGTCATTATATCAAGGCTCACAAAAGATTTTTTTTTCGAAACTTCATAATAAAATCAATTTCGACGAGCTGTGAACCATACACAGAGAGCGGTCCAACATTTTGACATGGGTCAAACTAATTTTTACTTGGATCGTTTTCTCTTGAGCTTCCGTTTCCTCATGAAACATAGGACCAGAAGAGATCGTTTGCAACCCTAAGACGCAGGTAGAATTAATGGGCATTACATGTTCCGAATGAAATACGACAACTTCTCAATATCGAACGCACAGTTTTCTATCCGAAGCCAGTTGATGATTCTGTACCGCCTTCCGAAGGGAATATTTTTAGAGTGGATACTGTCCCGTGTAGATCCGTTTCTAATGAAAATGTCTGTCACGCTGTATTTGAGCGGGTTCTCCTTTCGAGATCGTATCTGGCTCGACCAGACGCCAGGACGCCGCGCTGAATGTACGGGTCGAAGAAAATTGGGCCTAATGGGAAAGTGGGATCAGGTTTCACTCGCTCTTGCGTTTTTGCTTTCTGTTGCGGAGTGTAATAAATATTTCAGGACGTGGATAGTTTCGGTAAACAGCTTCGGCCAGGGGCGATTCAAGAGTACCCTAGCAAACGGGACCGGAACCAGAAAGATTGAATTTGATGGACAGGGGAAACAAATTGAGTCGAGGTTTACATAATTGAGTTGTTGAAGGAGCAGCGGGACAGCTCAGGAGGAATGTTGATGGGTAGCTCAAAATAGCCCCTCGCTTTCCGAAAACTGAAGCACATATCAATCTTCACTGAACCCATGAATAAATAATCTTTATTTGTACGCTTCGTTTCATAGAAGACTCTCAAACAGTCACGTCACTACGAAGCGCAGACTAATCGGCGATGAATTACTCGGTAATTATCCATAAATTTTGCTCGTCGCGATTCCACATTTCCCGCTAGTGATTGCTTCAAGATTTACGCGAATCCTCGATTTGAATTTAAATTTAGCCGAACAATTCACGGACAAGAAGACAAGCGTAAATTTATGCACCCCTCACCGAGAGCAATGGTTCTTTCGTTCTACCGATGGCGTTCCCTTACGCAAGAACCCAGCGTTCGAAAAACAATGGATGAATTTTTCCTATTTCCGGGAGGAGTATTTCAATTTCAGTCTCATTGGAAATTACTTCGCATAGTGATTTGCATCAGCTCGAGCGTCCCGAAGAATGAAAAAAAAAATGGCAAGTCTCAAGGTACCAGAAAAAAACCAGGTGATCCTTGAAATCTGTTTGCTCTTCATATTAGGCGCACATTTTTTCCCTCGTCACGTTTCCACGCCACCGACCGCGACGCCTACTGACTTGACAAGAAGAAAACTGACAATATTCAGTTCGATGCCCTCTCCCTCTTTCCCGCTTACTAGGTACGTGCCGCCTCATCAGAATTACGACTCGCTGGCTGCTGGAAAATGCAAATGCGGGTCCGGATCATTTGAATTGCTAATCAGCATCGGCAGCAGTGGCGGTGGCGGCGTGGCGGAGCAGAATACATCATCCTGCCATCATCGTCAATTTGAAGCAGTAACATAATAAAATTGATGAAAATAACAATTGATCGATTATGATTGACAAGTGGTGGGCTTCAGATAAACTTTGGCAAATCGTGTCGTGACGTTTAATAAACTTAGGACACTAGGGGGAAATCCTGCATGGGAATGAATCGAACGGGAAAGGGGTACAATTATTTGGTACTTGAAAAAGAATAGTTTTTTTTTCGATGCAAACAGGCATTTTGCATTGTTGGTTTTGAAAGATCAAGGTAGCCCTTTTTAACTTACAATTAATCCCTATTGAACATCCCTAGTTCCGCGGACAAACATTGGTTTTAAACTGTGATTGCCCGTTCCAATTTTTATTGATGCAATGCTCACTTTTCGGATTTTTACTTAACCCTTTGATGCCCATGTTGTTTGTAGACAACAACGTTTTTAAACAGTTATATCTTTTGATTGAGGCAAGATTTGCTCACAAAAACAAGTAAGGCTAATAAATGTGACTATTGCCTTTTATTTGAGTATCAACAGTTACAAAGATCAGCTCTAGAACTGAAGTTATTACAATTAGTCTGATTGGATTTCGACGGAGCAGTGCTGCCAGGGACAGTTTACGTTGATGACGGAAAATGAATTTTTCATATATCTTCGTTATATTGCAGGATTATTGAAAACTGATAAATCTTATCAATTTAGACTGTCTTCCGCTACGTTTTCCACGCAATTAGACTATTGTAAATATTTTTGGAGAATTGTTTTGATCATTGGAAGGTAAAAATGGAGCAGCTTACAACACTGCGAGGGAAGCGCCTATCTTTATGAAAAATGGCTTTTCGTGTGTTTTGACCCCACCGTTTTCAAGGAAAAATAGTTTTGAAACTCTACCTGAACTGTGGTTGAATTTTGAGTGGAACTAGACAGAAATTGAGCTATTGCTCGGCATTTTAGACCACTTTAATAGCTTTTTATTACTACGTTAAAATAAAGCTGTAATTTTTTTACGTTTGAGAACGGTTTTGGCGGTTTAATATGGTGTGGTTTTTTACTTCCCCGACTAAGTGCCAGGAATACAAAAGCACCAGCTACTCTCGCTGTGGAAGATAAGTCGAACGAGCATTGCTCTCCTCCATAACTAACAGGAAAAGGAGAGCAAAGGAGGCAGGGCTGCGGCATTACATGAAAAGCACTATGTGGTGTCGGTTATTCATCACCGGAGGTCGCAAATAAGGGGCAAAACTCACCTCCCTAACTAACAGTTAAGGGACGCCGAAGGAGTGGCAACAACACCGGAAGAACTCGATTGATGTTGACCTAGTCAGTTGGATTAGAACAAATATCTGTCATATCGTGGTGCAGCTGGTGATAAGCACCACCAACAGTGAATTGATTTGGTAAAATTGTTGCAAAATAACGTTTTCGCATTATTTTGAACGACTTAGTGGGATGCAACATTTCAATTGTAGCATATAGCGAAATATTACTTTCCTTGATTTGTATTTGTTTTTCATTTTCATTGTTTTGTGGAAAAAATAAGCAATATTTGGTGAACTCATCTTCGCCTCCTTGAAATGAAGGATTAGTCGGGCAAAATAAATCTGAACCAGAGTAATAGTTAACTTAGACTTTTTAAATATTTTGTAAAGAATCAATTAATTCGAAAAAAATATGAAATTATGCTTCTTCCCAGCAAACCCGGAGAAATTGATGTAAAACCCGGAGGCCAGGAGATCGCTTCTGAAAACCGGAGTCTCCAGGACAAACCCGGAGGGGTGGCAACCCTAATCATGGGACGTCACGTTTGACCAGTCGTTCGTTTGAAACACAAAGTGTGTTTAGTTTTAGGGATTTAGTGTTAAGCCGGCGCTAATCTATTCCGACAAAAAGTTAGTGTCGGTTTCTGATAAGACGAAGTCGAAACGCCCCCAATAACTAATACAAATTGAATATTTAAATAGTTTAATCGGCGTTAGTTCAATCTTCATGTTAGCATAATTTGAAATGCGGGGTGGGGGAGAGGGTAGTGTGATAATTATTGGGAGGAGAGGATGCGTTGGCAACAACCTAACATATTTTGGTATACGGGTGGGTGTAGGGAAGGTTGGTCTGAGATGGGGTGGGTGGTGAGAGAGTTGTGGAGGGGTGGATGCAGGCTGTAACAGCCAACTTCGTATTATACCCTCCATTTGCGACTAGGTTAGTGAAAATTGGTTCAGTCATCACCGAAGTGGCTTTAGTTCTGGAATATGTTCGGAACCAGAGACTTGCGGAATTATCGATAGTGGACAATTTATTCCAAGAATCTTTGATTGGCCATCAGTGATCTGGGCCAGCGAAGTAATTTGATGTAGGGGAGCCCGGGGCTAGTTGGCGGTTGGGGTAAGTTGGCGGAATCCCCTTTTCTCCGTTTCTATTAGACATAAAGCGCTGTCTCTCGTTGTGACCCTCAAGTAATGTGAAACGCATTATCCAATGTGTTTTTGTTGTAAAACATTTTGATTTGTAGAAGCTGTGGGCGATATTGTGTTTTTGAGCATACTTTGAAAATTTTCTTAATTTTAAACATGTGGTGTTATTTAAGGTGGTTTTCAATATATTCCCCGAATGATTATTTCTTTCGATAGTGCGTGAAAAGAGCTTTCGGTATCCGTATAGATATTCCACCTATCCATACATAAAAGTATTTTTTTAAATCCTTTTTTATAAAAAGTGCGGTTGGGGTAAGTTGGCGGTGACGCACACGGGGCAAGTTGGCGGTACTTTTTACAGTGCAAAAATAGTCATCCAATATTTTCTTTCCTGGAATTCACTCTAAAGTAAGAAAAACTTTTTCTTGTGTCTCTCGTCAGTGCAGGGGACAATTATTTCGGCCAATCGCCTGAAGAATTTCGAAAATTTGCTTTTGAATATGGAGTACGCGTCGAAGTCAAAATGACGGGGTATTGAGACTGAAATATAATGAAAAGTGTCGAATAATATACATTTTTATTGAAAAGACAATCGGAACATTTCATAAGGACCACTGATGCAATCGAAAATTTTTCATTTCATTGCTTATTTTTTTGCATTCCGCCATCTTACCCCACACATACCGCCAACTTACCCCGGGGCTGGAGTAAGTTGGCGGCTTTTCCGCGTCACATATTTTTGTCTCTAGAAATAAAGACAACGTATGAAACATTTTCATAAAATTCAGAGATGTTGCCAACAGTCTGCCCTTTCATGCAACGTGTTCTATTTTGCAAGATCTATCAAAATCAAAGCGGTAAAAAATGAAAACTGAAAACACCGCTAACTAGCCCCGGTCTCCCCTACATATAAATAGACCTTTAACTTATGAGGTATTACAATTGTACCGGTTCATATGAGACATTCTCATGTGACCATAATAATCTACCTGTAACTCCGGAACCAAAAGTCAGTACTGAATGAAATTCAATAGCAGTTAAAGGAAGTATTATATCTTTAATATAACATTAAGTTTGTAAAAATCGGTTGAGAGTTCGCTGGAAAATAGGTGTCACATTAGCTTAGGAACTTGGCGAGTTTCTCGGGGGCATCAAGAACCGTCACAGGTGGCCAATGTGCTCAAAGTTACTTTGATTGGTCATTAGTTATCTCGACCCGCAAATTCAAGTAATGTTGAACCTATTAGAATATGTATCGTTCGGACACCATGGTGTTACCAGTTTATAAGGGAATTTGCTGTGTGACCGTACTCTTCAACCCGTAACTCCGGAACCGGAAGTCGGATTAACTAAATTCAATAGCAGCTTATGGGATCGTTATACCGTTCATTTGAAATTAAGTTTGTGCAAATCGGTTTAGCCATCTCTGAAAAAATTGAATGACGTTATTTGAAACAAATATCCACACAGACACTTTGCGATCTCGACGAACTGAACCGAGTGGTGTAAGAAACTCGACCCTGTGGGCCTCGGTTAAAAGGTCGAAAATCTCACCCGATTGATTAACCTTTCTCTATGAGAATAGAAAAAATGTGCGAAATCAATAGTCCCAAAAAGTCTGTTTTTCTCAAATTTTTAGGGGATAACAAAATCTCGACGTTCCATGCTAAAAAATTCAAAAATTTCTTATGTGACCGGACGATTCATTCTATATT
The DNA here is from genome assembly GCF_030247195.1 of Topomyia yanbarensis. Taxonomy (NCBI): domain Eukaryota; kingdom Metazoa; phylum Arthropoda; class Insecta; order Diptera; family Culicidae; genus Topomyia; species Topomyia yanbarensis. Next base: position 59,394,320 of record NC_080671.1, read on the forward strand.
TCCGGAACCAAACAACCGATCCGTACGAAATTTCATAGCAATCTATAGAAATAATATTCTGTACGTTTGAAACTAATTTTGTGAAAATCGGCCCAACTATCTCTGAGAAACTGATGTGAGTTTTTTAATTTTGAATTTACCATTTTTCCATTTTTCCGGGCACTTCCACAACGGTCTATGGTGGTCAACGTAGCCAACAAGATATCGATGGGCCGCCAATAACATAGAACTTCAAATGCAAGATGCTCCGATTTTAGCGATAAAATTGCTTTCATCGTAGTATCGCGATAGCATCGAAATGTCTTCCACATTTCCTAGTAATTGACGTTCAAAATGGCGGTATTTTTAAATTATTTTATTCAATAGCTCTTAAGTTTTCAAATAAAAAATGTTGACGTCTTCGACCAATCTCTTAAGTTTCTAAATTCGAACATCTTCTTAGAGCGGTCGGTTCCGACAGCATGAAGTAACAAGTTACTTTACGCTTGTCCGGACATGCCGTAGACTCAGGTGATTCGCATTTCTAATGCCAAAAGACCGTGACTCCTACGGTAGCAGACAAAAGGTTAAGTCGCCGGTGAGCTCTAGGCTTGCATATATGATCCTTCCACGCTTTTCTAAACTTTCTCCCTTCAACACCTTGCTCTCCCTTGAGTACTATGGCTCTAAATATTGAAAAATATACTTCACCTTCCAGTCCCTTGCTAATTAAATGCCGAAAAAACTGTTGACAAATTGACTCAATAGGTCGTTAACAAAAATGGTTAACAAAAAAATGGTAAAAATATCTTCTTAGAGCATTTAACGAATTGAAAAAGCTCGGAAAAAAGTTATAATGAAAAAAAACGAACAACGCGCTTTATCTCAACACCATTACATTTTGGATAGTTTGCATGTTGTTTTTTCCTAGTAAAATTTTCTACAACTTTGTGATTGACATCATGACTCAATCTATTAAGTTAGTAGAAATAAATTTTCTATCTCACTTTTAGGTGGATTAATCACAATTTAATATACATCAAAAGAAGGGAGCTTACACTCCAAAAAAGTATTCCCAACACACCAAATCACTAAAATGAACTCCTAGAGCACAATTTATTAAACGCACGTTTTGGTACCATTGCGACCACTGTGTATTGGTTTAAATAGAGTTTTCTCTGTGACAACACTTCACAACTCCGTAACTCCGCAATTGGAAGATGGATCGAGATAAAATTTAATAACAGTTTTAGGGACGCAACACCGTTCATTTGAGGCAAAGTTTGGTCAAATTTGTCCAGACATCACTGAGCAATCGATGTAACTGTTAATCTGAATTTGAATACTTCCGCCGGGGGTTCCGGAACCGTCGATAGTGTCCAATGTGACCAAACAGACTTTGAATGACTATTAGTGACCTAGAACTATAAATCTAAGCAGTTTCGGTCACATTTTCGAAAAAAATTCACCTTTTTACATTCATCGCATTATAAGTTGAAATCGGAATTTGCTGTGAGTTCGTATTCATCACCCTGTACTTCCGGAACCGGAAGTCGGATCAATTAGAAATTAAATAGCAGCTGATGGGAATGTTGGACCTTTCATTTCAGACCAAGTTTGTAAAAATCAGTAAATCATTCGCTGAGAAATAGGTATGACATGAGCTAAAGGCGTTAGCAAGTTCCCCGGGGGCATCAAGAACCGTCATAGATGACCAATGCACAGTGGGGTCGGGCCGGCCAAAACCTCCAAAATTTATTGTCGATTTTCACACCTTTTATATTTTTTTTCTAAATGTACATTATCTAAAGCTACATTCGCCAATTTTTTTAGTCAATCGATTGAAAAATATAAGTGCTACATTTTTTTGAACCGTACAAGGTCTTGAAAATCTGCAAGAATTTGAGTGACAAAAAGTTTTTGTTCATTCTAATTCATCTCGCTCCAATAGGTACCACAACGTTAATTTAACAACACATATAGGCGTTTCTAATAGAAAATCATCTCAGGAATTCAATGGTGTATTTCGATTTGAGAAATAATGAGTATTTAAAAAGTTACCAATAAAATCATTATAACTATGTTGTTTAACGCGGACTAATTTACATTCAGAGTGTCATCTCTTTATCGGTAAAACCGTGTAAAAGGATCTCATCTAGTAAAACTGACGTAGAATTTTATCTAGTTTTCAAAAATCATAGTTCTATTTTGCGCCGTTTTGCGCCGAAGGTTGATATTTGGACATTTGTAAAATTAGTTTTTTCATGGAGACGCATGGTATTTTTTGATTGGTACCATTGAAATTTTGCATTATTATTCACCGGTGGATTTCTTTTCAGAACACTGCTGGTAAATTCAGGGTTTGGTGCGATTCCCTTGGTACAAATATAAGTATACCTTAACCGTCTTGCAACTATGACTCTTGTTTCTACATTTTCAGAGTTATCTGCAGTATAGAAAAATTCAAATAAATACAAGCCAACGAGGCAAACTAACTGCAACTATTATTATATCTTCCCATGAATCTTATCTCTTTGGTAGGTATTGGTCGTTAACTTTACTGGTGACCGATGTAAAGTAAATTCGTGAGTGTGAGAAGTGTTCTTTTTACCCGAATTTTAGTTATTGGCCAGTAATTCAACATTTATTTTCAAGTGCCAACTCTCTATTGAAGCTATCACAATCAAACATCAAATTCAAAATCTCCCTCAATAATTCACTTCCAAATTGGTGAGAGTTTCATGCAAAAACGCTAACGCCTCTATTTCAAAGCATACACATACAGTGCAAAGTATGGGCAGGAATATAGTAAGAATGGTCAGGATGATTTCGTACGCAAAACCAAGTCAGTAACCACAAGGAGAGATATTCATATCATCATTGGAATTGAAAATCAATGGAAAAGTATTGAGCGGCTTAGCTGCAGTATGCATCGTATGAGCAACTGTGAATAGAGCATAGTAGAGCATGATTTGAGATCTTCATCAAAATCAAATAAACCTGTCATCTTTTAATAGCTTTGGCGATAACTATAAATAAATAAACCAATAAAAATTTAAGGCATTCTATCAAACACCTTAGGATATGCTATCTTTTATAACTATTCTAAACGCATACGTTTATAAATAAGTAAAAAAGGGATTATTTTTTCTACGATGGTATTCAGATTGGACTGAAGATCTACTAACAAATTTATAAAATTACATCATTTTTTATTCACCAGATTTCGATAAGTTGGAACCACCCTATCTAACTCGTTACTAAGAACTACCCAAGGAAATCAAAATGTTTCTGTTCACTTACGAAGTATCTGTTTTGAGAAGTTAATAAAATTCACTTTCGCGAAATTTAAAAAAAAAACTTTCAAAACCTCCCTGGGATGTCTAATTTGCATTTTAGCGTCCTAATTTAATCAAAATCGAGTTCGGCGCACCAAAATTACCCTTAGATGATATTTTTAGACATTTTAATCTACTTTTGAGGTTTTGTCCAGCTTTTGTATGGAGTGGATCTACTGTGCAATGTGGTCAAGGTGACTTCGATGGATCATTAATGATCCAGACACGCAAATCCAAGGAAAGTTGTGCACATTTTGTTATGTATTGCATCATTTGGACATCATGGTGGTACCAGTTTATATGGGAATTTGCTGTGTGATCCTACTCTTCAACCCGTAACTATCAATAGCGACCGATGGGAAGGTTGTACCTTTCATTTGAGACTAAGTTCGTTCAAATCGGTCCAACCATCTCTGAGAAAAATCGATGAGATTGTTTGACACATACACACATACATACATACATACACACACACATACAGAGTTTTTCCGATCTCGATGAACTGAGTCGAATGGTATAAGAGATTTGGCCTTGCGGGCCACGGTTAAAAAGTTGAAATTCCGATCGATTGCATAACCTTTCGATATGAGAAAGGCAAAAATGGTTGAATTATTGTTATTTTATTCGAAATCTCTAGTAAAGTTCCAAGAGCTGCTAGGATTCGGGCAGATTTGCTAAATCTTTAAAAATGCTTCTCTCGCTTTTAAAGAGATAGGTACACCACCAAAGACTTCTACGATTCAAACATACCGAAATATCTCGGCGAGTGCAACCAACGAAACCGTAATCAAGGTTCCACATGAACTACTCCGCATACATAGCAAAAGCTGCCTCACCCAATGCGTTTAGAACCGCAATCAAGCGTTCCACAGTGGAAAATAAAATTCCGCTCCAGTCTTAGTTCATAAATTCGGAATCATGTGAGCACAAGCAAAGCGCTAATTTTCCACAAACTTTCCGTACACCTCCGCCAGCATTGATTCAAGCCGAAACGATTGCACCGTTTTTCACAACCACTGAATATGCTGCCAGCTTTTGCGTAAATATATCCTGTATGCAAGCATTTTAGGGTAACCTAGACTGCAGGAACTGTGGAAAAAGTGCCGCTAGCCAAAAAAATCCCAACGTCCAAACTCATAGCCGACGAGTCCGAAACGAGGTGGCAGGGTAAGCGAAACTGCAACTACAAATTTCCTGCTAAGCCCCCTTCCCAGTACCATGGCCTCCCACATCCGGACGGGGACTAGCCCTTGAGCTTGAGCTACTCACTGCTGCTTCTGCTGCTGCTGCTGGTGCCGGCTGCTACTGATTCGGATGCTGGTGAAGATAAATATCTTCATTTCCTCCGCCGGTTTCGTGATCTGCTCGCATCCACCGTTCCACATCCAAAGCCCGCTATTCGCCCGAGTTTGGTCTCGCCAAGCAGCGCCCGATAGAAGCTACTCAAAGTGGGTGTAAATGAACCCGGATATAAGCTCGGTCTAGGTTGTCCGGCGCGGTGGTCTCGGATTTTTTCCTCACTGGTTGAGGATGCGAAGAACTAGAGGGGGAGATATTCAACCGAAAAAAAACTGTGCCAACGCTCGTGCACACACTTTCAGATATATAAGCGAAAGTACGATAGACAGGGACAGCCAGCTGAAAAGCTAATAAACAACTCGTTTATATGTCTGTTGATTCGGAATTCTTTTTTTTTGTTCTAGTCCTTCTCACATCCGCTGTAATCCCGGCCAGTCGGCCGGCCGATCATTGCAGTGAAATGCCGTGTCGGTACAAACCGGGGGAACCTTATCTAGCCACACACTCTATCCATCCGCACTAATTCCGGCGAGGGTTGAATTTATTGATTACATTGGTAAACGATTTTGATTTAGATAATTTGTAGCTCTAATCAATTTGGAGCCTTTGCTAAAGCGTTGCGGGTGTAGATAATCGGTCGTTGCCACAGCCGGTCGGGAGTGCTGGTGGTGGTGCTGTAACAACGAGAAACTATAAACGAATATTAATTTGTTTACATTCTTCTACGCACCCAAGCTGTGAAATCAACATTAATTTTCACCAATTTGTTTGGTACGTGACAGCCGCGATATTGATTTTGTACGCGTGTTTATTTGCGATCGGTTTTTAATTTTTCATTCAATACGGCAAACTTTTGATAAATTGAAATTATTTTCTAAACAGCGGTTGGCAAATAATTGCGCACTGTGTGTGTGTGTGTGGGTTGGATGCCATTCATGATGCCACGCGTTTGCGTGCTGGTATCCTTGCATGGGAACTGAAATTTATTAGCTGCCGCCACGGATGGTGGTGGGTTGAAGCAGTATTTGCCCAGCGGTGATTTTGCCTGGATGTCAAAAGTAAGCCCGATTATCGAGTTATATGTATATATGTATGGTGTATATCGAATGGATAGAAAGTGTTATTACTGTTATGTGACTGACTTTTACAGTCGGAATAATAGAAGATCCACTTTTCAGTTTGTTTCAACGGAGTTCGCATACGAGAAATTCCACGTAATATTTTTGATTTCCAGCCTTCAAATGTGCTGTTATCTTTGCAATAATCTCTACAATATGTCTTCTTTTGGGAATCTTTGACTAAAACACGAATCTTTTCTGTGATTTATCATATTAATCACTAGTAACTCTACCTTAGGGTGTCCGGGGTGCTGCTTTTTTGATATCCTGCGTATGATAGAGTCACTTTCCAATAAGTTTTCAGATCAACTCAGATCATCTTGCGTGAAATCTCTAACCATGTATTTTCTCCATATATTTCATAGTTTTTCCCATGCAAACTTAATTATTGGCCTACCCGATCAAAACACATAACAGAAATATTTCAAAACTATATCTCGCGTTGTTGCTTGTTATAAATTTCTGTTATTTTAACTGCTAACGAGACCTAATTTATAACACAATATGTAACGAAAATTGTGTTCTGTTATAATCCTGTTATTTCATTCTGATCGGGTACTTGGCTCAACTTTGCAAAAGTCTTCGCGTGGCATGGTGAACCATGCTACTTGCAGCTATTTACACCTGTTCAATAGGGAAGTAGGGCGTAAAAGAGTAAGAAGTGTTTTAGTGGTTAGTCACGAACGTGAGTCGTGAGTCCCACACAGTGCCAATACACTACAGACCAGGCTTTTGAAGCGTTTTAAACCTTACTATAAAAAAAACTTGTTCAATGGTTCAATAGTGCCCAGGGGCCCCGAGTGGTTTTAAGACGGCCCTGCCTTAAGCCCAACCTACTGAAACTGGGGATAAATGAGTTAGGAGCAGAGTTAAAAAAATCGAAGCTCTTTTTTGACGGCTGAAAATGAACCTGTTGCGACTCGTGATAAATATTTGAAATATTCTTTAATAGGGTTTCTATGCCTATAATAGACCCTTTGCGTATTATGGACCCCCTGACGCTTTTTTGTCAATTATTCCTCATTAATAACTGTTTTTAACGTATACTGTTGGTTACAGGACAGCTTTAAGACTTAGACAGAAATTAGAATGTATTTTTTCACCATAATTCATTTCAAAATTGATATTTGCACTCAATTTCAATCCAGTGCAGCATGACACAGGGTTTGTAAGTAATTGTTTTACTACTATAAAAAGAATACTTCGCTCTGATGTAAATAAACTACGCATGAAAAAGATATTGTTTTACTGGTTAATACCTAACACTAACACAATCTTTTGCGATGTAGATCTAACAAACTAAGATAATTTAAAATTTATATTGAAATTCTGGGGGTCCATTATGGGAACAAGTGAAACTAGGTATCTGCGCATTATGGACCCCTGACACATTAATATAACTAGAAACTTGTAATATCAACTAATAGAATTAAAAAGAGTTATCAACATTCTGAGGATTCAGTATAAGATTGATTGAAACCATCGAATTGTAAATTTTGCAGCTTCTCAGTATTGGATCAACAAAAATTATGGTTTCTACACCAATCAATAGATAAAAACTAATAACAGTAGGTACAAATACATGAAGGCTGCTATGCAAAAGTTGATTCGAGCGACTAGAACCATGTTCTGTCAATAAAAGCGTGCAGGCAATGTATATGTGTCACGCTCTACTGTGCAGTATCGCAGAGTATATGGAAAAACTGGCCTGAAGGAACAAGAAAAGGTCCACGCTTCCCACCATAGAAGAAAATAAAATAGTGACATGGATAGCCCGAAAAGATTACCTAATAACCACGAAAAATTAAATTCTGGAGTAATACTTTAGCAAGTTCGTCGTGCACAGGTTTGCAGAATGATTGCAACTTATTCACTAATATCCTTCTATTGAAAAGTAATATAATAAATATACTGATTTAGAAAAAAGGTGGTGCTAAACGTTCAAGAAGCTATACTAAAATTTGATTATACGGAATACTAAAATAAATACCGTAAAATGAAGCATTGATTACTGTTTCGAATAACTCGAAATCGCAATCAACGAGCTGTAATTAATTTCATTTTTAAAATAAGATAATATAGTTCGAAATCTTGTATACATTGCATATATCCAGGCAATTTCATGTTCATTATTGTTATGTCCCAAAATAAAACAAAACTAAAGATACAAAGTACTTTTATCGAACTTTTTCTGGAAAATAGTAGAAATTAAATAGTTGGGGATTAAATCATGTAAATCATGGGCCCTGTCAGCTAAAATACTTACGGTTTCTTCATAACGCTTCAGATATAGCTATACATGAATGTAGAAGCAATTGTATGAACTGATCAAAATGATGCACGAAATTGTGTCGTTTTTAATTTGTATTTGGTATCTTTAAATATTATTAAATGACAAAATATTCGTTGCCTTTAGACGCTGAACATATTTAGAGCCGACTCGTTAATATTGCAAATGCTAGTGGAGTAACACTGTATTGTTGATGGATTGTCATAATTCGACCACCAATCAATTCAGACAATTGCCAATTACAATTTTCGCAAACTTGTGTAAGACTTTCTATAATGCAGACCTCATCACTTTACTCATAAGCGTCATAAAAATCACATCGCTTGATATAAAAGTCATGTTTTCCTTTGAAATCAGCATCAGATCAATTAAAAATTTAATTCATTAGTCAAAGGTTTCGAGTGCCATTGAAATATTTAATGAAAGGAAAGAATAACAAGATTTTGTTATTTTTCATATTTTATATTTTTCTTAAATTGCTGTGCTAAAATGATATTACCAGAAAACTGAAAAAATACAATTTTATGTATTAATTGTTGGATATGCGTATAATGGACCCGGGTCCATAATGCGCATATTCGACCCTGGGTCCATAATAGGAAAACGGGTCCATTATAGGGATATGGATATCAGTTCGAAATATCGAATTTTACTTAAGGAATCAAGTTGAAATGCTTTAAATTTGCATTATATTGTTTGAAAGATTTGGTATCATCAATTGATAGAATATTACATTAAAAGTACAACTGGATTTATCCAAATTCTTTGAAATTGTTAGCACCGTCTACTGAGGGGTCCATTACTAGCACATTAACCTTATTTCATTTGTTATTCATTCAATTGAATATCTTACAATAATATTCATTTCACTAAATATCTGGGAAAATGTTATCAAAAGTTGGCAAAGCAAATAAAACAAAAATTATTATCGCTTTCATTGTGCTAGGGCCCACTTACATGTGTTTGATTCGTTCTTGCATGTTCGCTTCGTGCAATATTCAGAATGAAAACCTGCATTGTATGAATGGGAAACTGGCTCATTTGTGTGAGAAAAGCGCGTTAATCCTGTTGCCGCTTGTCAGTTAAGAATGTTAACAACAACCGCATTAGCCCAAAGGATTATGCGATCAGTGAATACTCTATTCTTATCTTGTGACTAGAAGCTGGCGATCCGCGACATCCAAGTTGAAACTTGAATGATAATCTTGTGCTCCCTCCAGACCTAATGGTATTTCATGTTAATATAGTGAAAATAATGAATATAATACGTATAACAAGGATAATAAGAATAATGTTGAATTGAATAAATATAATGTACAGTTGAGAAATCGATGAATTCAATGTAAATTATATAGTGCATTTAGTAAATATATCATGATTGCAAGGATGGATGATGGATACGATGCATGCCTCTTGTTGAGGCATTATATAATTAAATTCGAAATGTTGCCAAATGGCAACAGTATGCATTCAAGGGTTAACAGTCAAAGTAGACAAACCCGGCAGTGAACGAAGCGAAAAAAGCTGAAAAATAACATCAACGACACGTTAAGTATACGATGTAAATCTGCCATACAAACATACAAATCTATATATAAAAGAGTGAGAAGGCATGCACTCAACGAACACAAACAAACGCAAGGAATTCCTAATATCACGAGCATGACGCATCTTCTGTTCATCTTCGGTCCGTAAAAGAGCGACTGAAAAAGACTATAGAGAACGCTACACGAGCAAACACATTAACAACAATCCAACTATTGATCACTATATTGTATAGAAAAGGAGGATGAAAAACGGTGTAAATGTATGCTGGCAGCAAAACAACCACTCTGCACTCGGCCTACTTCGATGAGCCGAACGGACGCTCACCAACATGAGCTCTCTCGCAAAACCATACTCCAGATCGGACCGCGTCGCACCGTGCCGGGCATATACGGTCAATACGCAGAAAAAAACCCACACTCACTACTATACACAGCACTACATCTAAGTACGATTCATACGTTACATCAGCCTCCATCGACGGAACAGCATATCATAGTCAGACCAAAGAGAATAGTGAAAGAGACGCAGAGTGAAAATCAGTCAAAACGGCAACACTCCCTTTACGATGATTTCAACACTAGAATTTGGCAACCGTTTCCAAAGGCAGCACTTTAAATGACTCCTATTATATTTTGAAAACAAACCTTTTGTCGATCGTTGGATTTGTTTATCAAACGATGTGCATTTCGAAACAAAGAGATGAAATAATTCTAAAACTTGTTTTTACTCATACATAGACTCTAGAATGCACCTTACAATCACGATTGCACTAAATTCTGACGAAAATTCAAATATTTTTTTTTGATAGATTTACAATACTTATCTCCTCCAACTCAGGCATGAGTAATGTTTATTTACATTGCACGATTGGTTTGCTCAATAAGGTATTTTTGGCTTCACACTATTCGTCTCTTTTCCTATTCTCTTTGAGTCAGACCACATCAGATTAGAGTAAATTGACTGCATTTTTCGTGCTCGAATTTGCCCTTTGCATATACGTTAAAACGTTCCACGTCGTTGACATTGTGTGTAGATGTCTCCAAAAGAACTGCACTAACGTTGACGTTCCGCTGACGAATAAGTGACGGATTGAGTAAATAGCACCAAATGCATATTTGAATGACGTGTACTCAATCCTAGCAAGCCGAAAGCAGCGCCGTCATTTGCCATACTACACACACATACAAGCAATTTATTCACAAGAGCCATCTGGAAAATTATATGCAATTCGTGTCGGAAGTTTCATATTACTTTTTAAAAGGCTGACTGCGCATGTATAACCTTATTAATGATAGAAAGGTACTAAGTAATCAGAACGAGCTCACCCGAATATCCATAATCGATCATTTTCTCTGTAGCAACTGGCACACACATTCTATTAAACGAAGTAATATTACTCCTGCGACTTCTCTTGATTTTCTATCTTTTATTAATATTCACAAGAAACTACTCGAACCCACAATTTTCACTTTCATAGGATTCATATCCTACTATTCGCATTGTTAATCACCACCAACACTATCACTAACATAATAAAAAAAAATTCCCGACGTGCGGATGGCATAGCCCTGCTACTTTCACGCAACAGAGAAACACACCACCGCTCAGCAAAAAACAACCTTTCATATCGGCTCTCCAGCTCGAACTGGGTATAAAGGAAAACGGCTCTTGTTAATGATTTATAACGTTTGACATTATTTAGAAGAGAAATTTGTATTTTATTTGGACAGCACAATTGAACATATTTTTGCAGGAAACCGGAATATACTGAATATATTATCGAACCGATAGAAAATCAATCAAACGCTCAACGGCTAAAGTATTGCCAATATTGCCGACACCACTACACATTTCATCATCAGCACTTACTGTACTGTAACTAGAAGACACCAACCATCATAGCTTACAATCGCTAACAGATAACCCCAAAATGGGTATTAGGGACATGACCATCAATAGAATCCCACGATTTGCGAAGAAACAAACGTACACTTGAGAACTCCAGTTTTTAGTCGCCTCTTACGACATAGAAGCAGGAACCTAGCCGATCAATTCTTGAATGATGTACTTCAACCAGCCGGATGCCACACGGCCTCTTAGCTAATTTTATCCAGCGAAAGATAATAGACTGATATCATCCTCCTAATGAACCACAGCCACAATAAATTTCGCAATAAGCCAGATATCAATGAGGGGTCATGTGAAACAGTGGAAGATTGTGTCTGCAAAGGGGTAAACTCCTTCGGAGTGTGTGTAGCGTCAAACCTAGCTCCGGAAAGACAAATATGCTTTTTTATTCTAGCTGACGAACCAGGGTTGACACTAGTGTCCAAATGATTTCCCGAGACTATAGTTGGTGGCCCAGGTAGGTTGGCGAGGGTGTACTGCTACGTCTGCTATTGTGGGGTTTCTCTTAATATGATTGCAGTATCAATCCTAGCTTCGCAAAGACATATACTCTTAATTAGTTGACGAACTAGGGTCGGCCAACTTCATCATTGCGGGTAAATGCTACGAGTAATAAATTCTCGATTTAGCCATCTTCAGGCGCTTTAACCCATTCATGCCCATGTTGTTTGTGGACAGCAACGTTTTTAAACAGCTATAACTTTAGATTGAGGCAAGATTTGTTCACAAAAACAAGTAAGACTAAAAAAATTGATTATTGCCTTTTATTTGAGCATTAACAGTTACAAGGATCAGCTCTACACCTGAAGTTATTGCAGTTAGTCTGATTGAATTCCGATGGAGCAGTGCTGCCAGGGGCAGCTTACGTTGACGACGGAAAATGAATTTTTCATATATCTTCGTTATCGTGCAATATTTTTGAAAACTGATGAAACTCGTCAATTTAGACTGTCTTTGGCTACGTTTTCAAGGCAATTGGACTATTGTAAATATTCTAGGAGAATTGTATTGAGCATAGGAAGGCTACAATTGAGCAGCTTCTAGCACTGCAAGGGAAGAAACTATCTTTATAAAAAAAAGGCTTTTCGTGTTTCTTGATCTCATTGTTTCCAGGGAAAAATAGTTTTGAAACCCTACACTAGGAAAAATTTGGGCATGAAAGGGTTGAATGAGGTGGGCAATCCAAACTCCACGCAGTGTGACTCACGTTTATTTTCTCGGTGGTAATGATATCCCATTGTAAGGATTGCTCTTCACATGTTCTCGTGCCTGCCTTTTTGACGATCTTATGCTCACTCGATTCTGGCACTGTTCTTTCCTTTAAGTTTTCCATTCAATTAATCCTGGGCACATTCTTCCATGAATGCAATGATTTTTATTCTGAGTTTAAGCGGTTTTTGAATCTTGATGTCATATTTCTCGGAGAGCAGCTCTTTGTGTTAGAACAAGCTCGCTAGCAACACATATAACAGCCACCGCTCCATTATCTTTAAATCTCACATTATATGGCTGAGAATATAGTCGGATCGAGATTAATTCGGACACCTGTTTTGGTTACTTCAGCTATTTGAGATGTTTTCGGTATAAACAAATTTCGTGCTTACGGAAAAAAAATGACGCGCAATGATAGTTCACTATTATGATAAAAATGATGATAATAATAGTAATTATAATAATTGTTATATGTTGTCAATATTTGTAATTTTAGTAGATTTCATTTGTGTCGTTGTCTAGTACAGATTCTGAGAGTGTAATCGTGAAGTAGTGAACCCACCATCAGTGCAAGCCCTAGCAACAATTGAAGTTTTATGGCACTCTTGAAGTCCTTCTTAAAACTTGTAGTATGCTTGTAGTATGATTTAAAACCATAAATGCTACTTGGGAGGGCTACGCCAGTGGCTGCAGTTACCTTCAACAGCAAGGGCAAATTATGCTAGCAAACGATTTTCAATCTATCACTGTTTGAAGGTTCGAAAAGGGATGGATCCATAAGCAGAAGTTCTTATGTGCGCTCCACAGGGACAATAATCTTCTTAGACCAATAAAATCAAGACATTTAAATAGCGAAATTTGCAACACTCGTTAAGACACTGCTTGATGGTTTGTGTGAGAAGAGTGCCTCAAACTTACCGTGCCGTGACAGACAATAACTACATAATTACAAAGCATCTGGGAGTCAGCGTAAATATTACTATTTTCTGACTAGGGGCAGGCGTTCCACGTACCCCAATCCATGACACAGTTCGTATGATGCCCTAATGCATCTTTTGCTTCTCAAAAATTTAAATATAATTATATGACTTGAAAAATCAAACGACGAATGTAATGAATATAAAACAAAAAATTATTAATATAATAAAAAACCTGTTTTAATCCACCTAGCGGTGCAATTGTGCCTTTCTCATTTCTCTAAACTATGGCACGGAGGCTTTTTATGTTCAACATAATTGTGGAAATGTCCATTACATTCTTAGTACACTTTGCACTTATACACAATGGCATGCCAGCCACGAACTTGATGAGCTACGTGTCGACGGTGAAACACTTGAAACAAAAAAATATCATACTCCATTAGCCTAATCAGCATTAGATCAATGTTATCTGCTTGCTAACTCATTTTGTCATGCGGGGGTGGGTATGTGAGGAGGGCGAAAGTCCCATGAACGAACGACTCCCCAGCTTAAATTGGTATGCTTTGTGATATAGTGGTGGTTTAAAGATGATGGGGTTGCAAGGGAGGGGTATGAGGTGGTGGTCTGAGGGGTGATTTAAGGAGATTTTTAAAGGAGGGGAATGAACAGTAGAGGGGGGGTGTAACCCCTCTCCGTAAACCATCAACTACGCCCCTGTTAAAATCCAGAAACCTTACGCGAGTCGAAAAAAAAATTTGGCCCTCCGGGATTAGGTTGACGTTTTTCAGAGTGATTGCATAACCTTTCTATATGAGAAAGGCAAAAAATCATTCACTCCGGCCGACATCCTAATAAACTCATCTATCTTTTATCATCTCTCTTTGTTGCGGAAACGTAACCGCTGTCCAGGATATCTTTTGTGGCCGATACCATCTCAATACGTCAGTGAATTGACATCAATATCTTGATCAACGTTGCATAATTCTCGAAGGCAAAATTTAATACCAGATTTTATCAATTCCAGTTCCAATGAAACACCTCACTCCCAAGCCATTGTTACCAATCTAACCACACACGGTAGCCCCTATTGTTGGTTGGCTGCTTCTCCTCCTGGGAGTTGAAAACTAAACCAGCAAAAAAGCTTACTTCATTCGTTTTGAGGTTGCCGGCACTGGACCGACCCCGTTTCCGTTCGTTACACCTGAAATTTTGGGTCCAAACCTGACCGAAAAACACCGACAAACGTGTGAAAATATCGTCCCAGCAAAGTTGCTTTATATCACCTTCGGGAGTCATATAAATTCCTCACACCACATGGTCCATCCTCTCAACCGCACCTCCCATCTTTCCAGGATGTGTGTTCTTTTTTGCTCCCCACACAGATCATTCGCCATCTTCTTGCTGTCCCCACAAAAAAAAACTACCTTTCCGTACACTTAGTCCGAAGTACATACCTATAGCAACAGCACTTGCCCAAACAGTTGCAACCGGATCGAAAAGCATGAAAAAGAGCTATCTGATTGCACACCGCGTCTTCCCCGTCACTGACCCAGTCAAATCCTTCCGGTTTAAATTAGTGATCAAGTGTCTAACCTACCTCCATTTTTCAAACCCCAACCGCACCACATGAACAAACACACACACACACATACCCACAGCACCCTCATTCGGTGACACCCCAACAGGAAGGCTATTTCACCTCATGTGTGAAATAGATGAAGTTCATTTTCCTCTCCAACCTTTCATTTCGTTTCGGTATCTGCTTTCGGCTCCGTATCGTATATGATGAAGGAATTTCAGTTTTTGTTCCTGTCCTGGTGGTTTTCCCCGGAATATTCACACTTCAGGCGGCGGCGTGTGAGAAGGGATGTAACCGGGGTAAGATATATTTTCTTTGGCTATCGTCTGGCAAATAAACGCTTGTAGCCAGGAAAGGATCAGAGGTTATTTTTTCCTGAGCTTCCGAGGATTTTGTATCTGCTGCCATCATCTACAGCTGAAAAACCGAAAACGAGTGCCAACTGCGAACTGCCTCAGCAAAGCAACAAAAAAAAAAAGAGCACCTCGCTCACTCTCGGTCACTTGAAGTGGGTACATTACGGAGTGATGATATAGTGGAGTTGAAAAGGTAGCAATAAGGGTAGTTAATAATTTATGGTTATAAAGATGTCGGAATCATATTCTGTGACTGGAATGTCAGCGAATGATAAATGGGAATAAGTGGCGGTTTGGACAAAACAGAAAATAGTGCTCGGTAGGTTTTATCGTGCTGGAATTGGGGGGGAAGGGTTTTGTGTGACCGATGCCACCGGGTGGAGCTAATTTGTGGTTTCAATGTTGGTAAACTTGTGACAGTGGGGTCAAGGGGGTTGCAATGCGTTTGATGGATCGTGTCTCAATTGACATATGAAGTAATGATTGAAAATAGTAGTACAGAGTGTCAAACAAATCAAAGCTGATCAATTTAATTCCCAATAATGGGTTTAAGGCAGTTGCGAAGCCAGAAATTGGATACGAGTGATTTACTTCACGAGTCGAGTGCAAATTGGTCATTTTTATTTGTTCTTGCATTAATTATCGAGTTGTTTTTTACTTAATTTATTATTGCTTTTTACAAAAAACATTAGAATACAGCATGTTCACCGCCTTTACGCTGAAGGGAGGGGGAATGGGACGGGCTGTTTCCCCCCGGGCCCGGAGTTCTGAAGGAGGCTCGGATTTTAAACAAAATCTGTAATTCCAACAAATATTATTTCGACAAGAATATATTTTGAAGTAGAATTATAATTAAATTGTCGAAAATTAAATATCGTCCCGACAAAATTAAAAATAATCTTTTTGAGAACTGAAAATCCATTATTTCATGATCATTGGGGCAAAGTCCATAGAGAAATTATATTTCGATACGAGAAAATACCAAACAAATTTTGTCGACTAACACAATATATTGGTACTCACATTGAACTCTTACTTATTTCCTAATGATTTTTGTGTTTTTAAGTTTGACGTTAATCAATTTACTAAGGCTGCTAAAGGGGAAACCGACCAAAAAATTGAAAAAAAAACCAAATACGATATTCCACTCTACTGGCTGGGATTCGAACAACTCTTAGCGACTTTGATGTTACCGCCCTATTAAACAGAACAGCTCCGAATTCAAAACCGTTACTGTGCATGAGTAGTGCGGGTGTTGTGTTATGAAGGGCACATAAGCGAATTTATCTTCTCACTGGTAATTTTTTGCCTGGTCATCCTTCCGCTCAAAGGCATTCGATCCATTTCTACCTATTTCAAATATTGGGTGCAAGTATTCTCATTTCTCAATCGCTACATGTGTACGCCAGATCGTTCGTCTTACTGGCTCGGGAAAACTGAAACGAGAAGGCAGTACGTGCGATCAGCCTTTTGCCTATAAGTTTCATACAAAGTTTCATTTTGTTTGAAATCTCTGGCTTCTCAAAGACAAGGTGAATCTTAAACGTTGTAGAAAACCTTCTAATCTGGCAGGCGAAATTGGTTAATCAGCCTCGAAAAAACAGTAATCTAAAATTTAAAAACACAAGTAGCAATTATTTTTGTATTTGGTGCTCCAGAATTTACCAGAAAGTCAAAACGAGATAACAATAATTACCTGTTTCAAAATCTTCACGTCTGCATGAGTGTAAAATTATGAATCTTAATAATTTTCGCTTTCTGTAACGTAACGATTACTTGTTCCAATGTTGCAATATTCTTGCCTTAGGTTTCAAAATGTACACGAACAACACAAAGTTTCTGTTTTTGAAGCCAGCATGTCGCACAACCCAACCACAAATTGTTTTAATTATTTCTATTTTTTATTTTGTTCGATTCTTTCGATTTTTAAACTGTTTCTACTTCATTCATTTTTTTTGTGCACACCTTTTTCATCTATAGTTGAAATTTTCTTGCCCTTTCACAATTTTCATTTAGCTGTCGCAATACATTATTCTATTATTTAGCATTTTTTGTAGTGGCAAATTTTACATCCTTTGTTTTATATTTATTTAATTTATTTTACTGCTTTATATTTTTTATATTCCGCTTTGTCCATTTGCCCATTTGTTCCATTTATTCCAAACCTTTTCATATATTCTATTTTTCCATATTTTCCATTCTTGCTTGCATTCTCTTATTTTTTATAATTATACTTTAACTTTTTCACCCAATTATTTAACTTAGTCACAATTTTTCTATTTGTTTATCAATTTCTGTTTTTTTCTCGATTTGTTCTGTTGTTTTGTTTCTTTTTTATTTCGTTTCATTTATTCAATTATTCCTTCAAATTTTCTTAATGTTCCTTATTTTTATTTCTTCATTGTTCCATACAATTCACGTTGGTATTTATTTTCCTGTTCGCCATTTTATATATTTTTCGCTTCTTTTTCATTACTTTGTTCTTGTAATATGCTTTAAAACTATTCAGTTAATTTAGTTTCTGTATTTTAAACATATTTTATGTCGATGTTTTTGTTGTTTTGTTAATTGCTCATGATTATTCTGTTTCTGAAATGTATGCAATTAGTTTTTCTAGTTTCAAAATTTTTCGATTTTCGTGATCTTGTTATGTTTAGATCTATTATTCTTCTCATTTCAATAATGTTTTCATCTCTTGCTATTTATAGTTCATTCATTTTTAAAACTTTCAATTAATCTAAAAGAATAATGGAATAACTATCCGATTTTCCATTAAATAGTTTTTTTGCTCGATTATGTATACTTTCAAAACTATGTGTGTGAACTTTGCACTTGAAATTGGAAAAAAATAACGGAAGATATAATTATAGAATCCTACAGTGCGAGAGAATACCTCACTAACCTCTTAGGAGTTCATACGAGCAAGTTTCTAATTTCTAAAAAAAATAAAAACTGTCATTTTTAACCGATTGTGATCCTAAATAAGTCACTAGATGCGAAATTGAATTCTCGCCAAATTTCTATTAAAACAGCGAAGAAGAATGTGGAAGAATTTTTGTAATTTTCATGAAAAAATCGCAAAATTTCAGAGCCTAAAATTCTCATACCTATTCAATGAACGACGAAATTCAGAGAATTCATCTTCGTTCTTTCCCTACCTCTTTCGTCGCTAAATACATGAAAAAATAAAACAATAAAGGCGATGTCCCCTCCTCTCTCGATTCTACGAAAACGAGTAGCAGCAGCAGCGACTTTCGTTTTCCTATGACAATCCGAAGTTGCAATTTCGTTTTGATGCATGCTCAGTAATTTGCGATTCTCATTCATTAAATGAAATTAATGCAATGTGCATCTAATAATGCAACTAGAACATAGTTAAAATAAGAAATATGCACACCGATCAGGCTTCCGTCTTACAATACCATCATTAGCTCAGTCTGCTAGTGATGTGCGCGGGGTTCCTTTATTGTGGAGTAGCGTGTTGCGTTTTGAGATTCAATGTTCAAAATCACTTGACTATGATATTATTGTAACCGTTTTTTGCCCTGAAGATGAAGGCGTAGACCTTCGAAACGTAGGCGATAGACAAAATAAAATAATATTGGCTAAAACCGTGACCAAAAGCCATCTCCATCTGTTGGTAATGTTTATGTAAGAAAGCATATTTTTATTTTTAGTTTTAGTACAAATTCTGAAGTTAGTTGTTGGAGTATTCCTAACCCAATGAAAAAAATCCAAATTGCGCGATCTCGGTGTCCTGAAGATGTCTTCTCTTTTCAAGTCTACATGCAATGGAAATTAATCATGCAACCTTCGTGTCCCATGTTTCAGCAGCTGAGTAGCAGGTTGTGCCGTACTATTGAGAATATACATCGATCAGAGCCGTCGTAACACTACTCGGTGCCCACAGGCACTATTGTACTAAAGGGCTCAGCTCAATACATTCAATGCAAATGAAAATGTATAATTTCACAGAGACGAGTAATTTCAGCATACCATATTTAACCCAAGATTTCTAAAATGCAACATTGTAATTGCATTTAAGAAGATAACAAAACATTCGAAAGCTATAAATATCTGAGTCAATTTCTCTGAACTGTATCCGCATAATGTAAGTGGTGCGAATGCGGCTTAACCAACCTGTAACTTCTTACTTTTGAGAACGATTTGTACATACCTTGGGCAGACGCCAACGGCACACTACAGTAACGCATGTGCCAAAATAACTAAAGAAAATTCATCTACTACAACCAACACTAACAAACAGTATTCCCCATCCGTTGATGTACCACAGGCATCCGGCCAAAAAAAAAATGCCAAACAAACAAAATTCCTAAACCAATATCTAACATACCATAATAGATCTAAATACTGGTCGCAGTGGTTCGTCTCCAACAAAAGAAGCATACCTAGGAAAGTAATAAATCAAAAAGACGGCTATACCAGGGTCACACGAAAACACAAAAAGCACCAAACATCTAACTGCGAAAATCAAAGGTGCTCTAGCGACGTCGCGACGGCTTGGATGCAGACACGAGCGAGGGAGAAGGCAGGCTGACCGATCAACAATGGGCAGAGGGTAAGTATGACTATAGCTCACCCACAAGAAAGAAAATCAACACAGGAAGTGGAAAGCAGCACAACTAGGATAGATGGCAGTATAGTATTCGGTTATATTAGTTTTTTATTTTTCATGAATTTTTAGTTTTTTTTTGTTTCATTGAAATGTAATTAATTTCCAAAGAAATGCGAATGACCCTTAAAGTTAAAATATTAATAAATAACAATAAAATAATAATATTATGAATCGACGGACAACCGACTAGAGCAAGGAGTTTTTATTCTCAGGTGATACGATCCCCAAAAACGCCGATCAGCCATGTTGGTTTTAGAAACGACAGCTAACAACATTGTTTAATAGTTCTCTCCATATGTTTGCTTGGATTTCAGTGAGTAAAAAAAGTTGTTCGCTGTCATTTTTCTTCCCCGCAGGCTGCTGCACGCTTACCTCACTCCTCACCCAGTTACTGCCAAAGACGAATCACCTTAGAACTCTAAGCACCTTGGACTAGAGATAGTCCGGTCCGATGGGTTTCGGGTTCTGTAAATTTAAACTTCTCGGGTTCGGGTCGGCCTCCCGGTTTTCAAATTTGATATTCACGGGTTCAGACAGGGTACGAATTTTTGAAATTTTAAATTTTCGGGTTCGGGTCGGGTTCGGGTTTTTCGAATTTGGAATATTTGGATTCGGGTCGGGTTTTGAACAGATCAAACCCAACTATTTCTTGACGTCTCTTTTTGTAGTATTCAACTTTACTTTGTGATACGAATTGACGACACATATAAGTGTACTAAATTTTACCAGCTTTGAATCGCCAGAATTCGTCATATTTTCTGGTGCTGAAATATTATATTTTTTATTCATGTATAAAATTTCTTCTCTTCATATTTGCAAATTGCCTGAATTATTTTATTTTTTAAACGAGCACGGAACACGGTTTCGTCATTTCGTTAATTACGGTTTGTTAAATTGTGTCATGTTTACAATTACGTCAATGATAAAATTCATATTTTTTGTGTGAGCTTTTCATTATCGAGTATGAATTTCGACATACTTTGAATCCTTAGGCCGCGGTCGGAGTAAACGCGTGAAACTCGGCCAAAGCGTACAGCAAATCAAAACGAGTAGAAATCTACGGAAATTACAGACAATACAAAACTATTTTGGTGCCCTCCTGATTAATCGTTTTGACAGTTGCAAGCATTTGAAACGTAACGCGGATGACGTCGTGTGAACTGTCGATTACGAATTGCCTATTTCTATAGCTTAATTCAATACATGTAATAAATTATTCAAAACTGCTATTGTAAGGAACGGTTTTTGATAAAAAAATTAAAAATTTTGGTTAAGTACGGCAAAGTTGTTAGAAACTGCTATCATTAAGCCATTTGATTTGAGCCGCCGCTCTGTCCTACTTTACGATTAATATATCGACAATTTATAAGTTTCTTAGAACATAATGAATACGACATTCAATAGTAATGTAATTCATTTTGCTATAGGCCGACAAAACTGGACGTGTATGGTGCTACCTCAGGTTTGAGTGATTCGATCATTTTTAAGTGAACCTAGGATCCAGCACAGGTGCCTAAAATTAAAAATTTTCAGGATATTTAGTTGATTCTTCATATTAACAAGTTGGGTTCGGATCGGGTCGCTCAAATTTTAAATTTTCGGGATCGGGTCGGGTTCGGGTTTTCAGACTTCATAACTTTTCGGGTTTTACAAAATTTTCAGTCTCGGTCGTGTTCGGGTTTTTAAATTTTAGAATGTGCAGACTGGGATTCGGGATTTTTAAATTTTTCAATTTCGGGCTTTGGTCGAGTTCGGGTTTTTTAATATTCAAGTTCTCGAGTTCGGGTGCGGAAAAAATGAAACCCATCTCTAAAACATCTCCAAAACCGACAGCGTAGGCATTTTTTTAGTGCCGGTCCTCAAAAAATGTTTTTGTTTGGCAATAAATCAAAATTTTGAGGTTATATTAATTTGTTCAAATGTGATTTACTGGATCACTTGAAAAGTAAAATCGATTACAGTTAACTCTCTCTATGTCGATATTCTCTATGTCCATATTTTTCTCTATCTCGATTATTTCGTAGGTCCCTTCAGATTGCACGTATAAAAACTCCTCTGTGTCGATATTTTCTCTATCTCGATATCTCCCTATCTCGATGTACCTAGCTTTATATTTACCTGCATTATTCTCTCTCTATGTCGATGTGTTTTTTTTTCTCTCAAGACATCACAAAGCATATACATAATGAAATGAAAATTGGCGATCAGGGCGCTAAGTCCTATATCAATGTTCTTCATGTAGGGGCAGTAAAGGCATGATTTGGGGTAAAGTTTCGAGGTTTTCTAGAAATTATGCATTTTTTGGTTCAAAATTTTGACTTTACCGTGCTGTAAAAATATTCAAAATGCAGCCATCTGTAGCACGGAAATCATACTTTCGTGGTCAAAACAATTTCAATTAGGGGAACATGGGGAGACTTTACCAAGCGTAGAATTCTATTTTTGGCTATGACGTGTTCTATTAGGTTCTTAATTTTTTTTCAAATATATTTTTATACTATTTTCGGTCCGTTAAGGTAATTTTAAAAGTTTGGTATGAAAAATTCTTTCCTTGTAGAAAAGATTCCGTGTTTAATAAATTTGCGTTAAATTATGTAATTTTTATCAAACTTTGTATAGACATATCTACTCGCCTAATAATTACTTCTAAAGTACTCATACATTATTTTATACTTTATGAACTAGTGAAATGACTTTACATAAATCGGAACATTGAAATAGTTATTACTAAAATTTGTACGAGATTGAACGCAATAACTAATGTTGGGGAAAGATAATTTTTTTCTGATATTTACTAGGCTGTCGTACCTACTGTTAGGGTTAATCACGTCACAAAAAAATCCCACCCAACCTTTTTATACTTTTTACTGCTACCTAATGACCTCGACGATATGGAAAAAAGGATTATAGTATTATTTATGTCATTATTTTTTGTTCTGATTTTTCAAAATTCTCTTGGTCAAGTCTCCCCAGGCCTTGGTTAAGTCTCCCCGCAGTGGGGGGACTTGACCAAAAAAAAAAAAAACGATCTCAGACAAACTTTTATAACTTTTGAAAAAGTAAATTAAAAATTTCGCAAAAAAATTATGAACACGAATAATACCTTTTTACATTATAACTCAATGACTTTGGAAGGATTGAAAACTTTTTTGGAGATTTATGCAGGTTTAGCTGAAAGCCTGGTCATGTCTCCCCATTTTCCACTACATGTGGGGCAGAAATGATAAACTGCAAATAAGGGATTCCTTCTCAAACAGCAAACTTGATGTTTTGCAGTGCGTGTGCACTTTACCTCGTCGTCTACTACCCTACTCCCCCCAATACGAGCATCTGTCTTCATTTCCCGGTATGCATTATGATGTCCTGAAGGAAAAGTTGCCTCAAAGAAAATCATTGTGTTCTATATGTCGATCTCTCCCTATGTCGATGGTCCCTTCAATATCGACATAGAGAGAGTTAACTGTATTTTTATTTTGTTGAACCGTGTTATTGATATCACGGTATGTGAACAGAGCTTCACTTTTTGCTTTTTAGATTCACCCATCGGGACAGAAAGGATCGCCACGGTAAAAATAATGGCAACAGTTTTTTTGTTCGTCATACAATGTACACCAGATATAAAGTAGGTCGTTCACTTTATTGGTTTGGTAAGAAATAGAATACGATGATTAGTGTCTTCGGTAGTTAGAAGCAGGAAGTCAACTTACAAAACCGATTTAACAAAAAAGTGCCCAAAATGTTTATTATAAACTCTTTTCAGTTTTAATATTTAAGCTCCTCTAATAGTTAAAAGCAAGCCGTTACAATAACAATAGAAATTTGTGGAAGATCCTAAACCTTTTGCATTAAATATATGTAAAGTAAAGATCCTATTTTCACCATACTAAGCAGGGTGCCTCACTAATTCATTAATTTCTCGGCCTACAATCAATGGAATGCGTAAAAATTGATATCAACAGCTTTGCTTCGTTGTTAAGAGCCTTGTGTTTGAGCTCGAATCGAGTGCCCCTACTGTTGCGCTACCATTTGACTCAATGCGTTAAACAAAGATGGCAGACACTGCTCTAACCAACGGTTTCAAATGCATAAGGTGATAATAGAAACATGGCGTAAATGGGCTCAACATCCTAAGTACATTTTCTCGGGACATTTTCTTTCAATGTGCAACTCCTGGTAATCCTAAAGAATTTATTGATCAATACCAGCGCCGGCCAGACCCAAACGTAGATCGCGGAGGGAAAGGGAAGGAATGGTTGGTCTGATACTATACTGCGCACTCCACAAGTATCACGGGAGGAGGATATTTGTTAGTAAGTATAGAAGTTCTTCTTTCTCGACGCCAGATAGGCGACTTCACTATCTGGACTAGATATCGATCCATCATCTCATGGACCGGGGACCAAGGGCTTTACTTCCCTTCCGAAGGAAGGCGTGACAACAGATTTTTTCTCCTTAGAAAAATCTAAACAACCTCGGCTAGAATTGAACCTAGGCCAACTGGAATGAGTGGCGGTCACGCTTACCACTCAATCAATGGCGCCGTCTACAATACGTTCTATTAATTCTTTAAAAACTGACTAATCCGTCAAAAATAATTAAAAACTACTCGATAATGCTGTTCTACATTTCGTCCAAAATTTATCCAACATTCCATCGAAAATTTCATCTGGTATCAGCTAAAAATCGAACCATCATTCCACTAAGTTTTCACACTGTGTCAGAGTAAAGGGTGTTACGATCGCAAAATTATCTAACAAGAATGTGTGTAAATTGGTTAAACTTTTTAGTAAAACATCATATCATTTTTCTTTGGCAAGTTCGATTTACACAGAATATTGAAAGTAGATTCACTCGATCTTTCTTTTTTTCCGCAGAACGCCAGTTTGCCTAAAAATTCATCTCGCTGACAACTGTCTTTCCGTCTTGCCGATCACGAAATATTTTTCTATTGGGCGGAGCTCTGGCGTGTTGGGAGGGTCCATGCCCTTGCACATAAATTGTCCTGTTTTCCAAGTAAATTTCGCTGTCCAAACCACAGGAACAGATGCCCTGCCACACAAGATATTTTTTTTGCTATCTTTGACAGCTTAATGGGTTTCCAGTTGACTTATTCGATAAATTCCTGTCAAAGATACTGGTCTTTACGTTCGTCATCCTGTACCACATAATAAAACTTCGTTAGCATCTCCATGTACAGCTTCCTCGATCGTTCTCTGGCCAATTTGTTTTGCTGCGTGAT
The DNA here is from genome assembly GCF_030247195.1 of Topomyia yanbarensis. Classification (NCBI taxonomy): domain Eukaryota; kingdom Metazoa; phylum Arthropoda; class Insecta; order Diptera; family Culicidae; genus Topomyia; species Topomyia yanbarensis. The sequence goes on from NC_080671.1 coordinate 59,419,742, forward strand.
TTGGAATCACTTCTTCTTACAAGTCGACAGTCCGGCTTGTTTTTAACTCGATGCACGGTTATAGACGACACTTCCAGTTTGCTTTCGACGTTTGTTACGAAGAGGTTGTGGTTTCACTTGAATCAGCTCATCGAGTTTTTGTGACTCCCGGATTTTGATTTCTTCCTGGCTGTCGAAAAACATTTGACGAACATTTCGACAATATCGCCAAATTAACAGGCGAGTAGTTCGGATTTTCGCGATGCGCGAGCAAAATTTTGTTCCTGCTGTTTGGCATAAGAAGCGCTAAGCACTGAATCATCTTTCTTTCTTTCCTACATCTCTAAGCCTTTCTATTTTTTGTACTAAATTTATTTTTATCGATATTTTTAACTAGGCGTCATAAATCTGCTCGCTTGTCGTTCTAGTAGTAAGAATAATAAAAAAAAAGACGCGAGACAAATTTCTTGTTTTTCCATTACATAAAGTAAGATTTTCAGTATTATTAGCTTATTTTGGGCCGCACAAAATTATTTCCAATTCTTGTATCATAACAACAGACATTTTTGTAATGGTAGCCTCCGTTTGTTACTCTTAATTGCTTTATTCGAATTCTTTTGTGCTTTTCTTTTTGCTAGTTTGACTTCTGTAAAAATTATATTTGAATTAAGGGTGCTTCTAGACATTTTTCGCAGTTCGCCGTTACGATATTTCTAATACGTATTTTGGGCTCTTAATGAGTCTCCAGGAGTATCAGAAGTTGTACATTGAAAAGTGATTTATTACTCCTAGACATCTATTGAATCTCTGTGAAATTTCAGCCAGTCCCGATCAGGGGGTGTTACACGTACTCGCAAGCTCAACCCTATATTAAAAGTAACGCACTGCATTCAAGAACACTAAACTCCATCTATTACGTATACGCGACCCTTACTTCTACAGATAATTCCTTACGAATCAAGGATTAAATCACGTTACTAGCCACAGTGGACGGTTCAGTCCACTCAAAACCAACAATATGTTATTATCCAGAACAATGACGTTAAGATCCAACAGCATCAGCGAACCTTGACATCGCCGGTCCCGGAGCATGCGCGGTTAATAATCTGCTAGACAGCAGTGATTGTCACCTGCACGTCCACTCACCCCACCACCCTCAACCACTTTTTCCGTTGGCTGCGCTGTTGTCTGTCTGTGTGCTGCACATGTCACACACCGTCATAACATCCTGCTAGAGCAGCGTAAAATTTTGAAACATTCTGAGAGATGCCTTGCAGAATCCATACACGGACGACTGCTGTTTGATAGTGTCACTGTCTGTGCTTCTACCGATGCGATGGCGGCGGCGGCGATGATAACGACGACGACGACAGTGACGGTTGGGTGACTGTGTCAGGCGGTCGGCACTGCTGCAGCAGGAGGGTGGTTGATCCTTGCAAATGTCACTCTGTTAATTGATTTTGTGTCTCTCCATTTGCTACTCGACTGTTGCTACCGCAGTGTACGGATGGTTGGATGAGCTGAGCTGTGCTGAGCGGAGATGGATTCGTCGGATTGCTGCTGCTGCTGCCTGTTGTACGCGATGTTCGCTTTTGTTCCCGAGTGACGCCTGCTCTGGCGGATCTGTTGCATGGCTCAATGAACAATTGAATGGGATGGCACCAACTGGTCGGAACTGGAGCTTCCACTGATAGATGAGTATGGCTACATCACGGGTGGTTTCATCGTTGCAATATGCTAACAGCGTGTCGTGTGCAGCGGGAGCCCACGTTGATTCCGATCGACTTTCGGGCAAATGAAAATGATGCGAAGTGAAAATAGATGTTTTTCCGGCATAATTACTTTAACAACGTGAGCGATAAAATCGATTTTACCCGCACACGGAGCGTTCGAGAAAGGGTCTACCGAGGGAAAGCCGCCGACCGATTTGAACACAGAGACCGGGTCAGTTGATGAATGAATTCGAACCGTAGGCCTTTGGTATAAAAGCGTCAATATCAGAACCCATTTTTCATTGGTTCAATGAAAGAGAAAATGACAAACACAGCCCAAGGAAAGTTTGACCACTGATCGGCGGCCGGTTAGGACGAGAGAAAACTCCGAGAGTCCGATTCGTAGAACAAGTGTTGTATGTCACGAGCAGTGATATTAATTTGGGGTGATTCTTTTTTGCCATTATGGTCATTTGTCATCTTTCTTGTTGCTTTGCCAGTGGACGCTGTCCGATACGATCGAATGTTCGATATTTCGAACAGTTAATTTCGGCGATTAATCAATTGAGCAGCTGTTGCCAGATTTATGGGACAATAAATTATGTAAGCCAATAGCTGACGAGTGGGTGGGTGTCACCAATCGGGTAGATGATATTGCGTTTAATCAAAACCTGTTAAACAACTTGAATGAGTAATGTGATTGGGTTGTCGTGTTTTCACTTACTAATACATACATTTTTGCACAGATTTTAATCATCAATATCTTGCTGGAAGCATGTGCCATATGTTTTCTGGCGATAAGCGAGCGATAGTTTATTTTGTCTTATTTGACATTGCACACCGGAGTTCGTATTGCACCATCGACCAATGCACCCTGTTTCAAGCTATCGAACACCACAGTCGCATCGGATGTCACTCCGCTTGACGGATCTGTTTTTTTCGGAAATCAATGTATTAGCATTGACTGACGCAGTCCGTAGTATTGCCTTAAAACGTATGCAGTCAGCTGAATCAAACATAATTTTCCCTAGATATGTTCAATGCTATCACAGAAAAAAATATTAATACACTGGAACCTCCATTTACGAACCAAACCGGGGTTTCGTAAAGTGTTCGTTATTTGTTTCATATCATTTGAACAATTCTAGACCCCCGCCTACTTTGATTGAAATTTTTGAACTTGATACTATGGGAAGATATGGAGAAAAAATATATGAATTGCTTAAATTTTAGAGGTAGATTTTGTCCCCAAAATCCCCTATTTTTAATGATTTTCCTGCTTCGTCCCTAATGTAGAACTAGCGGAGAACTATATGGAATGCTGTTCTCGCCGAAAAAGAATTCTTGGTTCTGTGTATTCCGATCAACGGTTGAGTAGAATACAGAACGTAGAACCTAGCCACCAGATGAAACATTATTTTTCTCGTTAATTCGACGACAATAACCGCGTTTTCAGCATTCATTAAGTTTTTCATTTGCGTTTCAAACGTTGAATATATTCGGAAAAAATCGGGCGATCCGACATTCAACAAGTTTTTATAGGACCTTTTCGCGTAGGGGAGGCTGAGGAGACTTGATCCCCGGGGAGACTTGATCCCATCATTGTAACTCAAAGGCGGATCAGAATACATTAATCGAATATACTATGAAGTTGCGTAGTTTTATCTAAACATAAATTTCAATAACACAGAAAAAAGAAATTGGACTTTTGTGTAACCGAATTTTTACCGATTTAAAAAAAAATCTCAGAAGAACTGAAGAAGATTTATTTTTCAAATTTTCAAACTTTTATAAAATTGATAACATCACCCACTACATACTCTACTTTTGCATACAGAATTACAGGAGAATGTCAATTATATGAATACGTTATGATTGAGCTGATTCTTTTGTTCAACTATATTTTTACTAAAGTTTGCTGAAATAGATGCTATGGGTTCACTTGATCCCTTCAAATTCGTGGAGATTTGATCCCCTTCGCCATACTTCATACACACCACTGAAAATAACCAAATTCACACCAGAACAATTGAAGTCATTGTTGTCATAAAAAATGTCAAAAATGAACGCTTCATCGTAAAGAAACATAACTGTAATTGTTTACTACAGTATACGTAGCAACCATCCCACATTTGACGTTCCTCAACCATAATAAAGACAGCTTTCAAATAATTGCATGGAGATTTGGGGAATTCGTAAAAAAATCAGGTGAGAGATGCGTAATATGTAGTAACAAAAATAACAATATCTAATCATAACAATTTAATCAATACTACAATCCATTTATAAAATTGAATAGGGTAATGTACCCGTTTTTGCCCTATTAAGAAGGGTTATTACTACAATAATTTTATTATTTTATTATTTCAGCTTCTTTGATTTGTTATGAAGGTCCATTTTTTTTATTTCGATTATGGAGGTTTTAACGTTAAGGTCATTCGCCTCTTATTAAGAGCCAATATAATAACAAAATTGTCTTGAGAATGGTGAAAATCTTCTGTTTGAGCGCAGGAAAATCTCTAATCGAGTACCCCCAATATCGCAATACCATTTGAGTCAATGCGTTGAGCAAAGATGGCAGACGCTGCTCTAACTAAAAGCTTCAGTTGGGTAGGATGATAGTAGAAACAGGGCAAAAATAGGCTTATTACCCTACATGCTCTTTTAAACACGTTTTCATAAAGGAATCAAGTGTCCCCAAATTAGGGATCGAGTCTCCACTAATCTAAGAATTTTCCATTTTTTTGTTGTTTTCCAGAAATGCTCATAGCTCATGTCCAGTATAATATTTCCATGTAATTTTTTTATGATTATTAGTCATCCCTAGAAACAATATAAAACTACAAAAAAATACATAGTTTTTATCATTCCACGGAGTTGGACTGAAAAATAAAAAAGGGGATCAAGTCTCCTCAGTCTCCCCTACAATTCTAAGTGCTCTCGTGTCGCGAATATCATGCAGTAAGATAGATCCGTGAGATATCAACGTGAAGACAACCCTATAGCATACCGTGGGAGTTGATGTCTTCTTGAACCAGCTGAGGTGCGATGTATAGGGGATCAATGTCTGCCTTTGATTCGGACTTGACAACCGACCACTTCAATATTTGGTACCGAGGATTAATTCGACCCTGGCGAATAATGTTAAAATTGTGGAAAATCTTCGTCGGAAGTTAACCAAATACTTCGTGTTAAACCTAGGAAAATCATGGGAGGGACACTTGGGGTTTTGGATGTCCCATGAGGAAATTCTTGTTAATTTCAGAGACGAGGAGCCACTTACTTCGGTTTTGTAGTAGCACCCATCAAAGGATACTCTCAGGCCTTCACGAGGCAGCTTAGGAGAGAAAATGATTTTCTTTTTTCGTAAATTTATAAGCACATTTGAATATTTTCCCTTAATGGAATTGTCAGACTCTCGCTCTTTAGTGAACATGGAAGCGTAGAAATTAGTCGTGGTTTCTACGTGTCTACATTGGGTAGCTGTATGGCCCAATTGTTCGCAATGACAGCATGCCCTGAGGCACAAAAAGGCGAACAGGTAGACGAGCCCCATTCAAGAGAACAAAAGAAGGGGGGAAGAGTAGATCCGGCGAAAGGCTATGTAGATAGTGATGGTATACTGTTGTGTGAACAATCAGGATTTCGGAAAAATCATTCGTGTGAAACAGCGCTTAATCTCTTATTGTTGAAATAGAAGCAGGCCATTGAGAATGGAAAAGTTGTCTTGGCAGCATTTGAAAAAATTGATCGCCGTAAACTGATTTGCGTTTTGGAGAAATATGATGTAAAAGTAAATGCTCTTGAATGGTTTCGCAGTTACTTAGAAAGACGTACGCAAGTTACAAGGTACAACCGCGCTACATCATCGGAAGCCGAAATTTACCTTGGTGTACCACAGGGTAGTGTACTAGGACCACTTTTGTTTATCCTATACATTAACGACATGAGAAACATTTTGGAAAATGCGGAAATAAACTAGTTTGCCGATGACACAGTTTTGTTTATCATAGTTTCGATGCGTGCATCAGGCCAATGAACCTTGAGCTGATGAAGTTTAGTGATTGGTTGAAGAGGAAAAAACTCAAACTGAACATTTCCAAGACCAAATATACGATTGTAACTCCGCGACAGATGAATGAAAGTACTGCAATAGTTGAAATAGTTGGAGAGATAGTTGAACGAGTTGCAACTATCAAATATCTTGGGGTCACATTGGATGAAAAACTAAATTTTAATGAGCACGTGAACTATACGATCCGGAAGGCTGCCAGAAAGTTGGGCGTTCTTTGTAAGATTAATAGGTTTCTCACATTTGACTCGAAGATAACTGTTTACAAGACCATAATAGGTCCCCATTTTGATTGCTGTGCTTCTATTTTGTTTTTAGCATCCAAGAAACAGCGTAAGCGAATGCAGATCTTACAAAACAAGGTGATGCGACTGTTACTACGATGTGACAGACTAACTCCGCGACATTTGATGCTCAATTGTTTACAATAGATGCCAGTTCAGCAACATATTGAATATAACACACTTGTTTTCATCTTCAGAGTTTTAAATGGAATGACGCCGCAGTACCTGTGAAGCACTGTTGTGTACGGAAGAGATGTGCACCGGTATGAAACCAGACAAGCCGACAATCTGAGATTATGCAAATTCCCATACTTAATCTGAGATTGTTGAGCGCTAAGAAATCTTGTACACAGAACTCCTTGTTTTATAAAGGCTACAATTTGTTCAACGCATTACCAGAATACGCCAAGCGTACTAATAACCTAAGAGAATTTAAGCAGACCTGCAAGATATTCGTGAAGCAGAGGCCTTTGGATTTATAAGAGAGAAGGATGGGCATACGCGGAAGTAAAGTAAGATTAAAGGAATCTCTCATGAGTGAAAACTATTATGGAAAGATATCTGCTCGTAAATCTTCCACTCCAAAAGATTTGTATGGGTGTGAGATGGGCCATCCCAGCAAAAAAAAAGCTAGTCATGAGACTGATCGAAATAAGGTCTTATACTCCTCGATTTATGCTGAACGCCTTTGATTGGAAACCAGAATTTTCACTGACTGAAGCAAAGGGCGCTGGAAGGAGCCACCCTATATTTTGCAGGGGCACCCATATTCCGCAGGCCCCTGTTGGAGGCTACACCATCAACTTCTACTTCCCAGGCGGATACGTAGACAAGCTATTTCTTCGTACACGGCCGAGTGTTGTTTAGTTAGTTTACGCAATATATCGATGATGTTAAATGGGTTATATTCGGTTCGGAACTAGAACTTCTAGGGGCCTGTTGTATTACATGAATAAGATTTGTCGGCATTATTTTGCCATCGGATAAATATTCAAATCTCCATTGAGCCAGAGGAGCTGTCTGTTGTCTGTGATACCTTCTCATTAGTCAACACTATCAGGTGCACAATCTAGTGCGCTGTAGAAGGCCTTGGCCCAAGAGGTCCTTGGTGAAGGCGCCCAGGTCAGGTCGCTAGGGGCGGAAATGACTCTCCAGTACAAGCATCTGGACGAGTTCACGACCGCAGAAGATGTCGTCGCAGCCGTCAAGGAGCAATGCGACGTGACAATCGAGCGGGCCCCTGTGCGTTTTAGAGGGGGACCCTCTGGCACCCAAGTAGCCTACCTCAGGCTACTGCAGGCGGATGCCAAAAAGGTAACCGAGAAAGGTAAGCTGAAGATCGGCTGGTCGGTATGCCCAATTAGCATACCCCAGCCGCCTTCAGTGGATAGGTGCTATCGGTGCCTTGAGTTCGGCCACAAATCCTACGAGTGCAAGGGCATAGACAGGAGCAAACTATGTCGTCGCTGCGGAGAGGAGGGGCATAAGGAGCGGGGTTGCACTAAGGCGCACAAGTGCCTTATCTGCACCGCTAAGAAGCAAGCCCATAAACATGCTATGGGCGGACTAATCTTAACCATTGTGCAGCAGCCCAACAGCTGCTATGGCAGTCGGTCTCGGAGTCAAGGACAGATGTCGCCCTCCTATTAGACCCGTACAACATTGCTGCCGGCAACGGCAATTGGGTGTCGGACGGGTCTGGAATGGTGGCAATCTGTACATCGGGACGGTTCCCGGTTCAAGAGGTAATACACTCCTCCGCCGAGGGTGTTGCGATTGCCAAGATCAATGGTGTGCTCTATTGCAGCTGCTACGCTTCACTAAGGTGGCCCATAGAACAGTTCAACCAGATGATCGACAGGCTCTCGTCAGACCTAGTGGGCCGGAAACCGGTAGTCATAGCGGGAGACTTTAACGCTTGGGCAGTGGAATGGGCCAGCCGCTGTACAAATAGCAGGGGTCAAGCGCTAATGGAGGCGCTTGCGAAACTCGATACTGTGCTAGCTAATAATGGCTCCGCTAGCACATTCCGTAGAAACGGGGTGGAGGCGTAGATTGACGTAACATTTGCCAGCCTGGCTCCAGGCATGGGATGGAGGGTAGACGAAGGCTACACCCATAGAGATCATTTAGCAATCCGCTTTAGGATCAACTATGGTGTGCAGCATCCGAGGGCGGGAGATCCCTGTCAGGTACGCGGGTGGAAGTTCAATCACTTCGACAGCGAAGCTTTCACCGCGGCCCTGGGACTGGAGGCCAACACCGACAGTCTAAGCGGGGATGCGCTGGTAGCTGTTCTATCACGCGCGTGCGACGCCACTATGCCGAGAAAAACCCTGCCAAGAAACGGTAGATGCCCGGTATACTGGTGGAGATCTACGATCAGCCTGCCTCAGAG